>NC_057861.1:109443543-109763543 GCF_019393635.1 Dromiciops gliroides
GCTTCACTAAGTCTCCCCAAGGAACCCACGATACAAAAAAGGGCTAGGAATCTTTGTACTAAATTATCTTTAAGGATATATCCAGTTCTAATTCCTATGAGTCTACATTGCAAAGTACAGGAAAGATCAATTTCTCTTTCCTCAAAGTGTAAAATAGGCAAATTCCAGATATTATGGGTTGAATTGAGAAGGGATTTTACATAGCGTGCAGGACTTAACCATGTTTGCCTCAGCTTCCCCATCTGTAAAATGAGCTGGAGAAAGAAGTGGCAAACCACTTCAGTATCTTTGCCAAGAAAATCCCCAAAAGGATTCATGAAGGCCATGACTGAAAATGATTAAACAACAAAAAGGGGATCTAAGAAGACTATGTATGAAGAAGTGTATTCCAGGAATGGGGCACAGTGAATGCTGTGCATTAGGAACAGCAGGAAGGTCAGTTTGGTTGGAGAATATAGGGAGAATAGAACAGGACCTAAGTTAAAGCCTTGGGAAATATCCACAATTAGAAGGCATGATATATATGATGAACCACCAAAGGAGAATAAGGATGAGGGGATCAGACAGGTGGGCAGAAAACCAAAAGAGAGCAGTATTTCAAAAACTAAGAGAGGAGACAGTATCCAAGAGGAGAGGGTGGTCACCTGGGTCAAATACTACAGTGAGAATTAAGAAGAAGTTATTAGATTAGGAAATTAAGAGTTTGTTGGTAACCAGATCTTTGCTAGTTTGTCAAATATGACACCCAGGACTGAGCATGATTATTTGGAGGTGGATAGACTAGGGCACAGTATATCTCTGGATGCTTTGCCACTCTTTAAATGTGTGTGTATACATACAGACATATATACATACATATATATGTAATTTTATTTTTCCCAATTACATGTAAAAATAATTTTTAACATTTGTTTTCTTTTAAATTTTGAGTTCCAAATTCTCTCTCTCCCTTCTTTTCCTCTCCTCTCATTGAGAAGGTGAGCAATTCGATATAGGTTATATGTGTTATGCCACTCTTAATGTAGTTGAAGATTGTCTTTTGCTACTGAATCACCCTGCTGCCTCACATTGAGCATGTGTGTAACTAAAACTTACAGGCCCTTTATCAATGAAACCAAGATTAATAACAGGTTTTTAAAAAAATAATGTGGAGTAGCAAGTGCCAACCTTATTCACTGGTAGCAGAAGAAGAAGCATAGGAGTCTAACCATGTATGTAGGACAACTCTGTATTCCAAAGAAGTCAGGAACAAAACAGGAGACACTGGTGTCTATAATGTGTTCTTGCCACTGGTTCCTTGATCAGAGGAAGAGGCCAAAGGGTCAGTGTAAGAGCTCATTGGAGAGCACTCAGACCTGACCCTTCACTCCAAAGCTAAGTTAAGTCATTGGCTTAATAGCCATTGGCACCCACAAGGCAGTGGAGAAGTATATAGTAGTCATGAATAGCCTGCAATTCATTACTAGTAAAGAATTATGAATGAGAAATGTTGTATATGATTGAGGTCATCAGAGAGATGCATGACTGAATAGATGGATTGGATTGGATAGGTTGCACTTTTCATCATTGTAGGGAGTACTGACATGGATGAGATCACAGATGAGTGAATGAAAAAGCTAAGCATTGGGGACACAAATTCCAAAGTGAGAAAATCTCTGCCCTCAAGGAGCTTACATTCTAATGTATCAGAGTATGAAATATCTAAGCAAGCCACAATGACAGCCATAATTCTATTTTTTTATAATTGTGACTGAGTCTCTGGCTCCACAATATCATTATATTATATGACCTCATGCAGTATATTGCAGCTAGCAAGTGCAGTAGATAGAGTACTGAACCTGGAGTTAAGACCTGAGAAAAAATCCTCCCTCAGTCATTTGCTATCTGTGTGACCTTGGGCAAATCATTTAAATTCCACCTCAGTTTCTTCATCTGTAAAATGGGAATGATAATAGCAGCTACTTCCCAGAGTTGTTGAGAGGATAAAATGAGATAATATTTGTAAAGTGCTTTGCAAACCTTGAAATATTATGTAAATGCTAGCTATTATAATTATTTTGTTTGTACCTCTTTTTTGTACTTATGAACTTTGTGTTGTGGTCACCCATGTAACATGTCTTTTGCCCCTCATAGGTTAGATACTTTGTAAAGGAAGGAACTATGTGTAACCATCTCACTTAGCCTCTGGAACAGTGTTCTGCACATTATAGGCATTTGAAAAAAGGTTCATTAAGTTTTCATTTGAAATCAGATATGAACTTACAGAATTTTTAGAGCTTATTGCAACCTTAAAATTATAGAATCTAAGAGTTGGGAGGGTCTTTAGACATCAGTTCATCTAATCCCTATGTGAAGCATGATTATTATCTACAACATCCTTGTTTTGTGAGTCCCCAGCCTCTGCCTAAGGGGTATTTTTCAACAGCTCTAATCATTAGGCTGGTCTTTTTTATGTTGAACTAAAATAATACTGCTATTGCTGCTGCTACTGCTGCTGCTACTACTACCACCACCACTTCTACTATCACTACTACATACATTTGCCTAAAAGACTATTTTACAGAGAACTCACACAAGGCAAGTGGTCAGAAGAAGTATGGTTTCTCTGAAGATCTTTGGAATTGATTGAATGACGTGGGAGACACTGGAACAAGACCTTCCAGCATGGCATGCCCTCATCAGAGAAGGTGCTGTGTACTATGAGATGTACAAATTTAGAGAATCCACCCCAAATGTTCATGTGAACTCTTTATGCCCAACTTGTGGTAGAACCTTTCAAACTCATATTAGTCTGATCAGCCACAGTTGGACATACTGTAACTTGACTCTAACATTGTGATGTCATTTTGGTCCCCTTTGAGAACAAAGGACAACAACAATAACAACAACTACTATTACTAGCTAGCATTAATATAGAACTTCAAGATTTGCAAATATATATACACATATACACACATACATGTATACAGAGATATGTGTGTATATACATATATGTAGGCATATACTTATACACATGTATATTTGTATGTATATGTATATATATACATATATATATATATATATATATATACATACATACCCACATATGTAATATCTCATTTGGTCCTCACAACAACTCTATGAAGTAGGTGCCATTTTATATACAGTTTTGCAAATGGAGAAGTTGAAAACTGGAAAAGTAAAGTGACTTGGACAGAGTTATATACCTCTTACATATCTGAAAGAAGATTCAAATTCAGGTCTTCTCAATTTCCAATCTAATGCTCTAGGTCCTATTTCTGCCCTTCGAGGCTAAGCAGGATAAGTCTGATCCTTCTGCTGTATGATGACTCATCATATTTTTTAGAGTTGGGATAAACTTTAGAGATTAATTGAATAAGTTCCCTCATTTTACTACCTCCCTCCATAGTGGGGTATTCAACAAATATTTATTTTATTGAGTTCAAGTAAATATCTATTTATGGGATTGATTTCCTCTCCTTTCTCTCTTCTTATGGTAAATGAAAACACACTTGGTTATTTGCAGAGATGTAATGATGCAGTTATTTCCAGTATGATGGATATGCTGGGTGTTGATAGCTGCAGTGAAAGGCTGTGAGCATTTTCTTATTTATAATATTCCTCCATATGGGGCACTGCAGCAGCCCCACGGCTCCTGTAGACACCACTTCACTCTTTGGCTGGTGCAGAGACTGCACCAAAGACCCAGCTTTCTTTTGGAATTATCCATCTTGAAAATTATATCTTAGGTCACCAGAAAATTAATTTGCTTTAGGTTGATAATAAAGGATTTGGGGCCTGACTTTTCTTTGCTCTCAGTTTAATTTCCTTCCAGTTGAATTCATTTTATATGAATTACATTGGGAAAAAAAACTTCCTAACAATGAGAATTGTCCAAAATAGAATAGGCCACCTAAGGAGGTAGTGGGTCCCCACTCAATGGAGATTTTTAAACAAAGGCTCGGTGGTCACTTGTTGAGTAGATTAGAGATTCCTACATAGGTATACATTAGACCAGGTGGCTTCTGAAGTACTCTCCAGACCTGAGATTCAGCCTAGAGATGATAGACAGAGAGACAGACAGACAGACAGACAGATAGATAGATAGATAGATAGATAGATAGATAGATAGATAGATAGATAGAGAGAGAGAGAGAGAGAGAGGTAGATGGATGGATGGATGGGTAGATACAGACAGATAGATAGATAGATAGATAGATAGATAGATAGATAGATAGATAGATGATAGATATCTCCCATATTGTTCTCATAGGAAGCAACTTCAAAAAAAATCATGAATTATAGAACTGAAAGACAACTTAAAGATCATCAAATAATAGTCAACAAACATTTTGTGGTAGGAATTTATTAAGTACATACTTTGTGCCAGGCACTGTGCTTATATTAGTGGTTTGCCTCATAGGACTGGCATAAGGAAAGTGCTTTATAAATGATAAAGCACTATATAAATGTGTTATTATTATTATTAATTTGCATATGTTATATAGACCAGGGCTTCTTAAACTTTTTCCATTCCCGCCCAAGAAATTTTTATATGACCCAGGGTATTGTACATATAAAATAGGAATACATAAACTTTTACTGTTGCTAAATTTTTTACAACCCCCACATTCAGTTACATGACCTCCTATAGGGTCATGACCCACAGTTTAAGAAGCCAGGATAAAGATCATGTTATCCAATCTATAGCTAAGGTGTCAGCACTGAGCAGATACCAGGAAGACATATGTCTATCATAAAAAATAGCAAAGAATAGCAGAGTCCTGGTAATCAGGAGTTGTTTGTTGGTGTTAATAGATGGGGGACTTTGGACCTGAGGAGGGGAAGTAGACTGGGGTTTGTCACCCTGAAGATGGTGAGAATAGTTGAAGGTTCAACCAAGTTTGGTGGAAGGAGCAGGGGGAAACCAAGGCATTGAATCCAAGGAGAAGACAAAAAATGTAGCTAAGTTTGGGTTGATGAAACTAGGAGTGCAAAGAGGTTTTTAAACATCATATTTGGAGTGGTTGAGAGGTGAAAACCAGACACCAAAGGGACCTTGAGCCCCTTTGAATCTGTCAAAGTGAATTAAGTCATAATGTGTGTGCATATATAAAAATATATGCACATACACATGCATGTATATACATACTCACATGTATCTCACATACATTCAGGAGTAGAGAAAATGTGGAGAAGAGGCATGATAATGAGTTTCCCTATAGGGAGATAGTTGACACAGAAGTACTTAATGAAGGCTAGATGACCATTTGTTGGGGATATTATAGACAGGATTCCTATTTTAAGTGTGAAGTCTAGTCCGACTAGGTGTCCTTTGAGATTAATAGGTTTGTAGGGAGATAGATTGAACCTGTAATTTCTTTGGCATAAGGAACTTCCCAGAGAGAAAACTCCTTCTACTGAAGCAGGTCAGTAACTCCTCTGCAACTTACAATCTTTAAGAATTACCCAGGACACTCGAAAGTTATGACTGGAGTCATACAGCTTAGTAAATTTCTGAGATAGGATTTTTTTGGTGGGGGGGCAATGAGGGTTAAATGACTTGTCCAGGGTCACATAGCTAGTAAGTGTCAAGTGTCTGAGGCTGCATTTGAACTCAGGTCCTCCCGAATCCAGGGCTGGTGCTTTATCCACTGCACCACCTAGCTGCCCCTGAGATAGGATTTGAATCCAAATTTTCCCGACTTCAAATCTTGTGCCTTCTCCCTTGCTCCATTCATGCTCCCTGAGAGTCTATGATCTCAGTGACTCTGTGAAAATAATTTGTGAGGGATTAGCGATGATTACTCCTCTCATATAATTTACATTTTAACAGCACCCTAGGCTCTTTTTCATGAGCTTCATTTCCTTCCCCAATTTCTTCTTGATTTTAAGTACTCAGCAATGGCTCTATAAATAATACTCAAGTAGAGAATATTAGGTTTGGTAGGGGGGAAATCTTCGGTGAGCTATAGATTTGTATAATTTGCACCTGCCACATACCATGGGGAATATACTTAGGGACTACGTGGTAAATATGAGCTTTATGAGGTTTCTAAGCTGTTCTGGCTATAATGCCAAGAATTATATTATAAACAATTAGAAATAGGACCCATTGGAAACTGGATATTTATGCAGGTTGATTGGATATAAGAATGATGACGAGGGATGCTTTCTATTTTCCTCCTGGTCAAAAGGATACACATAGCTTTCCAGGCCAAAATGTCCTATAGTATCCCCCAGAACAAATCCTACTCTTCCCTTCCCCCTTACTCCTCCATCCAGCACACTGCAGTGTGTGTTCAGTACCATGGAGAGAGCCTGTTCGTTATTAGGTTTAGAATTCAAAGGGACACCAGGGAACATCTAGTTCGATGTCTTCATTTACCAGATGAAGAAACTAGATTCGAGAGACACTGAATGACTTGCTGAAGACCCCAAACTAGTTAGTGGCAAAATTGGGACCAGAAATTAAATTCCCTGATTTTAAATCTGCATTCCTTCTCTCTGCCCCCCCCCCCACCATTACTTCTCATTTTTGGTGCTTTCTTTAAATGTTCCTACAGTCCAGTTTGGATTTCCCAATAATTTAGAATCATCTTTTGCTATGTTTGTGAACTTTTGTCTCTCAGGATGGATTCTCAAGGGTTTGAGTGAGGCAGATTCTGCACACCCCAACCCACCCATTTTATCCATTTATATTGATAAAATACAGGGATCAAATATCATAAATCATAGATTTAGAA
Organism: Dromiciops gliroides; assembly: GCF_019393635.1. Taxonomy (NCBI): domain Eukaryota; kingdom Metazoa; phylum Chordata; class Mammalia; order Microbiotheria; family Microbiotheriidae; genus Dromiciops; species Dromiciops gliroides. The sequence goes on from NC_057861.1 coordinate 109,450,290, forward strand.
TTTGAAGGAATCTTAGACCCAGTCTAACCTCTTCATTTTACAGGTGAGAAAACTTAGTTATAGAGAGGCTTAGAGAATAACCGAAAGTCACACAGATAGTATGTGGCAGAATCAGGATTTTTAATTTTTTTTTAGTGAGGCAATTGGGGTTAAGTGATTTGCCCAGGGTCACACAGCTAGTAAGTGTTAAGTGTCTGAGGCCGGATTTGAACTCAGGTACTCCTGACTCCAGGGCTGGTGCTCTATCCACTGCGCCACCTAGCTGCCCCCAGAATCAGGATTTAAATCCAGATTCTCTGATCCAAATCCATTGTTTCTTTCAGTTCATCACGTTGCCTTTCAGTCAAGGAAAAAAAATCACATTTGGCAACCACTGCTAGACAGTGACCTCTAATTTATAAATTGTATTTTAAAGTATATTTATAATTTATGTTTATAAATTATATTTATAATTTATATTTAGTTATTATTTTCCCTCTTGACCCCCCCCATTGTTTGTGTCAAATTGGGCAAATTGCCTCAGTTTTCTCATCATTTGGTAGCAGGATGGCACAGTGGATTAAAGTGCTAAACTGGGAGTCTGGAAGATCTGAGTTCAAATCTGACCTCAAACACTTATTTGTTGTGTAACCCTATACAAGCCATTTAACCTCAGATGCAATGAGAGGCTGAGCCCTAGGCAAAGGGGTCTTTAAGGGATGCTACATTTATGAGGCCTCAGAGTCATGGCCTGTTAGACCAGAATAAGAGCATGCATCTTTCTCATTTTACAGGTGAGCAAAAAGTTATTAAAATGAATGGATAGGGGCGGCTAGGTGGCGCAGTGGATAAAGCGCTGGCCCTGGATTCAGGAGGACCCAAGTTCAAATCTGGCCTCAGACACTTGACACTTACTAGCTGTGTGACCCTGGGCAAATTGCTTAACCCCCATTGCCCCCCCCCAAAAAAAATCCCCCAAACAAACAAATAAAATGAATGGATAAAACTGAGCTCCAAAGAGTTGAAATGCTTTGCCCAAGGTCACGCAGCTGGGATTATTTTTAAAAACCCAAAAAACCTTTACATAGAGTACTCTGAGGTTTACAGCTGCTTTCTTCATATCAGCCCTGTGAGATATGAGTGGAAGTATGAATATTCTATTTTACTTATGACAGAAAATTGTTAATATGAGGACAGAAATTGTTAATACCAAATGTAATATAACCCACCACTCCCTAAAAGACCCTAACAATGTCAGAATGCCAATAGCATTCCCTGTAAGATGGCGTCAATTAGGTTTAGCTGAGTCAGATTTTAAGTCCCTTCCTGAGATCTTGCATTGTGAGGGAATTTAGTTTAAGCTGGATCTAGGCCTTTGATGTTCTTGTTGCTTTCCATTGGAATTCATGGTATGAAGGGCAAAACAGCCTAAATGAAGTGGTTCTCCTTGCTCGGATTGCCTGGGGCAGGTGGGAATCCCGTGCTGCCTCCTAAGGGTATAAAATACTTTTCCATGAGCAGTTAGTTTGGGAAACCCACTGGATGTCCCACAGGGTGGCAGGTTTGCTACCCTGTTATCTCAATTACAGATGCTTTATTCCTCAACTCATGGTTTTGATTTATTTCAGGACTTGACACATGAGGAAAACTGAGGCTCATCTCCAGAGAGATGGAATAACTTGTTCAAAATCACACAGTCAGTAAATATGAATATTCACTCACTGGAATTCAAACTCAGGTCTCCTGTCTGGGTCATCACTCTTTCCCATTCTTTCCATTGTATTATGTTACATCTCCTATCAGCTCAGTAATAAATTAGTTTAGTGTTCTAGCCAGCTGGACCTACATTTTCTACTTCCTTTTTGCTAAGCTTCACTCCTCAGCTTTCAATGTAAAAGTTATTGGTCATGATACTAACTAGCTGTGTGACCTCTGCTAAGTCACACTGTTGACCTGTTTCTTCAGCAGTTAAGTAGAATCTCTTAACCACCTCCTATCAGATCTCTACTACAAATAGATTGGAGGGAAGGTTCCCACCAACTATAAAATCAGGAGAACCACTATTCCAAAAAGATGTAAGACAGGATCCTGCCTTTGAGAAGCTTACAACGCCCTAGTTGGGTAGAGCTTGACTTTTTTTTCCCCAGGCAATGAGGGTTAAGTGACTTGCCCAGAGTCACACAGCTAGTAAGTGTCAAGTGTCTGAGGTTAGATTTGAACTCAGGTCCTCCTGAATTCAGGGCTGGTGCTTTATCCATTGTGCCACCTAGCTGCCCCCGGGCTTGACTTTTATTGAATATTTCATATTACTTAACAGTTAATAAAACAGTTTCCTCATGCCAACCCTGAGAGACAAGTGAATCCAGTCTCTAATGAATATCAGTAATAACCCTGAAGGAGACAGGCTGTTCTAAGGTGGGCAATATGCACTTTGAGGGGATTGTAGATGAAGAAGGAAGGGCAGTTCCCCTTTTTGCCTGAATGCTAGTATTTATGGACCAATTGTGGTTTTTTTTTTTTGTTGTTGTTGTTGTTTTTGAGGGGCAATGAGGGTTATAAGTGCCTTGCCTGGGGTCACACAGCTGGTAAGTGCCAAATGTCTGAGGCCGGATTTGAACTCAGGTCCTCCTGAATCCAGGGCTGGTGCTTTATTCACCTTGCTGCCCCACCAATTGTGTTTTTAAAGAAACTTCCAATATTTGTCAGCACCACCTGGGTGCACATTTTCCCTTCTGACTGCCTCTCTCAAATCTCTTTTTCTTTCCTAAAAGGTGGAAGTGAGGGATCAAATGTCAGACTCAATTATCCCATATCTAGGGGGTGGTTTTGCTTTGTCCAATCATATATGGATTAATTGCCACCCTCAGAAAAGTCTCAATTAGCTATAAAATAGATTCTGATGTCTGGAAAGGGAGATAGCATCAGGAGAAGCAGGGCCACATTCACATGCTGGAGAATCTGGAGCAAGAAAACCCAGCTTCCAAGGAAGCAAAGAGACAGAAAGCCCCAATTTACAAAGGGCTCTGCAAACAATAAATCTGTCCTGGCTTATGGCCAAGGCTTTGTTCTCTCCAATAGAGCAATTGTGGGTCTGAATTGTTTAGAACCATGTTACAGTTGGACATTTGTTTTTCCCTTGTTCTCCTAAGATTGCAGATCGTTCTGGCCAATTTCCATGGTACATAGAGCAGACCTTGGCATGAGCCCTGCCTTTTGTTCGATGTTAAATTTAATGAACTATAAAGGGGGAAAATGCTGATTTTTCTCTTTTAAAATGAATTTCAAAAATAACTTTTCCCAAAGGGAATTAGTACAGGAGCCATCACAGGAGGTTTTTAAGAATTATTCATTTATTTCAGTAACACGAGTTTGCTTTTACTTTATTCTCTGAAGGCTAGGTCTGTTACACTTAAGCCTTATTTCCCTACCCCCACCACACCTGTACCTCCTCTGTACCTTGGGGGGGAACTAGAGGACCTCTTTTGTCTACCATTGGCTAGAGGCTCCCCCAATTGTATTTCCTCAATTTCTTTCTTTCTTTTTTTTGTTTTAAATAATTTTTAATGTAATAAACATTTTTATTTATAGTTTGGGGTTTCAATTTTTATCCCTCCTTCCCTCTCTCCCTTCCCCCCTCCCTGAGGCAACAAGCATTCAAATATGGGTTATACATGAATGATTATGTAAAACATTACCATATTTGTAATTTTGTACAAGAAATCTAAAAAAAATGAAAGAAAGGGAAAATAGCATGCTTCAGTCTCTTCCATCAATATCAGTTCTTTCTTTGGAGTAGGATTGTATGTTTCAATAGTTCTTTGGGATTGTCTTGGATAATTGTTTTGTTGAGAATAGTCATGTTATTCACAGTTCTTCATCAAACAATATTGTTTTCTCTGTGCACAATGTTCTCTTGGTTCTGTTCACTTTACTATACATCAGTTGATATGTGTCTTTCCAGGCCTTTTTTGAAGTCATCTTCCTTGTCATTTCTTATAGCACAATAAATAATATTTCATTACCTTAAATAATTTTTTTAAATTTAATTTTCCCAATTACTTTTAAAAACAATTTCTAGCATTCTTTTTTTAAAATTGAGTTCCAAATTCTCCCTCTCTTTTCCCTCTCCCCTCCTTGAGAAAGTAAGCAATTTGATATAGATTATACATATGCAGTCATGCAAAGCATATTTCTATATTAACCACATAATAACATGAAAAATAAAATTTTAAAAAATATTCAGACCCATCAGTTATTTCTCTGGTTATGGATAGCATTTTTCATCATAAGTCCTTCAGAATTGTCTTAGATCATTGTATTGCTGAGAATAGCTGTCATTCACAGTTGATCATCATATGATATTGCTGTTACTTTGTACAACATTCTCCTGGTTCTACTCATTTCCCTTTGCATCAGTCCATATAAGTCTTCTCAGTTTTTTTGAAATCCTGCTCATCATTTCTTATAGCACAATTGTATTTCATCATAACCATATGCCACAACTTGTTCAGCCATTCCCCAATTGATGGGCATCCCCTCAGTTTCTAATTTTTTGCCACCACAAAAGACTGCCATAAATATTTTTGTACATATAGATTCTTTTCCTTTTAAACAAATTTCTTTGAGAACTGATAAAAAAAGAACTTGTGGATTGTACATATATAACCCGGTTGCTGTCTTGTGGAGGGGAAGGAAAGGGAGGGAGGGAGAAAAATTTGGAACTCTAAATCTTATGAAAATGAATGTTGAAAACTACCCTTACATGTAACTCGAAAAAATAAAATAAATGTTTATTGCAAAAAAAGATAATAAAAAATCTCTTTGAGATACAGACCTAGTAGTTGTATTGATAAATAAAAATAGTGCATTATAAAAAGGAAACAAGAGAGGGAAGGCACCAGAGTAAGAGGGGTTGGAAAAGATTTTCTATAGAATATGGGACTTTAGTTAGGACTTGAAGGAAGTCAGAGAAACCAGTAGACAGAGGAGGAGGTAAAGCATTCCAGGCAGGAGGACAAGAGACAGAGAAAGACAGAGAAAATACCCAGAGCCAAGAGAGATGGAGTATCTTATTCACAGAAAAGCCAAGAGGCCAGTATCACTGGATCCAATATTGTCAGGGAATAAAGTGTAAGAAGGGGGCAGTTAGGTGGCACAGTGGATGGAGCACTGACCCTGGATTCAGGAAGACCTGAGTTCAAATATGGCCTCAGACACTTGACACTTACTAGCTGTGTGACCCTGGGCTTAGCCTCACCAAAAAAAGTGTAAGGAGACAGGAAAGGTAAAGGTAGGAGGAGACTAAGTTATGAAGGGCTTTGAATACCAGACAGGATTTTGTATCTGATCCTGAAGAGTAGAGAGAGCCAAGGGGCTTTACTGAGTAGGGAAATGACATGACTGGACTTGTGCCTTAGGAAAATCACTTTAGTGGCTTCATTGAGGACAGATTGGAGCGGGGAGATACTTGAAGCATGCCAAACCAACACTAGGCTATTGCAAGTGTGTGAGTTGATGAGGGCCTGCATCATGGTGGTGACAATATCAAAGGAGAGAAGAGGACTTATTGTGATTTGTGTTTGGGAGCTTAATGCCATTAGAGGGTTTTTGTGATAATGTCATTGAGTTTAAACTTTGGATTTACCACAGACCAGCTGCAACCTTTGGCAAGTCATTTAACCTTTCTGAGCCTCATCTGTAAAATCTCCACCTATCTAATTGAATGGTTATAAGAATCAAACAAGTTAACATGTTAAAATCACATAAGCCGGATATATGGTCTTGCTTCTAGCCCAACCCTCATGGCCATTATCTGGAGAAGTGGTTCCTATGGAAAGGGAACCAGGCATTCCTAACAACTGCCAAGCAATTGCCACTCACTGGACGGGCAAGCCAGCCCAGCCGAAGCAGCAAGGTACCTGAAGGGAGAGACAGGAGATAGCTTGTGCCAGGCAAACCAAACTCCTACCACTACTTTGACCACATTTCCCCTCAGATCATGATGGAGGTAGCCTAGGACTCTGAATCCAAGTGCCTTTGAAATAGCAAGACTTCCAGCCCAGCATACACAGCCAGCATCCTGGGATGATGAAGCAACTCCTGCTGTGGAGATGCAGGATTCTGCATCTCCTCCTGGTCACCTACATCCTCCTTCTGTATCTCTTGGTAGCTTTCTGCAGGTGCTACAGCCATATCTAATGGAAACCCAGAAAAGGCAGTTTTTGTCACCAAAGTCTTTGGCATTGTCAAGCAGTTCAACATCAGAGAGTGATGGGATTTTACCAGTGGAAATGTCATTAAAGAAGAGGCATTACCATCTGCTTTGTTGATGCTCCCTAAGGACCATGGGACCTTTCCATCTGACTTGCTGCTGAAATCTTCCATATGTGGTATTTTTCCCTTTTGAATATGAGTTCTCTGAGAACTCAGGGACTATCTTACTTCTCTATTTGTAACCCCAGAGCTTAGTCCAGTGCTTTGTACATAGTAAATACTTAATAAATAATAATAATAAATAAATGCTTTATTCATTTGTGGATCTATTAATTTATTCATGTGAGCTACAATGATTCTTCAATGGCATAATGAGGCCTTACATAATGAATTAAAGAGATATAAAGAAATACTCTATCCCCAAATGTTTGTTTACTTTTGTATTTATGCATATAGATGAAAAGGTTGTTGAAGGTAAAAGTGATTATTAGAATACTAATTTCATGATGTAATGACAAGAAGGCTGAGTCACATACCCAAGATCTAGTGTTCAAGAATGGGGAAAGACAGGATTTGTTAAGAGAAATAGGAATCAAGGGCAGCTAGGTGGAGCAGTGGATAAAGCACCGGCACTGGATTCAGGAGGACCCAAGTTCAAATCCAGCCTCAGTCACTTGACACTTACTAGCTGTGTGACCCTGGGCAAGTCACTTAACCCTCATTGCCCCGCAAAAAAAGAGAGAGAGAATAGGAATAATAAAGATCAATAATATGATCTAGGTCAGAAGGTTTTAAGGGGAAGCCAGAGAATAATAGGTAGGTAACTGGAGAGAGGTCAAGTGGAAAAGACTGAGAGGGAATTTCTCCAAATAAATAAAAATGGCAGATGTGAAAGATGCTGGGTGGAATGTAGAAAATAGAACTTCTGGACTGAGGTTCAAAAGACTGATTTAGAGAGATCATGTGGGACTTGAAACTGAGAGGTTTTTCTGAAACCCAGCAAGAAAGGTCAAAGGTCCCATTATACATTAGAGTTGGAATAGAGAATGAAGCGATCAGTCTGTTTGGTGAAACAGAAAGGCACTGTAAAAAACCTGATCGGTATGTTAAGCCAGGTAAGAAAGACTCAATGAATAATTGGTGTGAATGTAAGTTACCCACCTGTATCATTTTTGCCTTGAGATCTCTTCACACTGTGACATAATCTTGTAATCTCATTGGCTAATGGAACAATGTGTTCTATACTGGAATCCCACACAAATGATGGTGGTGGTGTTTATGGTATTTACAATGGTATAATTCAGGTACAAGTTATTTAGCTCCCTTGGTCTGTTTACTTATGGGTAAAGGCAAAGTGTTGTTTCTCTGATGCCCCTTCCACTTCTAAATATCGCACCCTAGGAACACTTCATATTTTAAAGCACTTAACAATCCTGTGGGGTAATATCCCTATTTTGCAGATGAGTAAACCAAGATTTACAGAGATTGAATGATTTTCTCTGGTTCCTTATAGTTAATGAGTGTTTAAAATTTGAATCCATAATAAAAGGATAGAAGAGAGATGTGAAGGGGGAATATTTGAAGGGACATACCCTGATCTCTTGCGTGGTAGTCCTGGAAAGTGACCAGTGTTGAAGCACCAGTGAGCCTTCTGTTGGGAGAGTTCCCTAAATGCTGAATCAGAGAAGCTAACTGTCTTCATACCCTCTTGCCTCCTTACATTTGGACAGCCAGTTCCAATACCTGGAAAGTCAATTAGTCTGCCAATAAGCATTTATTAATCACTTGTCATGTGCAGGCACCATGGTAAACTTTGGGAGTATAAACAAGGGCAAAAGATAGTCTCTGTTCTTAAGGAGCTCACAGCCTAATGAGAATGCATTGCCTCCGTACATGTTTGGTGTCATCCACCTTTTTCTTCAAGACCCAGTCAGGTGCCACCTTCACCAAGAAGCCTTCCCTGATGCCCTAACTGTAAGTGATTTCCCCTTCCTCAAATTTTCTTATTGTACTGAAATACATAAGCTTTGTTCTTCGCCTTTATCACATTCTACTTTGTATTATGCTTATTTGAGTATGTGACCTTTCAGCTTTGTAGGATTACAGGTCTGGGGTTGAAAGGGACCTCAGAGGTCATCTAGTTCAACACCTTCATTTTTACAAATGAAGAAACAGAGGCTCAAAGAGGTTACTCAAGGTCATGCTGCTAAGTTTCAGAAATAATATCAGAGTCCACACAATAAGCATTCTTCATCCATTTTATTTTTCCTGTGTAGATAGTTAAGACAAATTCTTTGTCATGATTTTAGACCTCCTTTAGGAGGCTTTACTATGTTCTTTTGGTGACTGTCTGCCTCCCTCTACTTTGACTCATTTGACATTAATGATCAGAAGGGCATCAAAGAAGATAATCTCTGTTCTATAGCTCAAGGAATCTTGTATAATTTTGACATACATATGGGAGACACCTTATTGGAGGGAAGCCCTTAGGGCAACATTGTTCACTGAGGATCTGCTCTGGCAAATTGTAAACTCCTTTAAGGAAAGAGTTTTGTTGCTTTTCATTTTTGTTTCCCAAAGGCTAGAAAGGCATTTAATGGTAGGTAAATTAAGTATGGTAGGTATAGTACTAATAGGTTTTTAATATTAGGTACTAAGTACATAGTAGGTATTTAATAAAGGTATTAAATCAAATAGAGAATGAGTCTAGAGTCCAGCACATAAGTTAAGATAACAGAAGGAAAGGCAGCCTCTGGCTGGCTAAGAAACAAGTTTCTAACCTTTAGCTGTGTTCAGCTGGTGCTGGAAGGGTTTCCAGAATTCCACAGGGCGGGGGGCGGAGAAAGGGGAGATAAATGGCATTCTTTCCTCTGAGAGAGATCACGAACTGGAATGAAGGGTATTTAAGATTTGGAATCAGAAGGCCTGAGTTCCAGGCCCAGCTCTGACACTGACTTACTGTGTAACCTTGGGTGGCTTGCTCAACAGCTCTGTACTTGGGTTTCTCTACCCGCAAAAGGGAAGGCAATAATCTCTGAAACGATCAAGATATTTCTAATGATAAAAGATCATCAATCTCAGATTTGAACAAGACCTCAGAGATCATCAAGTCCAATCCTTATCCGAGGCATGGATCTCCTCATAGATAGTTATCTAGTCTCTACTTAAAGACTTTCAATGACAGGGAGCTCACTCCCTCTCCAAATAGCTTATTCCATTTTCAGATAGCCCTAGTAGAAAGTTTTTCCTTTTATGGAGTTGAAGTTTATCTCCTTATAACTTCTTTCTGCTGGGCTCTAGTTTTGCCCTCTGTGACTGAGCAAAATGAATTTAATGACTTTCCCATAACATAACAGATGTGAGGGTGCTTTCGGAGCAAAAATCAATGTATCAACCCTGTCACTGTATTGGAATCTTGCTGTAATTTGCTTTTAGGTAGGTGAGGTCATCTTGGACTCCATCTAAATGGAGTTTAGTTATTGAAGAAACAAAAGGATAGTATGAGATTGTTGCAGTCTTCTTCACAGCCTGGAGCCCTCGATTAGAGAATAGAAAGGCAGTAACATATTTGATCTGATGCCAAAAAACCCTAGGTTTGAATTCTGGTTTTAATCCTTACTAACTGTGGGACTTTGGGCAAGTATCAACTTTTGGGGGCTTCTTTAAAATGAAGGCATTCAATAAAATATTCTGAAATTCCCTTGTTGATATAGACCCTATGCTCAAAGATAGTACTCCTCAATGAAAGACCCCCTGATGCCCCATCATGTCTTGCATAGGAGCCTAGGTTCTCAGAGACTGGGTCAATAGAGCCCTCTAAACCATTTTGCCGAGGGGCCTGATAATAGAGAGTATCTATCCAAGGAGGATCACCTTGGTTTGGAAAGTCTCACCATCTTAAGCTCAACTGCCAGGTAACAGATGCTTTTGAACATCAACTTACAATGAGTGTTCACCAAGGAAGGAATAAGGACTTGACAGCTGTGGTAGTGAAGGAAGGTTCCCAACAATGAAACCACAGCTTCTTGAAATCACAATAATACAAATAATGATGATGATGATGCTACTACCACCACCATTATTTGCTGCTACCACTACCACTACCACCATTACTATTACTAGTACTACTACTTATTTTTAAATGTTTTCTGAGGCAAATGGAGCTAAGTGACTTGCCTAGGGTCACACAGCTAGGATGGCTACTCATAAGGGAGTCTGCAGACCCTGGGATTCATGTTTAGGTAACATTGAATGGATCCTGAGGTCTCTTCCAACTCTGAGATGACCAGGCAGCTTTGTATTGCAAAACAGAAATTTCAGTGAACAGGAAAAACTGCCCCTCAAAAGCTAGTTTTGGGCAATTTTTTTTGTTTTTGTTGTTGAGATAGCAACAAGAAGTGAAAATCCGAGCCTTTTTGGACAATTTCACATTGTCCCCCCCACAAAAAATACTTTTCTTCTGGTCCAGATGGGGAATCTGCAGGATTCACTATCGTGGAAGGATCTTGAGGCAGATCACTTAGATCTGAAGGAAAGGATTGGGCGGCATCCCAATGCACAACAGTGTCCTAACTCATCTGTAGTTATGTCAGAGGTAGGTAGTGGGGGAGGGCAGAAGCCCATTGGGAAGCTGGGCTACGATAGCATGACATCATAGAAAGAACTCAGGATTGGGAGAGTGGTCAATATGCTAGTGCAGAAAGCATGCTGGCTCTTGCAGAGACAGCATGGTATCTAAGAAGACTTCACATCAGGATGCACCGCTTGGAATCCTGGCACCAGCTGTGTGACCTTGACCCTGGACAAGCACCCTCTCTGAGTCTAGATTCCCTTGTAAAATAGACTGAATAATAAGTACTTCTAGGGGTTGTTGTTGGGGTATGGGAGTGTGTTTTTTAAAGCTTAAAGCACAATAAAAGTGTGAGTTATGAGTCCTGTGAATGTGCAGTTAGAACCAAAAGATAAGCGTTTATTAAATGCTTAGACATTGGGCCAAGGGTAGAGGGTGCACACAAATGCAAAGAAGACAATTCCACACATGGGGCAGCTAGGTGGCGCAGTGGATAAAGCACCGGCCCTGGATTCAGGGCCCTGAGTTCAAATCCGGCCTCAAACACTTGACACTTACTATCTGTTGTGACCCTGGGCAAGTCACTTAACCCTCATTGCCCCACAAAAAAGAAAGAAAGAAAGAAAGAAAGAAAGAAAGAAAGAAAGAAAGAAAGAAAGAAAGAAAGAAAGAAAGAAAGAAAGGAAGGAAGGAAGGAAGGAAGAAAGAAAGAAAGGAAGGAAGGAAGAAAAAAGACAATTGTACACCCTCAGGGAGCTTTCATTAGGGAGAAAGATAACAAATAAATGGGTGCTGGGAAACAGGGGGTACCTACACAGGGTCAAGGTGAGAAGATTGCAAAAGTAAGAATGATGGTCCTGTTCCCTTCTAGGTAAAGTACAAGCCTTCCTAATGTGAGGTGGGGGAAGAGGAGAATGGAATCCTTGTTACCAAAGATATGGAAATGGTCCAGCAGAGTAAGGCTGTGTTGGGGGGATCCATTCCAACGGTGCTATCTGGTAGCCATTGACCTCTGGTAAATGTCCCATTCTCTCTAGGTCTCAAGTTTCTCATGTGTAAAATGAGGGTTCTGTAGTAGCTGATTCCTAAGGTGCCTCTCTGCTTTTATAATTATAGCTAGCAGTTATATATTACTTTAATATTTCCAAAGAACTTTACATATATTATCTCCATTGATCTTCAACACCATGAGGTAAGTGCCATTATTATTCCCATTTTTCCATGTGGAGAAACTGAGGCTGAGAGATGGTAAGTAACTCGCCCAGGGTCACAGTTAGTAAGTGTGTGAGACAGGATTTGAACTCAGTTATTCCTGACTCCAAGCTCTTACTACACAACTTTTGTACACAACTACCCAACTTATCTGCCTAAATATTTAAATCTATGGTCCATAATTTCTAAGGTTCCTTCCCAGATCCAAATCATATAGTCCTGCCACCTGGGCTTCAGAGCGTCTCCTGGCATCATGGGACATCCAGCTATGCATCACTGTGAAGAGCTCTATAAATGCAAGCAGCTGGTGTTAGCATGAATACTGTGAGTTCATTGCATGGGAGGGTTAATTTGGTTTCTGGGAGCAAAGGGAGGGCCTCTTCGGCTCTCTGACAATTCAGAGTAACTTGAGAAAGGTCTCTAAATAGAGATCTGGAAGAATGGGCTGGGTGCAGTTTTTTCCCTTCCTTGTGATGACTGTTGTCAAGAATGCAGCAACTGCCTTCTAGGTGATGGGTCCCAAGAGACTGCTAGGCACAAAACAGGAATATGCTGATGGCATGATTTGATCTGGGTTGCTGAAGCCTCTAAAATGCAGCCTGGTTTCTCCAGCTCATGTACTCTAGGCTTCATTTCCAAGAGAGCCTGTCAAACTTGGACCTAGATTGGCCCTTTTTTGTCTGCTCCTTTGTCTAAATTCTAGATTGCTTTGCTCTAAGGCCTTCACCTCTAACCTTGCTGCCCTACAAAATCTGGAATTTACCCATGGCTTGGTATTCTCACATATATTCTGTAGAGTAGGGATCCTTAACCTGAGCTCCATGAACTATTAAAATTTTTTTGATAACTATATTTTAACATAATTTGTTTCTTTTATAATCCTGTGTAGTTAATTTTATTTATTTTTTTAAAACCCACATTATTCTGAGAAGAGGTCCATAGGCTTCACCAGGCTGCCAAAGGGGTCTATGGCATAAATTCAACAAGCATTCATCTTCTTCTTCTTCTGTGTGCCAAGGCACTGGACTGGAATCTGGGGATACAATTATAAAAACAGCAGTCCCTGATTTTATTCTCTTAGAGAGGTATAATGTATACACAAATAATTCAAGGTCAGTTGAGGAGAGAAAGAGCTTCAACCAATGGGGAGATCAAGGAAAGCTTCCTGGAGGAGGAAGGTGTCACCTGAGCTGAGCCTCAAACGAGGACAAGTTTTCTGAGTGATGGAGTTGCAAAGGAAGTTTCTGGAAGTATCTTCTAGGCACTGAGGAAAGCCTTTATGAATTCACAGAATTCCCAGAACAGCTAGCTAATGGTAGAGTCTGGCTGGAATACAGAGTAGAGAGGGGTAAGATGAAACATCTGAAAAAGGTAGATAGGAGCCAGATTTTAAAGGGTCTTAAATGCCACACTGAGGAGTTTGGATTTTATCCTAGTAACAATCATGGCTCACAGAAGGTCTCATTTGGGAGTTAATTATACCAAGGACATTTCTCTCCATATATTTATATGCATGCCGTTGTCTTATAGAGTAGTTGCTCCCTGAGGGCAGAGGATTTTTTATTTTTGTTTTTTAATCACCAACACCTAGCACAACACTTGGCTCAGAGCAGGAGCTGAATAAATCCTCTATTAATGGAGAATGGAAGAGAACTCAGCACAGAGTCCTGGGGAAAAATTACGTTAAGAAGGTGGATGACAACCAGTATAAGAGACAGAGAAGGAAGTGATGCTGACTCGTTCCTAGACCTCTTCTTCCCTCCCTCCCCCACTCCCAAGGACTCAAACAATTAGAACATGGAGTTGAGTCTGCCTCTGCAAACATTTCTGCCTCACTCATTGGTATTCAGCCACTTTAATGAGAGATATTTTATTTCCCAGAAGGCTTCATTGTTGTCACATTAAATATCAGATTAAAGTAAAAAACATCTTGCACTTGAGAATAGTTCTATATGAATAATGTCAGGGATGTCAGCTAAGGATAAAAAAGTTATTGTTAGTTGTTGTTTTATTTTAAAATTTTCCATGTCAGAGTTAAAAGGAGGATTAAGAAAGCCATAGAAAGCCCTGCCCTGATGGGGTAGGACAATGGTAATGGAAGATGGCAGGAAGACAGAACACTTATTTTCTTTTTATTTTCTTTGCCAAAGAGGATGACCTTTGTTTTTTTCCTGGGAAATATAAAGTGAAAATGTTTGATACAGAATTGAAAGTAAAGATGAAATGAGAGATAATAAGAGAACCTAGCTGCCCTCAATAACTTCATGGAAAGAATTGTGGGATGTGATTATTGAGCCACTGTGAGTGATCTCTGAAGGATCATGGAGAAATGGAGAAGTGCCATCAGACTGTAGCCAGGCAAATGTCATGCTGATCTTTTTAAAGGGAAGATGATGTAGCCTGCAGATTATAGGTCAGTGATATGTGGGCCCTTCTTTAGTATCCTGGCTGTCCCTCCTCTGCACCCTCTCTAAGGATAATTGATCAAAAGCAAATTGACAAAATATCCTTTTTGAAGTGTAAAACCCCAGAGTACCCTACAGTGGGCCTATTGCTTCCCTAGTCTAGGATGATATGTCTCTCTTCAGACAGTCTAAGATTACATTAGCTCTTTTTTTTGGCTGCTGAGAATAATTGCTGCTCATACTGAACTTATAGTCTACTGCAACCAGAACTGTTCTCTAATCGTCTTGTACTTGTGAAGTTGATATTTTGAACCCAAGGGTAAAACTTTGCATTGATTTTTACTCAAGTTAATCTGATTCAATGTGGCCAATGATCTGGCCTGTCAAGCTCTTTTTGGAGCCTGACCTGGTCACCCAGTGTGCCATTTGTCCTATCTTTTTTATCATCTGCAGATTTGATGAGCATGGCATTTTTGCCTTGATGCAAGTCATTGATAAAAATGTAAAAAGTCAGATAAAAGCTCCTAGAGCCATCTTTCCACATTAACATGCCTTGGTAAATGACCTCAACAGGAATTCAGCAGGAATAGGTGGACATAGGATTTTTTTTTTTTTGGTAGGTAGTGGTATCATAAGCCAGGAATCTGATTGGATAAATTCAGACAAATCCCTAGCCTAACAGAAGACTCTTGGTCGCCATCCATGA
The DNA here is from genome assembly GCF_019393635.1 of Dromiciops gliroides. NCBI lineage: Eukaryota > Metazoa > Chordata > Mammalia > Microbiotheria > Microbiotheriidae > Dromiciops > Dromiciops gliroides. The sequence continues at coordinate 109,465,375 of NC_057861.1, forward strand.
GGGATGGAGCCAAAGGGATGAGTTACAGTAGCTGCCAGGTAGAAGACCAGGTAGCTTTGGCTTATACTACAGAGCCCCCTCTAGTGTTTGGTGTCAAAAGCAACCAGGGATGAGCATTTGATTGATAGCCCTACTCTTACCACTGAATAGCATCAGGCATTGGTCAGTATCATTCCCTAGTAGCTCCACAGACATTTTCCCCTTGAGCTTTACAACTACCTTATGAGATAATTAGTACAATTATGTATTATCACCATTTTGCAGATGGGGAAACTTCAGCTCAGAAAGGTTAAATAATTTGCCCAAGTTTTTATAGTTGGCAAGTAGCTGAACCAGAATTTGAACTCTGAAGCCAGACCTCTTGAAATGATACCTTCCTGATTTCCTAACATTGCATTTAGGGTGCCCCTGACATATATGAAACAGGTGAGTGGGTTCCCCTTGCCACACCTTTATAAAACAGGAATCTGTAGTGGTTAGAAGCCAAAAAGATTTGAATTTGTCTGAGATTTTGACAAATGCTTAACCTCTCAATGCTCTGGATGATTGTCTAATTACTGAGACTCTTAAGGCTGTAACTTGTGGAAAAGGTGCCAAACTGCCTTGTTAGAGGAAGTTGCTTTGCCTGGGCTTTCCCTATACTAATGAAATCGCAGGTTCAGTCCCCATTCCTATCTCCTATTGTTGGTACAAGTTTATAAACCTGAAAGTGTTATATAAATATTGAGTGACGATCAGAAGCTGATTAGCTGTGTGTTCATTAGTAGATCACTTTACCTCTCAGTTTCCTCATCTATAAAATGGGGATAATAATAATTCACACTGTCCCACAGGGCAGTCATAGAGGAAAATGTATCCTAAAGCATCAGGGTACCACATATAACTCAGCCAAGGAGAAAACAACTTCCATATAGAAATCCATTAGCATTCCTATATTTGAGTTGTTTTCTCCTTGGCTGAGTGTTATGTGATGCCCTGATGTTTTAAGACACAGAACTGCCCCCCCTCTGAATGTTATGACGTATAAAAAAGTTCAAGAGATATAATTTCTGGGCAATTAAACATTTTATTAATTGTGCTAGTGATAATTAATAAAAGGGCTCAGTGATACTCTTGAATGCCAAATTGTCTTCATGGAACCCACTGAACACTTATATGCCCTTGGAAGAGTGGGTATTCTTGAGGTTGGCAATCAATTCTGATTGATTGACAAGTAATGAGAAAATGAATATGATAATGAGAGCTGGACCTTTTCTATTGAGGCACTGGGGGACTCAACTCTTGATCACTGGTTCTTGGACAAAGAGATTTATCTCTTATCCAGACTACCTGTGTAGGGCAATTTAGACAAAAGGCTGTCCTCTGCTCACACCTGGCTTAGTGGAACAGGATGGTCAGGAATCCAACTTAGATTAAATTCTTTGTAAGGTTCTCTAGTTGGATGGGGGTCTCTCACCCAGGATTGAAAGGCATGTACCAGGGGATTTGGGCAATCTCATCCATCAACAATGCCCTTCAGAGACTGAACAACTTACAGCCTTCTGAAAAACAAATCCTGATCCTAATTCAATAATTATTATTGGGTTAATTATTTGTTATATTATTAATAATATAACCATTTCTCTCAGTGCTGATTTCAGAGCAGGAATGTGAGGGAGAGGTAAGACTATGAGTTAAGAAGGAGATCCAAAGACTGGCTAATAGAGAAGTTATAAATAGAAACACGGAAATAAGTAGAAGATGATCAGTAAGAGAAAAACAAACACAGAACTCTAGAGAGACCATCAGAGGAGGTAAATATAAGTAATGAGAGAAGAGTGAAATTCCTGGGGAAAGCTTCTGGGAATTATTACATAAAGGTTATCAGGGATCCAAGTATTTTTCCTACATTGCAATACTACCTCCATCTATTCACATGAAGGGATAGGAACCAGACCTCTGATTTCACTGGAACAGGGAATTCTTAGATGAAGAAATTCACTCTAACAATGCAGGCTGGTACATTCTCTGCAAACTGTAGTTTTAGAGAGTTGTTTAGACCACAGAGAAGTTAAGAAATTGTAGCAGTCTCACAGCTGGCATGTAGCAGAGGCTAGACATGAGTGCACACATACACATGTAATGTATACATACATATACATTCATATGCATCTAGGCATGTATAGATATAGTTTTGGGGGAGGAGAATTTGGGCACATGATTGGATTCCCATGTTATGTGAAATTTCTTCCACTAAAGAAGATAGATAAGTCTTCTTTAAGCCATAGTCTTAGAGAGCGGTCTGGCGTACAGTGACTCACCCATTACCACACAGTATGTTTCAGATGCAGTCTTCCTAACTTCAAGGCCAATCCTTTGTCCATTTAGCCATGCTATCCACATACATGTTCTCCACTTAAATCCTAGCTCCAATGCCTCAGCATCATTATTCACTATGTGCCTACTATGTGCTAAGCACTGGGGGCACAAATACAAATAATGAAAAAAACCCTACCTTCAAGAGGATTAATCCCATCACTTAATGGAAGACATTTTATATCTATCTATCTATATGTATGTGTATATGTATATATATGAGAAAGACAGACAGACAGAGATAGAAATGAGAGAGAGAGAGAGAGAGAGAGAGAGAGAGAGAGAGAGAGAGAGAGAGAGAGAGAGAGATGGGGCAGAACCAAGATGGTGGAGGAAAGGCACTAAGCTCTCAGAACTCATAACACAATTGCTCCACAAAACCTCCAAATAATGCCATAAGACAATTCCTGGAGCAGCAAAACTCACAAAAGAATAGGCTGAGATCATTTTCCAGGCAAAGACAGCTTAGAAGGTTGGCAGGAGGGGTCTGCTGTGCCAAGACAGGAATGGAGCCCAACCCCACAGTCACACTGACACAGATCCAGTCCCAGGCAGGCCGAGTCAGGGGAAGAGACCGTTGGAGCCTCTGAAGCAGCTGCAGTGCCAGTGTCATCTGGAACTAATCTCATGGTCTGGTGAGAGGGCTGAGAAGTTGTCCTGGGGGAGATTACAGGAGTCTCTGCTGGCACTGAGGGAGAATTTGGGTGTTTTATCCCTGCTGGGAACCATGAAGTAGGCTTGAGTGGCAATGGCCCAGGTGGGGGAGGGGTACAGGCTCGTTGGAGCTAACAACTACAGCACACAAAGTTTTGCTGTCTGGTTAATTAGCAAGTTGGCCTGATGTTATATATAGACCAGAGAACAGGCCAGGTGAGTGAAGAATCTGCCGCTCCTTAAATCATACCACCTGGGAACCCCTGAAGCTAGGGATAGTACAGCCTTGAAGAGTGCCCCACTTTAAGGAGTTAAAAGTCAAGTAAAAGCTAGGCAAGATGAGCAGACAGAAAGGTGAGGACCATAGAAAGTTTCTTTAGTGACAAGGAAGATCAGAGTGTACCCTCAGAAGAGAAAAACAAAGTCAGGGCTCCTACATCTAAAGCTTCCAAGAAAAATATGAATTGGTCTCAGGCCATAGAGGTGCTCAGAAAGGACTTTGAAGATAAAGTAAGAGAGGCTGAGGAAAAATTGAAAGAGAAATGAGAATTATGCAGGAGGGTGATAAAAAAGTCAACAGCTCGAAAAGCCAAATTAGCCAAATGTAAAAGGGGTGGGGGGAGATGGGGGAGGAACAGGGCAGTGAATGAACCTTACACTCATCAGAATAGGCTCAAAGACCTCAAAGACTCATCAGAGTTGACTCAAGGAGGGAATATCATAGACACTCAATTGGGTGGAGTAATCTATCTAACCCTGCAGGAAAGTAGGAGGGGTAGGGGATAAGGAGGGAGGGTAGGTTGGGGGAAGGGGCATTCAAAGCAAATCCCTTTTGAAGAGGGATGGGGTAAAAGAAGATAGATAATAGAATAAATATCATGGGGAAGGGAATAGGATGGAGGGAAACAGTTAACAAGAGTAACTGTGAAAAAGAGAAACGGAAAAAAATTGTACCAAAAATATTTATAGCAACTCTTTATGGTGGCTAAGAATTGGAAATCAAAGGAATGTCCATCAATTGGGGAATGACTGAACAAGCTTTGGTATATGATTGTACTGGAATATTATTGTGCTATAAGAAATGAGAAGCAGGATGATTTCAGAAAAACCTGGAAAGACTCATATGAACTGATGTATAGTGAAGTGAGCAGAACCAGGAGAACACTGTGCATAGTGACAGAATTATAGCTCTATAAGCAATTGTGAATGACTTAACTACTTTCAGCAATACAATGATCCAAGACAATCCCAAAGGACTAATGATGAAACATACTATCCATCTCCAGAGAAAGAACTGATATTGATTAAACACAGACTGAAGCATGCTATTTTGTGCTTTTTTTTCACTTGAGTCTTTTTATGTAAAATGACTAATATGGTAAGGTTTTACATAATTGCACATGTAAAACCTATACTTATTGTTTGAAACCTGGAGGAGGGGGGAGGGGAGGGAGGGAGAGAATGGGAGAGGAAGAGAATTTGGAACTCAAATCTTTAAATAGATAAATAAATGAGAGAGAGAAAGAGAGAGAGAGAAAGAGAGAATGAGATAGGAAGAGAGAGAGACAGAGACAGAGAGAAGAGAAAGAGAGAGAGAGAGAGAATATTTTGTTCTTTATGTTCAAAGAGGACCAAAGTAATATCATGATGCTAAAGTCAATGTACAGTGTGTCTGACCGTATGTATGTACATACACACACATATATAGCTATATATATAAAAATATACATATGCTATAATATTATAATGATATAGTACACATACTATATAATATGCATTATTATATATGTAATACATATAGTATATTATATATTATTATTATTACTATCCCCATTTTGCAGATGAGGAACTGAGGCAAACAGGGTTAAGTGACTTGCTAAGGGTCATACAGCTAATATATATAAAAGGAATTAATTAATACAAAAGGAATGAAATCAAATCCAGGGGGCAGCTAGGTGGTGCAGTGGATAAAGCACTGGCCTTGGATTCAGGAGTACCTGAGTTCAAATTCAGCCTCAGATACTTAACTAGCTGTGTGACCCTGGGCAAGTCACTTAACCCTCATTGCCCTACAAAAAACCCCAAACAAACAAAAAAAAAACCAAACCAAAAAACAAAAAACAAAAATCAAAAATCAAATCCATATACAGTAGTAAAATAAAAGGTAGCTTGAGAGGAGGAATACTAGCAGCCAGTCAGTCAATAAGCATTTATTAAGCACTTACTGAGTTCTGTGATAAGTGCTGAGAATGCAAATATAAGGAAAAAGAAAGAGAATCCCTGCCTCCTATTAGCTTCTATTCTAATGGGAGAAGACAACACATAAAAGAAAGCTGAGGGCAGCTAGGTGGTACAGTGGATAAAGCACCAGCCCTGGATTCAGGAGGACCTGAGTTCAAATATGAACTCAGATACTTGACACCTACTAGCTGTGTGACCCTGGGCAAGTCACTAACCCTCATTGCCCCACCAAAAGAAAAAAAAGGCCGAAAAAGTATATGTGTTTGGGGAGGTACCCAACAATGGAGAAGTCCAGATGGCAGCATGCTGAGAAATGAAGAACTGGATAGCTTGGGTGCTTTTCTTTAATGGCGGTTCTGAGAGAAGCCATGTGATCAGAGGGAGGAGCCTCAGTGGCTAGAGGGTCCTTCTTTCTGAGAAGTGAATTCCCTGGCCAAGTGGTTTTCAAAGATGAAAAGGTTTCTGGGACGTGGTAGAATAGTCTGGAACACAGCCTGGTGAGGAGCTGACAAATGACAAAAGGCTTCATGAAGATAAAGGTGTCTGAACTGGTTCTTAGAGGATATGAGGATCTCTGGGAGACAAAGGTGAGAAGAAAGAAGTACATGATGTGGAAGTGATGCAGAATTTTAAAATTCAACTCCACACTCAGTCATTTAGTCAATAAACATTTATTAAATACCTACTATGTGCCAGACATTGTGTTAAGCTAAAGCTCCCTAGTCCATTGGTTTGATTAACACAGATCATGAGCTGCAAGTCCTTTGCATCCTGCTAACCGCCAGTTGGACACACTTCAGTCTGTTAGTATCCTGACATGTCTACACACTCGGACTCTTCTTGTTGACCTGTCCTACTTTACTTCCCATAAGGCAAGTAGGTAGCACAGTGGATAGAACACTCGACTTAGAGTCAGTAATATATGAGTTCAGATCCTGATTCAGACACTTAACTAGTCCTAGTATCTCTGCTGAGAAAAGCCCAAATGGACTTATAAAGAGTTGGACATAACTGAAAACAACTGAACAAACATTTATAAAGTATTTCCTATGTGCTTGGTGCTGTTCGCTTTGCTGTTATTCTCATTTGATCCTCATAATGATCCTGGGAGATAGTTGCTATTATTATCCCCTTTTTACAGATGAGGAACTGAAGCAAACAAGGTTAGGTGACTTGCCCAGGGTCACATAGCTAGTAAGTGTCTGAGGCCAGGAAGATGAGTCTTCCTGACCTAGCTATTATTGCTTTGTCCTCTTCCCAGTTGGAGCTCATGAAACCAAACTTCTGTGGCTATCATGACCTTTCTATTTCAGCCTGAATTCCTCATTCCTGATCCCTTGTCCCTGAACACCTGTGCTTTCCCAGAAGTACTGATCTCTACTGGGTTGGGAAATTCTTCACACCTGGGCAGCCAGCAAGCTCTTTCCACTTGTCACCTGTCAATCAGTGGTAAACCCACAAGGCATGTGACTGCAGTGACACCTGCTGTCAGGGTTCTACTTGGATGTGGGACTGTGGGGTTCCAGTTGTGGGTGTGTGTGCATAGTCTCTGGTGATTTTACATAGTTTTGGACAGTGTCTGGAAGTTGTTCAGTCTTTTCAGTTGTGCCCAACTCTTCCTGACCCCATTTGGGATTTTCTTGGCAAAGATACTGGAAGGGCTTGTTATTTCCTTCTCCAGCTCATTTTGCAAATGAGGAACCTGAAGCAAACAGGATGAAATGACTTGGTCAGGGACATACAGCTAGTAAGTTTCTGAGCTTAGATTTGAATTCAGGTCTTCCTGACTCCAGGCCCAGCAATCTATTCACTGTACCACCTATGTGTCCATAAAGTCAGGAAGACCTGAGTTCAAATTTGACCTCAAAGATTTTTTGGGGGGTGGGGGAATGAGGGTTATGTGACTTGCCCAGGGTCACACAGCTAGTAAGTGTCAAATGTCTGAGGCTGCATTTGAACTCATGTCCTCCTGAATCCAGGGCTGGTATTTTATCCACTGTGCCACCTAGCTGCCTGCCTTCAAACATTTCCTAGTTGTATGTTCCTGAGCAAATCACCTAACCTCTGTCTTCCTTAGTTTCCTCATATGTAAAATGGGGATGATAATTATAGCACTTATATCTCAGGGTTGTTGTGAGGATCAAATGAGATAATATTTATAACATATTTTGCATACTTTAAAGAGCTATATAAATGCCAGTCATTATTTATTTACATATGGAAAGTACTTTGTAAACCCTAAAGTACTACATAAATGCTGGCTATTATTATCTTAGCCCCAATAGGGCAGACTGGTTAAAGGTCGAAGAAGCAAAATGCCAACTGGCAAACAGTCATGGACTTAATACTCAAGCTTAGACACCAGTGCATTTGGATGAAAGGGGAGTTCAGTCAACAAGTGTACATTTTTATATAATTGTTGTTATTTTGCATGATACCAAGAAGGGCACCATAATTCAGTGAAAGAGACATTAGATTTAGAGCCAGAGGTCTTGAGATGAAATCCTAAGTTTTGAATTGTGTGAAATATTTGTAGTACAATGCCCAACACATAGTAGGTGCTTCACAAATGCTTACTCCATTTCCTTCTGCATTTGCTGCTCTTCTTGGTTTCAGCTCCATGGAACAAGATGCCCTCATGCTGGATAACCCATTGGTTTCTCCCTACCTTTCCTTCCTCCTTTTGTTTGTTGTCTCCCTCCATTAGATTGTAATTTCTTTGAGGGTAGGCGATTTTTTTAGAGGTTAGTGAAAATGATATTTTTTGTTCCACATGGAATTTCTTTTTTTTTAAGGTTATAGATGTATGATCATGTCAAACATTAGTCATGTTGTGAAAGAAGAATTAGAACAAAAGCAAAAACCACAAGAAAGAAAAAAACTCAACCCCAACAACAACAAAGATAAAATAAGTTGAATAAAGTGAAAAAAGTATGCTTCCATCTTCATTCAGACTCCATCAGTTCTTTCTCTGGATATGGAGAACATTTTCCATTATTAATCTTTTGGAATTGTCTTGGATCATTGTACTGCTGAGAAGAGCCAAGTCTATCACAGTTGATCATCACAAAATGTTGCTGTTGTTATTTACAGTGTTCTCCTGGTTCTTCTCATTTCACTCAGCATCAGTCCACTTAAGTCTTTACAAGTTTTTCTGAAATTTGCTTGCTCATCATTTTTTATAAGCACAATAGTATTCCATAACAATCATATGACACAACTTGTTCAGCCATTCCCCAGTTGGTGGACATCCCCACGATTTCCAATTCTTTGTCACAAAACGAGCTACTATAAATATATTTTTAATAAATATTTTTGTACAAATAGGTCCTTTTCCATTTTTAGGACCTCTTTGGGATATAGACCTAGTAGTAATATTGTTGGATCTAGAATGGTTGGATCAGTTTACCACTACAAGAACAAGGCATTAGTGTTCCAATTTCCCCACATCTTCTCCAACATTTATCACCTTCCTTTTTTCATATTAGTCAATTTGATAGGTTTGAGGTGGTACCTCAGAGTTGTTTTAATTTGTATTTCTCTGATCAATAGTGATTTAGAACATTTTTTCATATGGCTATAGATAGCTTTAATTTCTTCATCTGAAAACTGCCTGTTCATATTATTTGACCATTTATCAATTGGGGAATGACTTGTATTCTTATAGATTTGATTCAGTTCTCTATATATTTAAGAAATGAGGCCTTTATCAGAAACACTGACTATAAAAATTGTTTCCCAGGTTTCTGCTTTCCTTTTAATTTTGGTTGCATTGGTTTTGTTTGTGCAAAATTTAATGTAATCAAATTATCCATTTTGCATTTCACAATGTTCTCTATCTCTTATTTGGTCATAAATTCTTTCCCTCTCTACATGTCTGATAAGTAAAGTATTCCTTCCTCTCCTAATTTTCCTATGGTATCACCCTTTATGTCTGAATCATGTAGAGGGTAGGGATTTTTAAAAAAATTATTGTATCCCCAGTGCTTGCCCAGTGCCTGGCATATAGTAGGTACTTAATAGATGATGATTGGATAGGATTGGATTGGATTGTTTCCTTTCCTTGGTCAAACACTATCCCTTTTGGGGCCTCGTTTTCTTATGTAAAATTAGGGAGTTAATCAACATTATATCTAAGGTCCATTTTAGCTTTAAATCCTACAACAGACAGGTTTAACTTTTATTCTCTCCCCTTCTCCCCTCCCTATTCCCCCTACAGAATTAATCAAGCTTGTTGATAAAGTTACGAGGATCGTAAATCAGGAAAAAGGCTGTAGAAAATATATTCAAGTATAAACAATATAATTGACAGTCTTTCATGCTATCCCTATAGACGAGGTGGAGAAATGAAGGTTGGATGATAATGCTTAGGTAGACCTAGAAATGTTTAATGATCATAGACAAATAGAGTTAATTAATGAATCAGTGTCAACCTTGAGGGAAACCTCTAGTGAAGTTCTTTGGGTATCTGTCAGTTCAACACTTTAGTCAATGGCTTAGATCAACAAAATGCTTATCAACTTTGTGGATGTCATTAAGCTTGGAGGGACAGGTAGTGCTTTGGACGATAGAACTAGGGTGTCTAAAGATCCCCAATAGCTAAAGTAATGGGCCATATCTAATAAGGTGACATTTAATATTTAATGTCGTGTCTTTTCCTTGGGTTTGAACATTAAATTATATAAGTTAAGGATGAGGGATATGTGATTAGATAGCAATTCTTCTGGAAAAAAATCTGGGGCTTTTAACATACCACAATCTGAATGTGAGTCAGTAGTCATGAAGTAGACAAAAAGCTAACATGAATATGGGCTGTATAAATAGAAGTAGAATTTCTAAAATACAGGAAGTGACCCTTCCATTGGATTTTGGTTGGTCAAATCATATCTGGAAGACTGTGATCAGTTCTAGCCACCACATCTTAGAAGAAGCATTGAGAAGCTGGAGCAAGAGCATTGAGAAGAGGAGGTTGGCTAGGATGATGAGAGGCGCTGGAGGGCTGACCTTAGAGGGAGGAAGGCTTAGGTTCAAATCCAGCTTCTGACACTGACCAGCTGGGTGATCCAGGCAAGTCACTTAATTTATCTAATCCTTAGTTCCTTCATTTGTCAAATAAGGGGGTTAGACTGGATGGTTTTTAAGGTCCTTTCTAGTTCTAAACCTATGATCCTATCTGAAGTTTAAAAAATGAAATCAATAACCCAAAACCTTCCATATAAAGAGCAACAGAAAGAATGGGCTTTTTAGCCTGGGGAAAAGGAGATTTAGGGGAGGTATGATAGCTGTATTGAACTATTAGATGTGCTATCATTGTGGAAAATTGATTACATGCATTCTTCTTGGCTGCAAAGGGAAGAACTAGGAAAAATGGATACGTGTTTAAGAAAGAAGCTTTTTAGATTCAAAAGAATGAACTTGCTGAGTACATTGAAGAGGGGATTTCTGTTTAGTTGTAGGTTGAACTAGCTGCCTTTTAAAGACTGTACCAACTCTGAGATTCTGTGATTTAAAAAAATACTATATTTAATTCAGTCCAATAGATACTTATTGGATATGTAGCATGTTTTGACACCACCGTGCTTTAGGTATAGTAAAATAAAGATATGTGCTAACAATATAATAAAGCTTTCTTTCAGGAAGCTACAACCCAAATGAGGCAACATTTCCTCCCCAGTGAAGGAAATTAAAGAATCAGTCCTCCCCTTAACCTTTAGATGTGGCTAACCCAGACAATGCTTCATCACATTCATTCATTCACCAGGACACCTGGGCCTAGCCTATGTGATTATCTCACCATCTACCTGCTGCCTCCCCCAGTGCCTTTCTACCTCTTGCTGGGCAACAATAATTGAATTGGCATTACCTTTTTTCTTGGAAAGCACATAACAATCTGCAATCTGTGGGACTGCCTAGACCAAAGCTTCCCTCCTTAGCCAGCCCTCCTTGATCCATGTGGTATTCTTCAGTGGAGATGGAATGAAATTTACAGTTAATAATCATAACTGAATAGGACAAAGTTGCCCATAAAACAGAAATGAATAGCAGAATGGATTAGAAACCAGAGTACAGCAATATGTTGTTTATAAGAAACACACTTTAAAAAGAGACAGAGTTAAAAAAAGGGCTGGAGTAAAAACAGTTGGAGTAGCAATCATGATCTCAGACAAGCAGAAGCAAAACCAGAACTAATTAAAAGGGATAAGCAGGGAAATTACTTTCTTGCTCAAGGGCACCATAGGTGATGAAGTAATATGATTACTAAACATATATGCAACAAATGGCATAACATCCAAATTATTATTATTATTTTTTTTTTGCAGGGCAATGGGGGTTAAGTAACTTGCCCAGGGTCACACAGCTAGTAAATGCATCCAAATTCTTAAAGGAAAAGTTAAATGAATTACAAAAGGAAATAGATAGTAAAACTATATTAGTGAGGGACCTCAACTTTCCCCTCTCAGAGCTAGATAAATCTTGCCATAAAATAAATAAAAACCAAGTAAAGGAGATGAATAGAATCTTAGAAAAGTTCAATATAATAGACGACTGGAGAAAACTGAATGGAAATAGAAAGAAGACCTTTTTTCTCAGATGTACATTGCACTTTCACAAAAACTGACCATACATTAATACATAAAACCTTACAAACAAATGAACAAAAGCAGAGACATCAAATGTACCCTTTAAAAACAATAATGCAATAAAATACATTTAATAAAGGGCTATGGAAGCATAGATAATTTTAAAATTGGAAACTAATCAAATCCTAAAGATTGATTGAGTAGGTCAACCAACAAATCATAGAAACCATCAATAACTTCATTAAAGAGAATGATAACAAAGAGACAACATCTCAAAATTGCAGTCAATTTGTACTTAGGGGAAAATGTATATCTCTAAATGAGTACGTCAATAAATTAGAGAAAGAGCAAATCAATGAATTGGTAATGCAAGTAAAACAAAAACTGGAAAAAGAACAAATTCAAACCCCGCCCCCCCCCAAGTAAATGCCAGATTGGAAATTCTGAAAAATAAAAGAAAGATGAATAATATTGAAAGTTTAAAAAAATGGGCTAGTAGGGCAGCTAGGTTGGTGCAGTGGATAGAGCACTGACCCTGGAGTCAGGAGGACCTGAGTTCAAATCTGGCCTCAGACACTTAACACTTACTAGCTGTGTGACCCTGGGTAAGTCACTTAACTCCAATTGCCTCACCAAAAAAAAGGCTGATAAACAAAACCTGGAGCTGGTTTAATTAAAAATAACTCCAGGTTCTGGAACAGAGAGTTGTGGGAAGTTGGCAGAGTAATGGTGCTGGCATAACATTGGAGGACTGTGGGACCCTAACTCTCTTGAATATTGAAGATGACAACAGCAGTTAGACCTATATTTGAACCGGCAAGAGGTGGAAGAGGAAAAGGGGAAGGTGATTTGAGTCAGCTGTCAAAGCAATATTCAAGCAGAGATCTACCTTCTCACACAAGGATTAAATACAAACAAACTACTCAGGATGCTCCTGATGATTTTGGCAACTGAGATTTCAGGTGAGAACTAGAAGAGAGAGAGTTGCTGCAAAAGAAAAAAAAAAACAGAGATTGTCCAACTAGAGAGCATACAACTTCATCTTCCATGTCTAAGAAACTTTGGTTAGGTCAGATTCCTTCAGCCAACCTTGATGCAAATCATCCCCTAACAGATGAAGATGAGGATTTTGAAGAAAGTGATGATGATGACACTGCAGCTCTACTGGCAGAAGTAGAAAAAATTTTTTAAAAAGAAAGAGCTGCAGAACAAGCCAGGAAGGAACAAGAACAAAAGGCTGAAGAAGAGAGAATTTGGATGGAAAATATCCTCGGTGGAAACCCTCTCCTTACACTGGTCCCTTTCTGCTTCAGGCCAACTTCAAAGTAAAGAGAAAGTGGGATGATGATGCTGTCTTTAAGAACTACACCAAAGGAGTAGATGAGCTGAAAAAGGACAAAAGATTTGTAAATGATACCCTTCTATCAGAATTTCACAAAACGTTCATGGAGAAATATATCAAGTAGTACAATTTTATGTGCTTAATTCTTTAAAAGGGGCTCATTCAAATTTTAAGGGTCATTCTGGCTTTAGTTTGGTCAGGATTTTCTTCCCATGCTTATATGGCTTATATATTTCCTGCATTTAAAATTCTAAAGTACCTGTTTTTTGGTCGATAATACTTTATTTGATAATGGCACCCTAGATCTAGGAATCGCTTTAACCCCTCTACATTATTGATTTATCACTTAACAAACAAGTTTGTGTTCTGTGACCAAATAAATAAATAAAGGTCTGCAGAATATTCCACTTACACAAAGCAAGGTTTGTATGTGCCTTTACACAAGAGTATATACAAGAGTACAATGGTGTGATAGAATAAATTTTGGTAAGAGGAGAAACATTTTTTGGACCTTATGTTTAGGGAATATATGACTTTCTCTTCATGCCACCATCTTTTCCCTTTGGGGGAATAGAGAACTCCTGCCTAACTTTTGTGATTCCCTGTCTGTTGGCTGGGGACCATTCCTTGGCAGATGTTATCATCCATGAGATCTTTCATAGTTGGCTTGGGAATCTGGTCACCAATACCAACTGGGGTGAGTTCTGGTTGAATGTATGCCCAAAGGAGACTCTTTGATCCTCTTTGGTGCTGCCTAGAAGGTGCCACAGGGAGGGTGCTCCTTTGTCAGCACATGGAGATCACTGGAAAGGACCACGCACTGAACAAACTCTGAGTGAAGACTGATCCAGGTCTTGATCTTGATGATACTTACAATGAAACCCCATATAAGAAAGGGTTCTGCTTTGTCTCTTACCTGGCCCACCTGGTAGGAGACCAGGACAAGTCTGATAATTTCTTCAAGTCCTATGTCAATGAATTTAAATTCCAAAGCATCTTAGCTGATGATTTTCTGGAATTTACTTGGAATATTTCCCTGAACTGAAGAAGAGTAGATTCTATACCAGGCTTTGGATTTGATAGATGGCTGAATACACCAGGATGGCTCCCTTACCTACCTGACCTCTCCCCTGGTGATTCACTTATGAGACCTGCTGAAGAGCTGGCCCAGCTTTGGGCTGCTGAGAAGCTATATGTAGGAGCTACTGCTTCTGTAGATATCTCTACTTGGAAGACCTACCAGCTGGTCTACTTCCTGAAGAAGATCTTACAGAAATCCCCTCTACCTCCTGGGAGTGTGAAAGAAATGAGAGAGATATCCCCAGCTCTCAAATGCTCCAAAGGCAGAGCTGTACTTGCGCAGGAGCCAAATCGTCATAAAAAATGACCACCATGCAGATTTCAAGAAAGTGTGAGAGTTCTTGCAGAGTCAGGGAAAACAGAAGTATACCCTCCTGCTGTACCATGCTGTGATGAGAGGCTGTGAGGCAGCCCATTCCCTAGTCAAAGAGAGGTTTTCTACCACCACACCCCAGCTCCACGGCAATGTTGTCAATTATGTCCAGCAGATCATGGAAGCCAAGAAGAGTTAGAGCCCCAAGCTGGGATCCTTACTTCCTCTAGGTATCATGGACCTTCAGAAGAGCAGTCTGTCCCCATCCTCCTTTGTCCCCAAGCAGCTGATATCTCACCCAGAAAAGTTAATCATCCTGTAAAGTGTAAAGTCAAGCCAATCAGTGTGTAAGGTGTAAAGTCAAACCAATCAGTGTGTAAGGTGTAAAGTCAAGCCAATCAGTGTGTAAGGTGTAAAGTCAAACCAATCAGTGTGTAAGGTGTAAAGTCAAGCCAATCAGTGTGTAAGGTGTAAAGTCAAACCAATCAGTGTGTAAGGTGTAAAGTCAAGCCAATCAGTGTGTAAGGTGTAAAGTCAAGCCAATCAGTGTGTAAGGTGTAAAGTCAAGCCAATCAGTGTGTAAGGTGTAAAGTCAAGTCAATCTGTGTGTGTGTGTGTGTGTGTGTGTGTGTGTGTGTGTGTGTAAGGTGTAAAGTCAATTCACTTTTAAAAATCCTCTTCAGTCCATTAGGAAGAAGGAAAGGATCTTTGGGTAGGAATTTCTTTAGGCGACTCTTTCTTCCACCTAAACCTAAGCTCCCCCGGGGAGAGTCGGAGCTGCAGCCGCTCTGGCGGCTTCCTACGGCTGGTGCTCGGGGTCCAACTCCGACTGCGACAACGAGAGCGGCCGCTGCTCCGTGCCCGTCGCCGACTCCGTTATCCACCTGACAAAGGCGCCTTCCGCCAAGCTCTCTCTGATGGGGACAGTGGACGCCGCGCCGGAGGTGGCAGTGAAGGAAGATGTGGAGACCAGAGTGCACTTTGATCCTGCCATTAAGGAAGTCCAGTACAATCCTTCCTATGAGACCATGTTTGCTCCTGAGTTTGGACCAGAAAATCCCTTCAGGACTCAACAGATAGCTGCCCCTAGGAATATGCTTTCTGGATATGCTGAACCAACTCATATCAATGATTTCACGTTTGAACTGCAGAGGCAAACTTATGCAACCTATGGCTATGCATTGGACCCCTCATTAGATAATCATCAAGTGTCTACCAAATATATTGGGTCTCTAGAAGAAGCTGAGAAATATCAAGGCTTAACTGTGTTTGAAACTGGACAGAAAAAAACGGAAAAGAGAAAGAAGTTCCAAGAAAATGATGCATCAAATATTGACGGTTTCTTAGGCCCTTGGGCCAAATATGTAGATGAAAAAGAAGTGGCTAAACCTTCAGAAGAAGAACAGAAAGAATTAGATGAAATCACAGCCAAGAGGCAAAAGAAAGGCAAACATGAGGATGACAAACCTGGGGAAGAAAAGACCGTTTTACATGTCAAAGAAATGTATGACTATCAAGGCAGGTCTTATCTTCATGTTCCTCAAGACATCGGTGTTAATCTCCGTTCTACAGGACCACCTGAGAAATGTTATCTTCCCAAAAACCAGATTCACGTTTGGTCTGGACATACAAAGGGTGTCAGTGCAGTCAGGCTGTTTCCTCTTTCTGGCCATTTGTTGCTCTCTTGTTCCATGGACTGCAAAATTAAGCTATGGGAAGTTTATGGAGATCGGCGCTGTTTAAGAACATTTGTTGGTCACAGTAAAGCCGTTAGAGATATCTGCTTTAATGGTGTAGGAACTCAGTTCCTCAGTGCAGCATATGACAGATATCTTAAGCTCTGGGACACTGAGACAGGTCAGTGTATAGCAAGGTTTACAAACCGGAAAGTTCCTTATTGCGTCAAGTTCAATCCTGATGAAGATAAACAGAATCTTTTTGTGGCTGGTATGTCAGATAAGAAGATTGTACAATGGGACATCAGAAGTGGAGAGATCGTACAAGAATATGACAGGCATCTGGGAGCAGTCAACACCATTGTGTTTGTGGATGAGAACAGGCGGTTTGTGAGCACTTCTGATGACAAGAGCCTTCGAGTTTGGGAGTGGGACATTCCTGTAGATTTCAAATACATAGCAGAACCCAGTATGCATTCAATGCCTGCAGTTACTTTGTCTCCAAATGGGAAGTGGCTGGCATGTCAGTCCATGGACAATCAAATTTTAATTTTTGGAGCACAGAACCGATTCAAATTGAATAAGAAAAAAATATTTAAAGGGCACATGGTGGCAGGATATGCTTGTCAGGTGGACTTTTCCCCAGATATGAGCTACGTGATATCAGGAGATGGAAATGGAAAATTAAACATTTGGGACTGGAAGACTACAAAACTCTACAGTCGATTTAAAGCTCATGATAAGGTATGCATAGGTGCTGTGTGGCACCCACATGAAACATCTAAGGTTATAACTTGTGGATGGGATGGTCTTATTAAATTATGGGATTAACCCTCAAACTATATTAGGGTCTTTTCAATTTGATGATATATTAAATTTACTTGATTATTAAATTGTTTTGGGTGACAATTTCTGTTTCACAGATGTGTTCTTTACACAGACTTATAACTCAGAAAAATATATAATTTGCTTTGTAAAAAAAAAACCCTAGAATGATAAAATAGAAACCACTGCTTAATTTGATTTTTAAAGAAGAAAACCAAAATAAAAGTATCAAAAATAAAAGGAGCGAATTCACAACCAAATGAAGGGAAAATTAAAACAATTATTAGGAGTTATTTTGCCCAATTATATGCAAGTAAAACTGTCAATCTAAGTGAAATAGATGAATATTTATAAAAATATGAATTTCCCAGATTAACAGAAGAGGAAATAAAATCCTTAAATAATTCTATCTTAGAAAAAGAAATTGAATAAGCCATCAATGAGCTCCCTAAGAAAGAATCCCCAGGATCAGATAGATTTACAAATGAATTCTACAAAACATTTAAGGAACAATTAGTCCCAATACTACATAAACTATGTGGGAAAAAATTGGTAAAGAAGAAGTTCTTTCAAATTCCTTTTATTACACAAATCTAGTTTTGATACCTAAACAGAAAAAACAAAAACAGTGAAAGAAAATTATAGATGAACGTCCTTAATGAATATCAATGCAAAAATTTTAAAAATAAAATACTAGGAAGGCAATTGCAATAATATGTCAAAAAGATCATATACTACAACCAGGTAAGACA
The DNA here is from genome assembly GCF_019393635.1 of Dromiciops gliroides. Lineage (NCBI taxonomy): Eukaryota > Metazoa > Chordata > Mammalia > Microbiotheria > Microbiotheriidae > Dromiciops > Dromiciops gliroides. Next base: position 109,483,194 of record NC_057861.1, read on the forward strand.
TAGTGAGAATATATGGATAGTTCAATATTGGGGGAACTATCTGCATAATTGATTGTATCAAGAACAACAAAAATCATATTATGTCAACAGATACATAAAAAACTTTTGACCAAGTACAACACCCATTCCTATTAAAAATACTAGTATAGAATCAATAGAGCCTTTCTTAAAATTATGAGTAGTATCTATCTAAAATTATTATCTGTGATGGGGATAAACTTAAAGCCTTCCAAATATGATCAAGGGTGAATCAGAGATTTCCATTATCACTACTATCATTCAATATTGTACTGCAATAAGAAAAGATAAAGAAATTAGAGAAATAAAATAGGTAATGAGGAAACAAAACTATAACTCTTTACAGATGATACAATTGTATACTTAGAGAAACCCAGAGGATCAACTAAAAAACTAATTGAACCAATGAGCAACTTTAATAAAGTTGTATGATATAAAATAAACCCACACAAATCATCAGCATTTCTATGTATTACCAATAAAACCCAGCAAGAAGGGATAGAAAGAAAAATTCCATTTTAAAATAACTGCAGACAATATAAAATACTTGGGAGTCTACTTGCCAAGACAAACCTAAGGATTATATGAACACAATTATGAAACACTTTTTTACACAAATACGGGTATGAATAATTGGAAAAATATTAATTTCTCATGATTAGACCAAGTCAATATAATAAAAATGACAATTCTACCTGTTTATTTACTTATTCAGTGCCATATCAATCAAACTACCAAGGAATTATTTTATATAAAGCTAGAGAAAGGTGATAACAAAACTTATCTGGAAGGAAAAAAGGTCAAGAATACCAAAGGAATCAATTTAAAAATGTGAAGGAAGGTAGCCTAGCAGTCCCAGATTTCAAACTATATTACAAAGCAGAAATTATGAAGACAATCTTGTACTGACTAAGAAATAAAATGGAGGATCAGTGGAATAGGTTAGGTACACAATACATAGTAGTAAATTATCATAGTAATCTAGTGTTTGAAAAACCCTAAGATCCAAGCTTTGGGAGTAAAAACTCAACATTTGACAAAAGTTTTGGGGAAAACTGGAAAGCAGTTTGGAAAAAATTAGGTGTAAACCAATATTTCACAACATCCTACCAAGTTAAGGTCAAAATGAATAAATGGTTAGGCATAAATGGTAGTATCATGAATGTACTAGGAGAGCAAAGAAAAACGTACCGTCAAACCTATGGATAAAGGAAGTATTTAAGAGAAAACTAGTGATAGAGAGGATTATAGTAAGTAAAATGGATAATTTTGATTAAATGAAATTAAAAGGTTTACATAAACCAAACTAAAATTATGAGGAAAACAGAAAATGGGGAAATAATTTTTATAGCAATTTTCTCTGATAAAGGCCTCATTTTCAAATATATAGGGAATGGAGTCAAGTTTATAAAAATAAGAGGCATTCTCTAATTGATAAATGGTCAAATGATTGGAACAAGCAGTTTTCAGAAGAAAAAAATCAAAGTTATCAGTAGTCACATGAAAAAATGTTCTAAGTCACTATTGATTAGAGAAATGCGCATTAAAACAACTTTGAAATAACACCTCACACCTGTTAGATTGGCTAACGTGACAGAAAAGAAAAACGACAAATGTTAGAGTGGATATGGAAAAACTGGGACATTAATGGTAGAGTTGTGAACTAGTCCAACCATTCTGGAGAACTATTTGGAACTACACCCAAAGAGCCATAAAACTTTGCATACTTTTTTTTGGGGGGGGGGGCGAGGCAATGAGGGTTAAGTGACTTGCCCAGGGTCACACAGCTAGTAAGTGTCAAGTGTCTGAGGTCAAATTTGAACTTAGGACCTCCTGAATCCAGGGCCGGTGCTCTATCCCCTGCACCACCTAGTTGCCCCCTGCATACTTTTTGATCCAGCAATACCATTACTAGGTCTGTATCCCAAAAAGAGAAAAGAAAGAGAAAAGGAATTTATATGTACAGAAAGATTCATAGCAGCTCTTTTTTTCTGGTGGCAAAGAAGTGGAAATCTAGGAGATGACCGTCAATTGGAGAATGGCTGAAAAAGTTGTGGTATATGTTTGTTATGGAATACTATTCTGTTATAAGAAATGATGAGTAGGATGGTTTCAGAAAAAAAAAAACAACCCTAAGAAAACTCATTAACTGATGCAAGAATGAATTGAGCAGAAGCATGAGAACATTGTACACAGTTAACAATAATTGTGTAATGATGCTCAACTGTGAAAAACTTAGCTACCTTGATCAAGACAATGATCCAATACAAATCCAAAAGATCTAATGATAAAAAAGTTAGCCACGGGGGCGGCTAGGTGGCGCAGTGGATAGAGCACTGGCCCTGGATTCAGGAGTTCCTGAGTTCAAATCCGGCCTTAGACACTTGACACTTACTAGCTGTGTGACCTTGGGCAAGTTACTTAACCCCCACTGCCCTGCAAAAAAAAAAAAAAAGTTATCCACTTCCAGAGAGAGAATTGGTGAACTCTGAGCACAGATTGAAGTATACTTTAAAAAATTTATTTTTCTTGGATTTGTGTGTGGTATGTGTTTTCTTTTACAATGTGACTAATATGGAAGTATCTTTTGCATGACTTTATATGTATAATAGATATCATATTGCTTGCCTTTTCAAGGGGTTAGGGGAGTAGTAGGGAAGAAGAGAATTTGGAACTCAAAATTTTAAAAGAGGAATGTTTAAACATTCTTACATATAATTGGGAAATGTTTAAAAAATAAATAGAAATACGTTTTTAAAAAAAGAAGTAACAGGGAACTATTGAAGGTTCTAGTGTAGGAGAGTGATACAGTCATACTTTTACTTTAGGAAGATAATTTTAGAAGTCATTTGGAGGGGGCAGCTAGGTGGCGCAGTGGATAGAACACCGGCCCTGGATTTAGGAGGACCTGAGTTCAAATCCGGCCTCAGACACTTAACACTTACTAGCTGTGTGACCCTGGGCAAGTCACTTAACCCCAATTGCCTCACTAAAAAAAAAAAAAAAGTCATTTGGAGGCTATCTTGGAGAGGAGAGAACCTAGAATATGAGTCCAATTAGGGAAGAAGCTTTTTTAATAGCCCAGTAAGAAGTGATGAGGGCATAAGCCAGATGGTAACTGTATAAGTGGAGAGAGTGGGGACAGATGTGAAATCTAGATGATCAGTTTAAAGAATACAGAACAAACCATGAAATATCAAATAAAACAGGAAGGGTTTCAACAGAATCTCTTAAGAAACGAATCCTGGGGGCAGGTAGGTGGTGCAGTGGATAAAGCAGTGGGCCTAGATTCAGGAGGACCTTTGTTAAAATCAGGCCTCAGACACTTGACACCAGCTGTGTGACCCTGGGCAAGTCACTTAACCCTCATTGCCCCGCCCCCCCAAAAAATAAATAAAAGAAAAAAAGAAACAAATCCTATAGAATGTGAGTCTGACCTCAATTTCCCTTTTATTTTCCTGTTTTCCTCTCAAATGCTTTCTTGGCATTTGTTTGGTTGTAATAAAAAGGAAGACAACTATGAGAAAAAGATTTTTCTTTCATTACTCTACTTTTTAACATTCATCTTGGTTCCTTCTTAACCCAGATATTTTTCTTCTTATTTCTTGCTTGTGATTTGTAGGACCTTTTTGATATTTTCCCCTGGAATGCACATACATATGTATGTAAATATGTATGTGTACACACACATATATTTATATATAGGCATATATGCATATCTATTTCTATTTCTACACACACACATTTCTTCATCTATAAAATGAGCTGAAGAAGGAAGTGGCCAACTATTTCATTATCTCTGCCAAGAAAACCTCAAGTGGGGTCACAAAGATTAAAATATGACTAAAAACAACTAAACAGCTACAAAACAACAAAATTCATATAGTTAGATATAGATGTGTATATATACATATAATAGCTATATAGACATATGTGTATTTTTATCTATCCATCATCTATCTATCATCTATCTATCTATCTATCTTTTGTGTAAAAGCACCATTTATAGTTCCTTTTTAATACTTGAGTTTCTCTTTATAGAAGTCAGAGGATCTTTGCCTTGGGGGAAGAAATAGGAAGGAGGGATTAAGTATTTTTGAGGGCCTACTATGTGTGACACATTATAAGAATCATTTTACAAATATTATCTCACAGCCACCCTTCAAAGTAGGTGCTATTATTCCCCATTTTAACAGTTGAAGACTGAAGCAAATAGAAGCTAGGTGACTTGTCTAGGGTCATGTAGCTATTAAGTGTCTGGGGCCATATCTGAACTCAGGTCTTCTTGAGTCTAGGCCTAGGTCTCTCTGTCCATTGCACCATCTAAAACTGCCTCTGATTTTTTGTTTTGTTTTGTTTAATTTTGTTTTTGTTTTTGCATCTGTGTTGTTTTCTTTTTTCCTGCTTTTTTGATGAAGGAGCATTGAAGATGTCTCCCAACTTGTGACCTTCAAAAGAAAAAAAAAGAAAAGAAAAAAGCAAGACGTTTCAAAAGCTGTCAGACCCCTAGTTACTGCTGCTTCAAGAAAGGAAACTGACAATCCAGGTGGTCAAATCAGGTCCCATTGGGAATGTGAGAAGAGATGTCAGAGGTCATCTAGTTGCATCTATTCTTTGTTTTACAGGTCAGGAGGTAGGCTGGAGGAGTGGAGACGGTTCTGGACTTGGAGCCAGGAAGATCTGGGTTCCAATCCTGCCTCAGACACTCATCAGATGGGTGACTCTGGGCAAGTCATTTGACTTATTCAAGCTTCAGTTTCCACTCACTAAAATGAGGGGGTTGGACTGGATAGTCTCTAAAGTCCCTTCCAGCTTAAAATCTACATTCCTATATCTCTTTGAAATCGAGACCCATGGAAGACATTTGCCCAAGGTCACCCAGGTAGTAAGTAGCATAGCCTTTGTATCAACTCTGGGTCTGTTCATTTCTAATCCAGTGCCCTTCCTACTCTATTGGGGGCCTAGCCAATGAAGCTCTATCCTCTGAACAGCACGGAAGGGTATTTTTCCTGATGCCTCCAGCCACTGGGGAAGCCTGCTTCCAGGAAACCATAATGGTGCAAAATGGAAGAGTCTTGCTCCTTAATTCAGAACATGTGAAGGTATCCTTTCTTAGTCCTTTCTGGTCCCCTTACCATGTGAAGATGAGGGTCCTTTGCAAATGGCTGCTGAGCTGGTGTTGAGAATGCATGCATTCAAAAGTCCTCCCTGTTTGTGTTTGAGTAAAAGAGACATGATGTAAGCCTCTGGGTTGGGAAAGGCTTTGGGCCTTCCCCACCTGCTATGGATACATATTTTGTGAAGACAGGCCTTTGTTTGTTTTTTCTTTTTTCTTTTTTTTGGGTCTTTGTCTTTTTTCCTCCTTTTAGATGAAGGAATATTGGAGATGTCTTCCACCTTGTGAACTTCAAAAGGTTAATTAACAAGAACCAGACTTTCAGGAGCTATAGTTCTTGCTGGCATGAGCTGCACCAAGGAGGCCACCTTTGTGACCCTGCAGAGGGATCGTTTGACTCAGCCCAGCCATAGCTTGGTAGGGCCAAATGCTTTATAGTAACTGCCTAAGTTGGAGCCCACTTTTTGCGGAAACCTAGATGATATAGAGAATATGCCCCCAACACTGATATTCCAGACTGTCTCTCAGACAGTCACGGAGTAAAGGGCTGGTCTACCTTATATGAGACTCTAGGAAAGATTTTTTTCCAAGTAGAGAAATCTCTTCCCTTCTTGATCATGACTAAAACTGGTGGAAGAGTTTCTGTTAACTTTAAGTCCTGATGACAGTACAGAGCTTTCTGAACTTAAACTGTTATTACTTGAGGCTGCTAGGTGGCACAGCAGTTAGAATGCTGTGCGTAGAGTCAAGAAGACCAGAGTTCAAATCCAGCCTCACATACTTTCTAGCTGTGTGACCCTGGGCAAGTCACTTAACCTCTGCTTGCCTCAGTTTCCTCAACTGTAAAATGGGGTTAATAATAGCACCTGTCTCTCAGGGTTGTTGCAAAGGTCACGTAAAATAATATTTGTCATGTGCTTAGCATAGTGGCTGGCATATAAATTATGTTTAATAAATGCCTATTCCCTGTCCCCATCCTTATTGCCAATGAAGCAAAGATTTGTGTTGTTTGAAGGGACCATAGACCTTGTCTAGTTCAGCTCCCTGCCAGATGCCAGAAACCTCCATAATGGTAATAACGATGATGGATAATATTTCTATATCACTTACTATGTGCCAGGCACTGTGCTAAGGGCTTTACAGTTATTATCTCATCTGATCCTCACAACAACCCAGCAGGTAGGTGCTATTGTTATCCCCATTTAACCTGAGTCAAACAGAGGTTAAGTGACTTGCCCAGGGTCCCACAACTCCTAAGTGTCTGAGGTCAGATTTGAACTCAGGTCCTCCAGACCCCAGGCGCAGCTCTCTATCTATTGTGCCACCTAACTCCTGACAGATGTGCACTATTATCAGCATTATTGTTATTACTTCCAGTTTGTGCTAGGTAACTTAGCATTTACTTATACATTATGTATGGTATAATAGATGAGAGCTCTTCACACTGCATCCACTGCTTCCTCTTATATGAGCTTCTCACCCACCCTCTTCAGCTGCCACGGGAAGCAGACAACCTGGATAGCTAGGTCTCCGCCCTCACTGCCTTGTATTGGTTTCTCAAAGTAGTCTAGTGCTAGAAGTCATGATCAAGGGCCGCATAAAGAGACTCTTCATTCCCTACCCCAGGGGTATGATATATATGCTAAGATATATGAGCCCTGAGTGCTTAGAATAAAACTCTAGCTTATTGACAATTGGCCCTGTGACCTATCAGTTCACAGAGAATCCTCCGTTCCACAGCCCTCCAAGGTGATGTCAGAGTCATAACACCCCTGAGTGCTGACCCTGCCCTGCTCTCCTATCCCCTCCTCTGCTTGTTCACTGGCCTTTGGATTTCTCTAGTCCTCACCTGAACTTTTCTCTACTTCTCATTCCCCGATTCTTGCTTGCCATCCCTAGATCCCAGGGGGTCTGCCTTTGGTGGAGTTTAGTAAAAAGGACTCATTTACAAATTCTGACAATCTGATTGCATGCACTAAGAGTTTTAAGAACCTCCTACGGGCACTGAATGCACTGTGCTAGCCACTGGGGAGAGAGATAGAAACAAAACAGTATCTTCCCTTAAGGAGCTTTGTACTGGGGGAATCTATGTACAAGTAAATAAAAGGCAGTTTCATGGTGGAGAGAGAGCACTGGTGACCGAGAGCATCAGGCAGGGCATTGTACTTCTGCTGAGTCTGTGAGTGAGTTAGAGGTTCCAAGAGATAGAGGCAAGGAGAGAAAACATTGTAGGCTTAGAGGACAGTCTATACAAAGACCAGAGGTGGAATGCTGTTTATGGGGAAAATCATACAAACCAATTTGACTGGATGGTAGAGGAAGAGGGGGAATAATATCAAATCAGTCTTAAAAAGAAAAGTGGAGCTAAATTGTAAAGAGTTTTAAACGCCAAACAGAGGAACTGATTTTTTTCTCTCATGGCAATGGGGAGCCATCAAAGCATCCTGAGTAGGGGAGTTACCTGACTTGGAGTCTTTGGGGAATTGGGTGAGAAGGAAGAGAAAGACCCTAATTAAAATAGCAGTATTATACTCTATTGTTGCTCTGAATTTTTCAAATTAGTGCAAAATATTTGGGAAAAGGTAGATTAAATGCAAGTTTAAAAACGGATATATGGGGCAGCTAGGTGGCGCAGTGGATAGAGCACTGGCCCTGGAGTCAGGAGGACCTGAGTTCAGATCCGACTTCAGACACTTAACACTTACTAGCTGTGTGACCCTGGGCAAGTCACTTAACCCCAATTGCCTCACCCAAAACAAAACAAAACAAAACAAAACAAAACAAAACAAAACTGATGTAATAGCACTAGGACTAATGTTCAGAAGGTTCAGATTTTAATCTTGGCATTACCATGGAATATATGTGTGACTTTGGGCAAGTTTTTCCCCATCTCTTGAGTCTAAGGGTTTTCCATCAACAAAGAGAGAGATGTCTTAGAGCAGTGCTGCCCAACTCAAACAGAAAGAGGGCCCACTCACTAAACCATACATAAGGATCCTTGAAGGCCACATATTGCCTTAGAAAACCACATGTGCTTATATATTTCTCTTTTGTTCATTAATACATCCACACATGTAAATCACATAGGAGCTACATTTTAATACAGTTCAGGCCTCAGAAATCCTGTGGGCCACAGGGGGCCTGTGTTTGATCCCTTTGATCTCCAGCATTTCTTCTAGCACTAATATGTATGTCCTATCCTGATGGTCAATTGGAAGATTGTCTTGGGACTCGAAGACAGGCAGTTATTCAGGAAACTACTGAGGTGGATCTAGGCAGGGCAAGAAAATGCTTGTGACCCAGGATTCCATGAATCTAGAGTTAGAAGGGATCCTAGAGTTCACATAAGGGTGTACTGGAGCCAGCTGAAACTGGAGCTAATTGTTAAATTTTCATTTTCACCTTGGAATTCAACAATTGCTACAGATCAAGACTTGCATTATTGTTTTATTGATTGTCTAGACTTAAAAGGCAAGGAATAAAATGTTCACAATGCAATTTAAACCTAAAAGTATGTTCTGGGGGCACCTAGGTGGTACAGTGCATAGAGCACCAGCCCTGGATTCAGGAGGACCTGAGTTCAAATCAAACTTCAGACACTTGACACTTACAAGCTATGTGACCCTGGGCAAGTCACTTAACCCCAATTGCCTCACCCCCCAAAAAAAGTATGTTCTGGATACATTTCTTCTCCCTTACCCATTAAACATTTGCCAGGACACCACTGAGATGATCTAGCCCAAACGCCTCATTTCACAGATAAGAAAATTGAAGTCTAAATAGTGGAAATGAAATTTCCAGAGTCAGATAATGGTAAATAGTAGAGCAGGAATTCCAACCTATGGTTCCTGACACCAAATCTAGCTTTTTCCTTTTCCTGAATCACCCCCTTCTTTTCTTACCAAGGCAAAAGGGTATGGTTGCTTCTTCCAATGCTCTTACTGTTCTCCATCCCCTTCCTCCAATCCAGGGTTCCTTGTTATGACATATCCCCATCAAGGCTGTCCTCTGTGTTTTTCTTTCTTTCTTTCTTTCTTTCTTTCTTTCTTTCTTTCTTTCTTTCTTTCTTTCTTTCTTTCTTTCTTTCTTTCTTTCTTTCTTTCTTTCTTTCTTTCCAGGGCAATGAGGGTTAAGTGACTTGCCCAGGGTCACACAGCTAGTAAGTGTCAAGTGTGTGAGTCTGGATTTGAACTCAGGTCCTCCTGAATCCAGGGGTAGTGCTTTATCTACTGTGCCACCTTTGTGTTTCTTATACATGATTTCACTTGAATAAATAGGAGGAGCTATGAGCACACAAAGTAAAATTATTGTTGTTGTTATTATCATAGCCTTTGCAAAAGGATATTTACTGAGATGTTACAGTAACAAAAGCCACACAAAGTGAGAATTCACTCTCTCTTTTATACTCTCATTTGGTCCCTGGGGAGGCGGTTACAAAATATGCTCCCACCACCCAATCAAGTTCACTTTTGGATGTGGCAGAGCAATCCTTTGCATGTAGGATACAAGTTGCTGGGTTAATTCACTCCTGAGCTGAGTCAAGCAGATTGCTGCTTGGTTCTGGCTCTTGGTTCTGGTTCTTCTAATCCATTCAAGCTTGCAAGGTTTTGGCCCATGTACTCCATCTCCGGTACTCATTCACCTCTTGATCAGCATAGAAGGAACATCCTAGAGAAAGAAGAAATAGCAGGACCATGTGTTCAGGGTCACATGACAACTGAGTGATCTCTACTTGAATATGCTCTCTACTTACTCTTTATCCTGGAGCTGGGGTTAAGTTTAGGGTTCATTATATATGGTCAGAAAAAACCCTCCATTTTGTCCCAAATTTGGAACTTAAACAAGATTGTTACATAGGAATAGTTAGGGCACTGGAATCAGGAACATGAGTTCAAATACTGCCTCAGATATTTTACTAGCTATGTGACTTCAGGAAAGTTACTTAATCTCTCTGTTCCACAGTTTCTATAACTACAAAATGATGAGCTTGGACATTATGGTTTCTAAGGGTCCTTCTATCACTAAAGCTATAGTTTTATGATGCTTCACAGTTTCTGATCTTGAGAATTCCACAAATCAACTTCACACTTCACCCAACATGAGTCTGCTTTCAGTGATGAACAATTTTATAAAGATGAAAGAAAAGGTCTCTGGTTAATGAGTTCCCTTTAGGGCTAGAAGTTTTGATTAAGATGGAGCATATGTTGGAAATGAGTTGTAACTTACAGGAAAATTTCATGATATCAATGCTAAGGGCTTTGCCTCACTGACTCTATGTCTCTGGGGCCTGAGTAGAGAGGCCAAGATGGTTAGGAGAGGACAGTGGTCCTCTTGTGCATACAAGTAAGGGTGGGACTGGCATATGGATCAAGGTCCAAGCTCAGTAAATTTTGTTTTTCTCAGTTGCTGGAGAAATTTGACCAAAAGTCTGGAAATCAGGAGGTCAAAGCAAGGCAGGGGCTAGATTGCTTGTTACCCATGGAAAGAGTGGTATAAGTGGTACAATAGACAGAGCACTGGGACTGGAATCAGGAATACCTGAGTTCAAATTTGACTTCAGAGATTTACTAGCTGTGACTCAGGGTCAGTCACTTAATATTTGTCTGCCTCAGTTTCCTCAGCTGTAAAATGTGGATATTGATAGCATTTACCTCCCAGGGTTGTTGGGAAGATCAAATAAGATAATATTTGTCAAATGATTATCTCAGTGCCTGGCATATAGTAGGTGTTTAATGAATACTTATTTCCTCCCCCAAAGGGTCTAGTAACAACATAGCTAACATTTATATAGCACTTTTAGGTTTGTGAATCTTTGTATATAGTATCCATACTTTACATGTATTATACTATTTGATTTTTCCCAACAACCCTGTGACATAAAGGCTATTCTTATCTACAATTTACAGATGAGGAAACAGAGGCTGAGAAGGGTTACATGAACTTGCTCAGAGCCATTCAGCTAGTCAGTACTTGAATCAGGATTCACATTCAGGTCTTTCTGCCACCAAGTTCAGCACAATTCCCTTAATCTCAAGGCACTACAGAAATCATGAGCTAGCTAGTATTAGCACTGTTGCATGGTCCTCCAAGCTCTGAGTATTTTCTTCAAGTGTTTTCCATTCTTTATGAGTTCTTGGGAAATCTGGTGTTGTATGGATGTGACCAAGCTCATCGGTTCATAGATTTAGGTCTGGAAGGAAGCATAAACTCTATATGGGGTTGCAACCCACAGTTTAAAGATCTTTGCCCTAAGACACCAAAGAAATAAGTCAGAACACAGGGCAAGGAACAACCAAATCTCAAGAGGGTGGGTGGGTAAAAGTCTAGAATCTAGAGGGTAAGTATATTTATAGAATATAAGAGAGGGAAAAGACCTTATAAATAATCTCATCTTTATCTGACAGGAAATTGAGACCTAGAAATGACTGTTCAAGGTCCCTCAAGGAGTTGTCAGTCCAGGGCTAGGACAGGAATTTGAGTCTCCTGATTCTCAGTCCAATAGTCTTCCCCATGTATAATCCAGCAAAACATAGCACCTGTTCTCAGGGTTCATAAATGAGGCTGATCTTGGATCAGGGTGGGTTTTCTTTTTAGTTCTTCCCCTGCCCCCCTCCATTTCCTGTTTGAGTGTGGGCAGTTCTGGGCTCAAACATATGACCAGGAAGAAACTGCAGCCAGCTGTAGCCATAGAAGAGCTACGAGAGCAGGCATGTTCTGATTATGACTGGATGAAGGGGAGATGAGCTGGGGCTATGAGGGCATCCACAGGCTCGGGCTGTCAGGACCAAGCCTGGGCAAAGCTGGGAAGAAGGCTAAGTTTGCATCTAAGCATTGCTAGCTCTCTTTCTCTGTATATAGCCCTAGTCCAGCAGCTAGGTGGCTCAGTGGATAGAGTGATGCACCTAGAGTTAGGAAGACCTAAGTTCAGATACTTACTAGTTGTGTGACCCTGGGCAAGTCACTTATCCTCTGTCTGCCTCAGTCTCCTCAACTGTGAAATGGCTGTAATAATCGCACCTACCTTCCAGAGTTGTTATGAGGATCAAATGAGATAATTTGTAAAGTATGTGGAATATAATAGGCACTATATAAATGCTAGTTATTATTATTATTTATTATTTCTTCACTGATCTCAGAAGAAGGTTATGAGAAATAAGGGATCATACTTGATTTATTTGACCCCAGAGAACATAAACAGAACGGTTGGATGGAAGTTTCAAAGAGACCAATTTAAACTTGATGTTAGGAAAAAACTTCTTAATAAATAGTGGTCCAAAAGTGGACTGGGCAGCGTGGAGTGGTGATGAGTTCTCCCTCCTTGGAAATGAAAGAAATGATTATTAAGTAACAAATTATTGTGGAGATCCCTGACCTTTCCCCAAAATTTACTCCACCTAGACTATATTACTTAGGTAGAGTTGTTGCTCCACTTAACTAGAAAATCTTACAAAGAATTTAATCTAAGGTGAATTTCAGCCCATTGTGTTCTACTCAGGTGGTTTTTTTGAGGGGGGAGGGGGTGGTATATCCTTTGTCTAGATTGCCCAAGACTGGGAGTGATTTGGAAGTGAGTGACATAATCAAAGTCACAGATGCCAGCCCTTGATTAGAATAGGTCCACCTCTCCTTATTGTTAACCAGCCAATTGCCACCCTTAGAAACACCCACTCTTCCAAGGGCATATGTGTTTGGTGGGTTCCATGAGGGATCTTCGGCATTTAAGAGTGTTACTGACTCCTTTTATTAATTATTGTTAGCATGATTAAAAAATAAATAATTACCAGAAGCTGTGACTGTCAGACTTTTTATACATCACAGAAATCTTTAAGGAGACTCTGGATATCCACTTGTTTGGTACATTATAATAGAGATTCCTTGGATTACATGTGTTGGACTAGGTGGTACTGAGGTTCCCCCTTCCAATTCTCCATTTCTAAGATTCTTCAGGCCCTGTGACACCTCTTAGCCCAGACCCCTTATTATGATTTCCATCTAAGCTGTTCTCAGTCATATATTTTTCTGAGATCAGGTTCAAATTGGGAGAAAGGAGTTCATTGGGTGTCTGAGTTGAAGATAAGAGCCACTGTTCTGGGGCGGGGGAAGCTAAAACATAGAAGCTGGGGGGTCTTGAAGATAAATATCCCAAGGGGCCACTGTGGTCTGACAGACTTGAGAAGTGCAATCAGAAACCAAGGTCTAATCCCCCCAAAGAGAAAAAGACCTATTTGTACAAAAATATTTATAGTATCTCTTTTGTGGTGGCTAAGAATTAGAAATCAAAGGAATGCCCATCAATTGGGGAATGACTAAAACTGTGGTATGTGATGGTGATGGAATATTGTGCTATAAGAAATGACAAGCAGGATGACTTCAGAAAGGCCTGGAAATGATGTATTGTGAAGTGAGCAGAACCAAGAGAACATTGTGCACAGAGACAGCAATATTGTTTGATGAAGAATTGTGAATGACTTGACTATTCTCAGTAGTGCAATGATCCAAGAAAATCTCAAAGGACTATTGATGAAACATACTATCCACCTCCAAAGAAAGAACTGATATTGATGAAACAGACTGAAGCATGCTATTTTCACTTTCATTTTTTCTTTTAATCAAGCTTTCCGGTACAAAATGACAAATATGGTAATGTAATAATCATACATGTATAACCCATATATGATTGTTTGTTACCTCAGGGAGGGGGCAGGGGAGGCAGGAGCAGAGGGAGGGAAAGAGGGATAAAAAATTGGAACCCAAAAGTATAAATAAAGATGTTTATTATTTAAAAATAAATTTTAAAAAAATTTAAAAAGAAACCAAGGTCTAATTTTTAAATCTGTAGCAGCAAAATGTTGTATTGAAGAGACTAATAAATAACAATTTCAGGTAAAGAGATAATTAGGAGACACCTTGTTGTCTGAGCAGCAATTGGAGAAGAAAAACAATCCCTTTAGAACTAAGGCAAATGTGATTCTAGAGACACTGAAGTGCCCTTTTGGTCATAAAATTAAAGCAATTTCATTTCCCCCCTGTCATGAGAACAAGACAAATGGCACCCCAGGTGCCTCGGAATGAGCAGCTCATTGCCTTTGCCTTTAGTGACTCCTATTAATGTTAACTGGGAATCTAGTGACTCTGAAGTAGCAAATAGGATGTGAGATGAAGGGACAAACAGACCAGATAATGTGCTATTCTCACTGGGTATAAGAGGAAAGAAATCTTTCGGGAAGCTACCTCTTAGATGGGCTATAGAGAGGAAAGAACTTGACTGGGGGTAGAGTAGGGGGCCCTGAACTCTATTCTGGACTCTGTCCCTAATTCACTGTATGACCTTAGGTAAGTCATTTTACCTCTCTGGGCCTCAGTTCCTCAGCTGTAAAGTGGTGGAATTGGATTAATTATATCCAGGGTCATTTCTAACTCTAAATCTAATGATTCAAAGGACAACATAGAAAGGGTTGGGAAAAGTTCACTCTCCTCCTCATCCTGCTCCCCCTCTTCCCCCACGGGAGTCATTGACAAAAAGACAACTCCCTCTTCCTTTATTAATTAAGTCATCTTGTGTCTCATGACAGTGTGGCATGGTGGTAAGAGCACTGGACTGACAGTGAGCAGCTCTGAGTTCTAATTCTGTCTCTGCTGCTAACCACAGGACTAGGGGCAAGTCACTTCTTTTCTATTTTCCTCAAGCTTGATTCATTTGTAAAAATGGGGACAAAAATATTTGAACATCTGCCTGCCAGGATTAAGAAGGAAGTTTATGAAGATGGAAACAGCAATGAATTTGGAGGCAGAGAACCTGGGTTCAAATTCCAGCTCTGCCCCCTACTACTTATGTGACCTGGGGCAAGTCACGTCACATCTCTGGACCTCAATTTCCTCATCAGTAAAATGTGGGGGTTGGATGTGATGGCCCTTCTGGTCCCTTCCGGTGTTAAATCTATGATACTATCATTGTTATGAGGATCAGCTGGGATAATGGATGGGCAAACACTTTGTAAACCTTATGGGAAAAGACTATTATCACTTCTAAGGCATTATATTTACAACATTTAAGAAAGGGGCCCAGAATCATTCTCTATTTCACAGGGAGAAAGAGAAGAATAAAATATTTTTTTGTTGTTGTCGATGTTGCTGAACAAGGGTCATTGGTGACTCAGCAATGCACATCCTTTAATAAAGTCCTAAATTCTGGCTTTGTGACCAGAGCCACTTTCCCACAGGACTCAGCATCCACAGAATGGTAGAGCTGGGAGGCTCATTCCTTCACTGACAGATGAGGAAACAAAGATTAGACACCAGGGCTCCTGTTTCCAACAAAGCACTCGCTTGGTATGTGTTATAACATAGTCTCCTCTCAACAGTGGCTTGCTGGAGGGATAGATTATCCTTCTGATGTGAGCATACAGCCTGAATCTAACCTACCTTCCCTGCTTATTGGACATTCTTTTTCTTCCTAAACTCCATGGTTTAGCAAAACTGGAGTACTTGCTGCCCCTCTCACATAACATATCATCTTCCAACCCCATGACTTTTCATTACCTCTCTCCCATGCTTGAAATGCATTTTCCTCAACCTCTATTTCTTAGAATCCTTAGTCTTCTTCAAGGCTTAGCTCAATCACTGTCTCCCGCATGAAGCTTTTCCTGGTCTCCTCAGAAGTGATGCCCCCCCACCTTATATTTATTTTGTATCTATCTATCTATCTATCTATCTATCTATCTATCTATCTATCTATCTATCCATCCATCCATCTCTTTCTCTATCTACCTACCTACCTATCATCTATCTATCTATTTATCTATCCACCTACCTACCTATCATCATCTATCTATCCACCCATCCATCCATCCATCCATCCATCCATCTATCTATCTATCTATCTATCTATCTATCTATCTATCTATCTATCTATCTATCTATCTATCCTCTCTCTCTCTCTCTCTCTCTCTCTCTCTCTCTCTCTCTCTCTCTCTTTCTCTCTCTCTCTCTCTCTTTCTCTCTCACCAGCCAGCTGGCCCTGAAGTCAGGAAGACTCATCTTTGTGAGTTCAAATCTGACCTCAGGCACTTAGTAGCTATGTGACCCTTTGCAAGTCACAACCCTATTTGCCTCAGTTTCCTCATCTGTAAAATGAGCTGGAGAAGGAAATGGCAAACCACTGTAGTATCTTTGCCAAAATGGGGTCATGAAGAATTGTACCCGACTGAACGACAACATCTGTCTGTCCCTAATAGAATGTAACCTCCTGGTATATAATAAATCATTATTGTCTGATTGATTACAGGAATAACTCAGTCAATGACACCTCTAGGAATGAAACTGGCTGAGCCTGGAGTTTTGTGGGGAGAGGAGGTTGGGGGAGGGGAGATGAGATCAATCTTTCAAAATATTGTTGAGATACACGTGAAAGCCAATCTCCTGATAAGCTGAGCACGAATACAGTTGGAATGGATAAAAATAACTTCTTGCCCAGCTTCAGTTGGTAAACAGATAGTCAAGGGAAAAGGGCCAATCCTTGGCAAAACTGTGGATTTGGGTATGTTTCTCTTTTAATTCTCCTTTGGGTGTCCTTTCCCCTCTGCTGTGAGGTAAACCCACATCTCTAGGAGGGAGTGAAAAGCCTGCTGAACTTGGTGTCAGAAGATCTGGGTTAAAGTTCCCAGTGTACCATTTGTTATCTGTGTGATATGGGGCTTGTCACACAAATTCTGAATCTCAGCTTGCCCTTCTGTAAAATGGTGAGTGATGATTCTGAGACTCTATTTTACAAATTTGTTGTGAGGAAAGTCCTCTTTAAATTGTCAATTTTATTCATATATGAATTCTTTTTCTGGTATGCAGAGCCCTCCTGTTTTCTAACCTTTGCCCCCCACCTAAACAGGGAAGAAAGACACTATGGATTAAAATAATAGCTAACATTTCTATAGAACTTACTATGTGCCAGGCACTATGCTAATGGATTTACAATTACCTCGTTTAATCCTCACAACAGGTACTAATACTATCCCCATTTTACAGAGGAGGAAACTAATCAAACAGGTAAAGTAGCTTGCCTAGGGTCATTAAGCTTTTGAGACTGGATTTGAACAGGAGCGTCTTTCTGCCTGCAGGCCCAGCATTCTATCCACTGCACCATCTAGCTGCCCCTAGAAGAAGGAACACTGGACCTGACTTCATAAGCCTGGGTCCAGAAATCCAGCTCTGCCACTTATGACTTTGGTGACCTTGAGATACTCAACTCAGTTTAGCAAACATTTATTGGGTGATTACTGTTTGCAAAGGACTGGATAGGAAAACAAAACAAAACAAAAACCCAAAACATTGTCCTGGCCCTCAATGAGTTTATATTTTGGGGGGGTAGGAGTGAAAGGCTATAATAAATAGATAAATATGTACAAAGATTATATGAAATAATAAAAAGTAATTTCAAGAGGGAGGCCACACTAACAAATTGGGAGATTATGGATGTGAAGAAAGGCCTCATGGAGGACTTGCCACACTAGTTGCATTTTATTTTTTTACATTAATTTTTTATTTTGAGACTGAAAAAAATGTAAGGAAAAACATCTTATAGTATTTTCTTTTTGTATTACACCAGGTTCAGAGTAGTGGACAATTAGAAATTTAGAGAAGGGAAAAAAAACTTTTTTTTTTTTTTTTGGCAGGGCAATGAGGGTTAAGCAACTTGCCCAGGGTCACACAGCTAGTAAGCGTCAAGTGTCTGAGGCCGAATTTGAACTCAGGTCCTCCTGAATCCAGGGCCAGTGCTTTAACCACTGTACCACCTAGGTGCCCCTGGAAAAAACATTTTGACGTGGGGAAAATGAATGGGAGTATGTGGTAAAAAACTAGCTTTCTTTTAAAGGAAGCCAAAAATTCTATGAGGGAAAGTTAGGAGGTAAGGCATTCCAGAAATGGTGTCGGGGAAGAACTGTGCAGAGAGTTGAGAGAAGGGACTAACAAGTGTGGAGAATTGTGGCTAGCAGGGCAGTTTGTCTGTAACAGAAGAGAAAGAGAGGGGGAAAAATATGAAACAAGACCAGAGAGGTAGGTGGAAGCCAGATTGTTATAAGCTTAAATGTCAAACAGAGGAGTTTATACTAGGGGCAGGAGTCAGTTTCAGTCAACATGCATTTATTAAGCTTCTGTGTTTCTGGCACTGTGTTAAGCATGTCAGATAAAAAGAATGATAAAAGACAATCCCTGCTCTAAAGAAACTCGGTTTACTGGGGAAAGATGACATAACAGAGGGAAAGAAAGAGAATTATGGGGGATCAGAAAAGCCTTCTTATATCAAATGGGGCGTTAGCAGGGACTAGAGAGAAGCCAAGGAAGCCAGGAGACAGAGATGTGGGGGGAGAGATTCCAGGCATGGGGCGGGGGCAGAGAAAATGAATGGATGTGGAGTATCCTATCTGAGAAACAGCAGAGGTCAGTGTCAGTGAATCAGAGTACCTGGGATTGGGGCAGAGGAATAAGGGAGGTAAAAGGTTGTGAAGGGCTATCCACAGCAAACAGAAGATTTTATATTTGATTCTGGAGGTGATAGGTATCTAGATCCACTGGAATTTATTAAATGAACGGGGAGGGGAGGAAGAGTGACAATGTGGACAGTCAGTCTTAAGGACAATGACAGCTGATTAGAAGACAGACTAGAGTGAGGAGAGACTGGAGGCAGGGAGATCACTCAGTGGTCTATGAGATGATGAGGGACTGCTGCAAGATGGTGGCAGTGTCAGAGCAAAGAAGGGGTCACTTATGAGAGATGATACAAAGATAACAACAGATTGGATAAGGGGGTGGTGGTGAGAAAGAATGAGTTGTGAACCTGAGTTACTGGAAGGATAGTGGTAGGGTCTTTGCTAAAAATAGGGAAGTTAGGACCATAACAAGTCACTTAATCCTGTTTGCCTCAGTTTCCTCATCTGTAAAATGAACTGGAGCAGGAAATGACAAATCCTAAATGAGAGCACAAAAATACAGACACAAATGAATGACAACCAACTGATCTGGGATTATTTCCTTCTCTTTCCCTTGAGTGATGGGGCAGTGGTGGTGATGGTAGCCACAGCAGTTAATCAGTTAACATTTATTAAGCACCTACTATGCAAATAGTGGTTAAGATCACAGATATAGACCCAGAATGAACTTCAGAAGCCATGCAGTATAACCTCTCATTTTACAGATAAGGAAACTGAGGCCCAGGGAGTTTCAGTGTCTTGTCCAGGGTTATGCAGATAGTAAGCATAAGGGGTAGGATTAAAAACTAAGTACTTTAACTCTAACGCCAGAACTAAGGAAACTTAGGAAGACCTAAATTCAAATCAAACTTCAAACATCTATAACTGTGTGACTCTGGGAAAGTCATTCAACCTCTCTAAGCCTCCCTTTTTTAACATCTGTAAAATGGAGGTAACTGATGAGGTCCAACTTCATGCTAATAGAAATGTCTGAGGTTGGATTTGAACTTCACCATGTAGAGATAAGATCTAGCTTTAATGGGGCCAGGGAAACTTGAATTTTGCACCTACCTCATAGGATTGTTGTGAGGATCAAGTGAAACTATGTGTTTAATTTTAAAGAATTGTATAAAATTGGACTTCAAAAATTATTAATGTTGTATTTATTCAGCTTCATTTCTGGTGAGCATCTCCCATAATGCCTCCTTCACCCCTATTGCCCCAGAGCTCTCATCACCTGTCTCAGGGGCAGACATTTCTAGTTTGAAGTCTGAACTGAATGACTTCATCTGAGCTTGCTTATCTTGCCATTCAGAAGAGGTACTTGGAGGTGGGAGGGCACATCAGTCAATTTTATAATGAAGAGGTTTTTATTGTTTGGCATTTTCCACAGAGAATGAAGACATTCAACTAGTCAAGAGTGAACAGCCTGATAACATCTGTGTCTCTCTTTAATGGGCAGAGCTTGAAGAGGATTTTTCTCAGGAGGAAGAATTTCCCTAGGGAAGGAGCTGAGGATGAGCAATGGCTTTTTCCATTCCTTCCTTCATGGTTTCTTTCCTCTGGTACCATTCAACTATTTTTATTTGATATGATAGGCAATCCCTATTAGTTTTCTCTAAGTCTAACAGGATCTTATAGCTGGGATCCTAAGCTGTTTGATCTTGGGTAATTTTACCAATCTGGCTCTCATTTCTAAAATTGGTCCAATAATATTTCCTCTCCTGGACGATTTTTTTGGGTTGTTCTTGAGAAGATGGAGATAGAGTAGGAGAGGTAGGAGAGGAAATGAGCACTAAAGCAGAGAAAGTGATGTGGGGGTTGAGATGTGAACCTACCTGCTAGAGAAAAGATAGAATGGAAAATTGTAGAGGTGCTTAAAGTTATGAATTCACATAGGAAAGCAGACAGCAAAATAAGTCTTAGTGAATAACAATTCCACTTTCAGAAAAAAAATGTAGGTTCAGAGAGAAGTGAAGTCCAGAGTCACACTACTGGGGTTGTATTTGAAATCAGATCTTCCTAATTCCAGGTCCAGGGCTCTGCACTGCACTTGCACCACCAGGTACCTCTAGTAGTCCACTAGTAGCAGTAGCAAAAGAAGTACTAGTAGCAGTAGTAACAACAGAAGCAGGGCCAATAGTAGTAGTAGTATAAGAAGCAAAGGAAGTAGTAGCAGCAACAGTAGCAGCAACAGCAGTAATAGTAGTATTACTAGTAGTGGTAGCAGTAGTAAAAGTCACAGCAGTAGTAGTGAAAGTCGCAGCAGTAGTAATGAAAGTAGCAGCAGCAGTAGTACTAGTAGTAGCAGCAGCAGTAGCAACAACAATAGCAGTGCCAATAGTAGTAGTAGTAGTATAAGAAGCAAAGGAAGTAGTAGCAGCAACAAAAGTAGCAATAGCAGTAATAGTAGTTTTACTAGTAGTAGTAGCAGTAGTAAAAGTCGCAGCAGTAGTGGTGAAAGTAGCAGCAGCAGTAGTAAAAGTAGCAGTAACAGCAGCAGTAGTATTACTAGTAGCAGCAGCAGTAATAGCAAAAGTAGCAGCAGTAACAGTAATACTACTACTGCTAGTAACAGCAGCAGTAGTAGTAAAAGTGGTAGCAGCAGTACTAGTAGTAGTGTTAGTACTAGTAGTAGTAGCAACAGCAGCAGTACTTGTAGTAAGTAGTGGCAGTAGTGGCCTCAGTAATAGTAGTAGCATCAGCAGCAGTAAAAGTAGTAGTAGTAGTAATAGTAATGATATTTATTAGTACTTTAAGGTCTGTGAAGTGCTTTACAAACATGATTTCACTTGATTCTCACAATAGCCCTATAAGGTAGGTGCAGTTATTATTCCCATGTTTATAGGAGAAGGTAAGGGATTTGTCCAAGGTCATACAGCTGATGTCTGAGGTGAGATCCAAACCACTAATTCCTGATTTAACATCCAATGCTCTCCCACTTTATATGTGAGTAACACCAAAGTATATATGGAAATGCTTTCATTCCTTTTGAGTTCCTTAGTGCTTTGGCCCTTTAGAAGTCCCATAGGATAAAAATGTGTGCTGCTAGAGTCTATAGGAGAGAAAGAGCCAAACAAAAACTATTCTTTCATCAGAAAGAGCACTGGCTTTGGTGTCAGAAGATGTGGGTTCACTGTCACATTATGATTCTTATACTTTTGACCTTGATTTTGGACCTCAGATTCTTTAGCTGTAAGATGGGGATAAAGATAAAGCTAGCTAGCATCATATAGCACTTTAAGGTTTGCAAAAGGATTTTACATGCTAACTCACTGATTCTTACAACAACTCTGGAAGATAGGTGCTATCATTACTCCCATTTTATAGATAAGAAAACTGAGGCACAGAAATGTTATGTGACTTGCCCAGGGCCACACAGCCAATAGATTTTCCAAGGGAGGATTTGAACTCAGGTCTTCTAGCCACTATGCCCCCATGCCACCTCACAATATCCTCTCAACCCCCTTATGTTGTGAAGAAAGAACTATAAAGACAGTTATGGTGATCAAAGAGTTAACCTAACTAGAGAGCAGGAGTGAAGGAGGCAGGTCTGCATAAGAATCAGCCCTCACCCTTTTCTTACAGGGTCACTAGACTGGTAGATTGAGGATTGCTATAGATATAGTTTACTTAGTTTTAATTAAGGCTTTTGGTGAAGTCTCCTGTTTTTAGATAAAATGGAGAGATATGAGCTAGGTGGATTCGGAACTGGTTGAATAACTGGACCCAAAGAATAGTTATTAAGAGATCAGTGTCAATCTTGATGCCTGTATCTATTGAAACATCTGAGGAGTCTGTCCTTATCCTTGTACTGTTTAGCATTTTTATTAACATTAGGGTTGAAGACGTAAATTACTTTCTTGTCAGATGATCAAGTGATAACAAATCATAGAGTGAAAGCTAACATATTGGATAATAGAGACCCAAGCCAAAAAGAGAACAGCAGGTAATTCTGGGCAGAATTGATAAAGGTCAAATTTAATAAAGATTAATTATTTAGTCTTATAATCCACATTTGATCCCCCAAATTCAGTATATGGGAGTGAATTCAGGCCACTCATCATGGCAATTTGAGTGAGTGCTTATTTGGGGAGTCCTAAGAGTTTTAAAATGAGGAAATTGGATCAATTTCTCCTGTTCATTTCAGTTCCTACATTTGGTGGCTAAGGCCTCTGACTATGAGTGACTAGGTGGTTAACCGGTATTTGCACCAGGAAAGAAAAAAGTAGAAGATTCAGCAGGCAGTTGCTCAGAGCTAGAAGAGGCCCTATCATAAGAAGGCCTAGAGGGGGGAAAAAAGATCTGGTGGTTTTAGAGGCCCACAAGCTCAGTATGAGTCATCTGTATAACACAGTAACTCAAGAAGCTAATGCTGTCCTATACAATATTAAAGGAGAGGGGCAGCTAGGTGTCACAGTGGATAAAGCACTGGTCCTGGATTTAGGAGGACCTGAGTTCAAATCCGGCCTCAGACATTTGACACTTAATAGCTGTGTGACCATGGGCAAGTCACTTCACTCCAATTGCCTCACCCAAAAAAAATATTAAAGGAGATATAGTATATATAGATAAGTAGATAGATAGATAATAGATAGATAATAGATAGATGATAGATAGATAGTATATATAGATATAGTACATAAAGATATGCTCTCCTAGGCAAACAGAAAGGGAGGCATAATATAGACAAGTATAGTGAATAGAGCTTTGGTCTTGGAATCAGGAAGACCTAACTTCAAATCTGTCCTCACTAGCTGTGTGACCCTGGTCAAGGCAATTCACCTCTGTATGCCTCAGTTTCCCCAGCTATAAAATAGGGGATACTAATAATAGCACCTCCAAGGTTATGAAGATTAAAATGAAATGATATTGGTAAGGTACTTAACAAAGTACCTGGTACATATAGGTACTTAATAAAGCTTATTCTCTTCTCTTAGGCAGTTACATGGTACGGTGGATAGAGCACTGGCCCAGGAGTTAGGAGGACCTGAGTTCAAATTTCACCCCAGACACTTCCTAGCTGTGTGACCCTGGGTAAGCCAACCCCAATTGCCTTAAACATCTGGGGCCATCTTCAGTTGCCCTGATTTATATCTTGCAACTGGACCCAGATAGCTCTGGAGAAGAAAGTGAGTTTGGTGACCTTGCACAGCCCTCCCTCACTTAAATCCAATTCAGTGTAAGTCATGACATCACACCTATGTCATGGTCCTCTTTGAGAATGAAGAACAAACAACAACAACAATTCTCTTCTCTTACCAAGTAATGCTGTTTAACGAAAGTAATGTTATCTGAGGAAGCTAGATAGTACAGACAGCATGCAGGATCTGGAATCAGGAAGACCTGAGTTCTCAGATACTTACTAGCTGTGTGATCCTGAGCAAATCCCTTAAAACTTTGGCTTAGCTTTCCCATCTATAAAGTGGGGATAATGCTAACACTTACTTCACAGGGTTGTTATGAGTTAAAATGAAATGACGTTTATAAAATGTGTTGCAAACTTGGAAGCTAGTTGCTGTTGTTGCAGTCATCGTCATTGTCATCTTCATCGTCGTCATCATCATCATCGGTTATTCTTTTTTCTTCCCCCATTAGAACACTTAATAAGCACTATGTTCAATTTTAGGCATGAAATTTTAGGAAAAAAATCAGAGAAGTTGGAGTGTGAAGAAAATAATATTCAGCAAGAAGATTTCTGAAAGGACCTGAGAACCTTTATCCTGGAAAAGAAAAATCTCAGGAAGGAAATCATAGATGTTTTTAAGTGTGTGAGATTTTATTAGTGAGGTCTTAGGTTGCATTAAGAGATGTATAATGTCAAGGGCAAGGGCATGATCATCCTGCTGCACTTGGCAGTAGTCAGATGGCCCCTGGAATAGCATGTTCTGTTCTAAGGGCCGTATTTTAGGAAGGATGTTAATAAACAGGAATGCCTTCAGAATAGGACAACAAGGATGGAAAGGAGCCTCAGGTTCATGTTATACAAGTATCAGTTCAAGGTATTGGGATTGGAGAGCCTGGAAAAGATGGGGGGGAAATGATAATTGTTTTAAAATATTTAAAGGTAAATCTTGGGGACAAGAAGATAGATTTATTTAGCTTGGATACAGGGGTGGAGGGGTAGAACTTAGAAGCAATGGATGAATTGGAGAAAATAGATTTAGGGTGGATATAAGGAAAAACCTGCAAGCAATTAAAGTTATTTCAAAGGAAGATGGGCTGCTACATTAGGTAACAACAAGAACAACTAGCATTTATATAGTTCTTTGAAGTTGGCAAAATGTTTTACATGTTAATTCATTTGATCCTTCTAACAACCCTGTGAAGTAGGGTGTTATTATTAACTCCATTCTACAGTGGAGGAAACTGAGGATAAGAGGAAAATTGACTTGCCCAGGATCACATAGCTAGTAAGCATCTGAGGCAGGATTTGAACTCAGGTCTTCTTTTTTTTTTTTTTGCAGGCAACGGAGGTAAAGTGACTTGCCCACAGTCACACAGCTAGTAAGTGTCAAGTGTCTGAGGCCGGATTTGAACTCAGGTACTCCTTAATCCAGGGCCGGTGCTTAACCACTGCGCCATCTAGCTGCCCCCGAACTCAGGTCTTCTTGAGCCCAAGTGTGGCATTCTAGCCACTATACCACTTTGCTGTTCTAGTAGTGGGTTCTTCCTCATGTCAAGGCTTCAGAGGCTGGATGATGTGTCTCTGTGGTACATTCGTGTGTCTGGTATGCTGTCAGGGGGGGTTCTCGCTAATTTGGGGCAAGGTGACCTCTGTGGTGCTGTCCAACTTTGTGATCTGTACTTTTGTGATTCTGTAATTCACTTTTATGATGACCACTGGCCAATGATCATAACCGTGCAGGCGTGGATTGTCAGCCCACATCATTACCACAAGTGGGATGCTGCAGTGTACACTAGTTTCTGCAGTAATATAACATAGCTGTGATGTGCTAAAGACCTGCTAGTCTTTTGCCTATTTAATGGCATTTGTCACCTAGGTCATCTTGGTGAAGTTGTTTAGTCTCTCTGGGCTTCAGTTTCTTCATCAGGTTCTAGGACTCTCAAAGAATTCGAGAGTTGGAAGAAATCTTAGTGTCTAACCCATCTAATCCAATACATAAACAAAAGGAATCCCCACTATAATGATACAGTGTCTATCCAGCTTCTGCTTGAAGACCCCCAAAGAGGGGAAACCCATCAACTGTCTAGTCATACCAGTCCACTTTTCTACAGCTCTTTTTTGTTGTTATGCAGCCATTTTTCAGTCATGCCTGACTCTCTGTGCCTCCATTTGGGGCTTTCTTGGCAGAGATACTAGAGTAGTGAGCCATTTCCTTCTCTAGTTCATTTTACAGATGAGGAAGATGAGGCAAATAGGGTTAAGTGACTTGCCCAAAGTTACACAGAAATTAAGTGTCTGGGGCTGGTTGAACTCAGGAAGATGAATCTTCCTGACTCTTGGACTGGAACTTAATCCACTGTCCTCTGGCTGCCCAGAGCCACCCACTTTCAAGTTCCATCCAGTTTATGCTACATCACTCCCCTTCTGCCTTCCCTGTCAAACTTTCTTTTCCAATGCCTGATTACCTAAGGGCCTGCTCTCCTTTAGGTGATGGTGGCCCTGAGGTAATTAGATAAACTGATCCAAACAAAGACTTCCAATGAAAGGGAACCTCTTACCTATTCCATTTTTGGATGGCTCTATCATTTTGGTGTTCCCATATGCCCCCAAACTGCCTCTCTTCAATTTCTATCCATTGTACCTATTTTCTACCCTCAGGGGCCAAGCCAGAACCATTCAAATCATGGTCCACATGATAGCTTTAAAGCAGATGAAACTTTGGTCCATAGAAGAAAGTTTTATTGATTAAAATTGGGACAGGGCTATAAGGCAATTTAAAAATAATCGGGTACCTTTAATAGCTTGTTCTAAGACTTAGTCATAGGTGTGCAATGGGAGAGGCATAAATACCATCAATGGTATTTTAGAGTCTTAATTAATCTTTCTAAAGTGAATGGGAGCATTTTCTGTGTCATACCAACTGCTCTGTTATCTCTTGGGCAGATTTGCAAGTATAATAGGAATGAAAAAGCTGACCCTCTGAGTTTAGAACCTACTTAACATGAAAATGAGAGGCATCCTTTCCTTTTTTGACTGAATAAACCAAACAGAGAAAGCAGTTCTCTCCTATGCTTCTATCAGCAGGAAGAAAAGTTATGCTCATTGCAAAATGAGTGATGAAACCTTAATTATGTATCTCCTAAAAAACCTTTTTAGCTTTACTAGTTTATGGTGTCCCATTCATCCTATAATCTTATGTGGTGTTTCTGAATCAAATGAGATAATATTTGTAAAGTGCTTATCCTGGTGTCTGGCACATAGTAGGCACTTAATGAATACTTGTTCACTTGCCCTCACTCCAACTGTTTTGGGTAATCAGCTATTCAACTCACGGCCCAAACCCCTAACCAATGTAAACTTTCTCTGTTGTTAATGTTCATCCTTCATTTTCTTTTTTCCCCCCCTTTCTCTTTTTTCTGGGCAATGAGGGTTAAGTGACTTGCCCAGGGTCACACAGCTAGTGTCAAGTGTCTGAGGTCGGATTTGAACTCAGGTCCTCCTGAATCCAGGGTCGGTGCTTTATCCACTGTGCCACCTAGCTGTCTCTAAGCTTTCTTTCAATATCTCTGGGTCCTTTAAGTCCCTTAGGCCTCTTCAGGCTTCTTTGTTCCTTCCTTCCTTCCTTCCTTCCTTCCTTCCTTCCTTCCTTCCTTCCTTCCTTCCTTCCTTCCTTCTTTTCTTTCTTTCTTTCTTTCTTTCTTTCTTTCTTTCTTTCTTTCTTTCTTTCTTTCTTTCTTTCTTTCTTTCTTTCTTTCTTTCTTTCTTTCTTTCTTTCTTTCTTTCTTTCTTTCTTTCTTTCTTTCTTTCTTTCTTTCTCTTTCTTTCTTTCTTTCTTCCTTCCTTCCTTCCTTCCTTCCTTCCTTCTTCCTTCCTTCCTTCCTTCCTCCTTCCTTCCTTCCTTCCTTCCTTCCTTCCTTCCTTCCTTCCTTCCTTCCTTCCTTCCTTCCTTCCTTCTTTCTTTCTTTCTTTCTTTCTTTCTTTTTCTTTTCCCCAATTATGTGTTAAAACAATTTTTTACATTTAAAAAAAATGTTTTGAATTCCAAATTCTAACCTTAGAGGTTAGAGTGAAAACAGACTAGAGAGGTCATTGAGATTGACTCCCTCATTTTACATGTAATGGAGAACTGGCCGATGAGAGCCAAATCTTTGAGTGTACATGTGGGACCCAGGAGGATACTTGATGAATCTATTTCTTGAAATGCACAATAATATGGAATGGGGGAGGGGTTCAGTATGGGAGGGAGTATGTCAGAGGCAAGATTTGAATTCACATCTTTCTAACTATGAAGTGAGCTTTCTCCTTTACACTACACTTCCTCTTTATATTTTCATATATCTATACTATGCTTAGGGGTGTATGGGGTTTTCAAGGAGGACCACTCAAGGTGGCTCCAAGAAGCTATAGCATGTGCAGCAGTCACACCCTGGTAAGACATCTCCCTAGATGGGTCAACCAGACTGAGGGTAACCTACAGACCTCAAGCCTGTTGGTGAGTTAGTGGAGTGTCTACCTTAAGCATGTGAAGACTTCCCTGGTGGAATGGGTGGATGAGAACATTTTGTTCCAGTAGCCATGAAGGCAGCTGAAGCAGGTGCTGTGGACTGCTTAGAGCTTGGTCAGACATTAAAGATACCAGGGTCATCCACTCCATCCTGGACCATCACCAGTCATCTTGACAGAGGAAGCTAGGTGGGACAGTGGTTAGAGTGCTCAGCCTAGAGTTAGAAAGACTCATCTTCCCCAGTTCAAATCTGGCCTCAGACACTTATTAGCTGTGTGACCCTGGGTAAGTCATTTAGCCCTGTTTGCCTCAGTTTCCTCATCTGTAGAATGAGTGGAAGAAGGAAATTGCAAACTACTCCAGTATCTTTGCCAAGAAAACCCCAAATGGGTCATGAAGAGTTGGACATGCCTGAAACACTGAAACAACTGAACAACAACAATGTATCCCCAACTTCTTGCACAATGCCTTGTACACAGTAGCCTTTTAATCATGGCTTTTAAATTGAAATTAATGGAACTGAACAGACTTTGTGCCCTTAGGTAAAGTCTCTTCAATTTATTTTTTAGAAAAGATTTATCAGGGGACTTGGGAAGGCTACAAGCATCTGAAGAACAGAGAAATGATATAAAAAGATATAGAACAAATAGAAAAATATTGAATTTCTTGAAATGCAGTTTCATTATTTTCTGGAAAGACATTTCAGTATATTCATTGAACCTAAGAGTCAGTAGCTTGTTGCCAACTAGAAATTTTGTTTGACCTTTTTGAACAAATTGAAATTCATCTTTATAAATCATATATAAATCTTCAGGATGAAAATAGGTAGACTGGCATAAAACCTGTATGTAGCCTATAATCAATGTATACTTGCTTATTTTTTTCTTTTCTAAGAGATCTTATTTTAGGGCTTCTATTAAGGGCTTTGTGGTACATTTGGGAGTGGACTTGGGAGGAGAAAAGTTTGTAGCAACTGCTTTTAGTTTAAGCCCACCCCCACCTACCCCACCCCAGGTACCAAAGTGGTAGAAGGGAGAATGTACTCTGGGTTTTGAACTTCTGATTTTACTTTACTTTACTTTACTTACTTTATTTGTTTGTTTATCTATCTATCTATCTGTCTGTCTATCTATCTATCTATCTATCTATCTATCTATCTATCTATCTATCATCAATCAATATCTATGTTTATTTTTTCATTTATTTCTTAGCAAATATCCTTCATAGAAACATTGATGTTATTGTTATTGATGAAATAAAGGGGATATCAACTTGTTAAAGGATAATGGGAAGATACTAACGAACTAGCAAATTATTTTTTGGGGGGTAAACATAGCAGAATGGGGGTTCAAGAAAATAGCATCAGAAGAGCCCCATTGCTCCTTGGGGGCTTCTCCAGAACTCTGAGGGGAGATATAGCCAGACAAGCTGTAGGGACTCGATGTGTACATGGGTTAGAAGACTAAGTTCAGAGTCTCACTGCCTACAAATGAGGTAAGGCCCACTGGGGTGAAGTGACTTGTTCTAGTTCACAAAGACAGTAAGTGGTAATAGCTGTGGTTAAGTCATTTTTCAGTTCTGTCTGACACTTCCTGACCCCATTTGAGAGGTTTGCGATTACTTTCTCCAGCTCATTTTACAGATGAGGAAACTAGCAAAAGGGGGCTTAGTGATTTGTCCAGGGTCACTCAGCTAGTAAGTGTCTGAGGCCAAATTTGAACTCGGATATTTCTTTCTTTCTTTTAAAAACATTTTATTTATTTATTTTTTGTGGGGCAATGAGGGTTAAGTGACTTGCCCAGGGTCACACAGCTAGTAAGTATCTGAAGTTGGATTTGAACTCAGGTCCTCCTGAATCCAGAGCCAGTGCTTTATCCACTTCACCATCTAGCTGCCCCCCTAACTCAGATATTTCTGACTGCAAGCCCAGTGCTCTATCCACTTTATCACCTGATTGCCCTAAGCACTATTTAAATGTTAGTCATTGTTGCACTTGCTGTTGCTGTTGTTGTTTCAGCTCTATGAGTCTCAGATTAAATCCCTGCCCTGTCTCTCTTTCAGGATTTTGGTGAGGAAAGTACTTTGCAAACCTTAAAAGGCTATTGAAATGTGAACTGTTCTCATCTCATACTTCACTGGGCCTAAGTTGGAGTACAATCAACTGAAAGGGACTGCATTGCAGTCCAGTGACAGCTCTCCCCTCCTGTCAGCATTTTCTGGCATTTATGAAAATAAATGGTCGTATGGTAATTGTATTTAAAGTTTATTAAAATGGGTATTGAATTAAGTACAGCCAGAAATAATGAACCAGCTTGTCATTCAGTCTCTCCATGACTCCATTTGGGATTTTCTTGGCAAAGATACTAGAATAGTTTGCCATTTCTTTTTCTAGCTCATTTTTACAGATGGGGAAACTAAGGCAATTGGGGATAAGTGACTTGCCCAGGGTCATACAGCTAGTATGTGTCTGAGGCCAGATCTAAACTCAGATCTTCTAAGCATTTCACTCTATCTACTGCACCACCTGGCCTTAGCCTTGAACTTATGGGGCCATGTGCAAGTGTTCCATCCTTGGGGTTTAATATACTGACAGTGTTTAGCTCTTCAGAGGATGTTAATCCAGAAGCTTCACTCTTGGGCTTTAGAATCCCAGGTATTTGAGGCCTTGATTACTTCAAAACCAAGAAGTTATCTCACACAACTGAAGAAAACCTTACAGGTTCCAAAATAGACATTCTTTGGATTGAAGAGAGCTTTATTTGAATCCTAGCCCTTCTGTTCACTAGATGTGAGTCTCTCAATCTCTCTGAACCTCATCTAGAATAAAATGGGGGCATGGACTAAATGATCCCTAAGATATTTTTCTGTTCAATTAAATTCAAGTTTTTTAAAAGAATTGATCACTACATACAAAGTACTATGCTAGCTATGGGGACACACAGGCAAAAATAGAAGTTGTTGTCTTCAAGGCCCTTATATTCTGAGGTGTAGAAAGGGGGAAATAGATGGGCATGAGATAGAGATAAGTATAAATCAGGTCTTAGAAATTCTCTCTGGAGGGCTACCATATTCCTATAAGACTTTGGAAGCAGAAACTGGTCCATAAAGTCATCAGTTTTTTTTGGGACTCTGCTTGGTCTGAGACTTGAAAAATGAGAAGAGTTTTGAGAAAGAGGGGGAGATGGAGACAAGGAGAGATGGAGAGAGAGAGACAGACAGAGAGATGGAGAGAGACAAAGATAACTAGAGAGAGATAAAGAGACATAGACACACAGAGATACAGAGAGACAGAGACAGAAGACAGAAAAACAGAGAGAGCCAGAGAGCCAGAAACAGAGCCAGAGAGAACGAGGCGGGGAGGGAGGGAGGGAGAGGGAGAGAGAGACAGAGACAGAGACACAGACACAGACACATACACAGATAGAGACAGAGAGACAGAGGACAAAAAGGGGAGGTACAGAAACATAGAGAGAGAGAGGAGAGAGAGACAGAGATAGGAGAGAGACAAATAGTGAGCCAGAGAGACAGAAACAGAGACAGAGGGAACTAGAGAGGCAGACAGAGACAGCAGACAAAAAAGAAGTGGGGGGGTACAGAAACTAGAGAGACAGAGACAGGGACAGAAACAGGAGAGAGACAGATAGTGAGCCAAAGAAACAGAGACAGAGAGAACAAGAGAGAGAGACAGGGAGACAGAGAGACAGAGAGAAACACACAGACACAGAAGCAGACAGAAATAGAAGACAAAACGAGAGAGGGGGGACAGAAACAGAGAAATAAGAGAGACACAGAGAGAGAGAGAGACAGACAGAGACAGAGACAGACACAGACACAGACAGAGATAGAGACAAAGACAGAGAGACAGACACAGACACAGACACAGACATGAGAGAGACAATGAGCCAAACAGACAGAAACACACACACACACACACACACACACACACACGCACGCACACACACGCACACACACACACACACACACACTGATAGAAACAGAGGCAGAGGGACAGAGAAAGGAACAGGAGAAAAGGGAAAGAGATTAAGTAGAAGGGAAATGGAGAAGAAAAATTACTGAGATGGGAAAGTGCAGGGAGCGGTTTGGCTAGAATATTAGATACAAATAAGGAAGGAGAGATAAGACTGGAAAGGGGGATTGGGGCCAGACTGTGGGCACCTTGAATGAAATGAAGAGCCTTCAATTCTGTGATTGAATTTTAAATTGAGTGTTCTTTAAGGGCTTGTGATGTGCAAGTCATAAAATGTGAGTTCTAGTACAAATGCTTCCACCTTTTGACTTTGGGAAACATTTTTAGATCTCTCTGTTCTTTAACTTCCTTTTCTTACCCTGCCCCCCCAACAAATCACTTCTTCCTTTTTTCCTTTCTTATTCCTTATTATGAGTTCCATATCTTCTTGATGACACTATTGCCCCCCATCATTTGAGTTTTCAAGCTTTGACCCCTGACTTTTAGTCATCCCACATGTCTAGTGCATTGCTAAATCTTGCCATTTCTACCTTTACAACACTCCTGTTACACATGTAGCTCCTCTCCGAACATGCAGCCATAACCCTAATCAAGACCCTCGTTCACAACTTGCCTAAAGTCAATAGCCTTCCAACTGGTCACCCAGCCTCAAATCTTTTCCCACTCCACTCAGCTTTCAGGTGATTTTTTTCCCCTAAAGCTTAGTATTTACCATGTCACCCTTATGCTCAGTGATCTCCAGTGACTCCCTATTATCTTCATGATCAAATAGAAGATCTTCTGTTTGACATTTTGAAGCCCTTCTTAACCCTTTCTACATGTTCAGCTTTCATATGCCCCAAGAACTCTACAATCTCATGACAATGGCCTACCTCTAATTCTTTGAAGGCAACTCCACCTCCTGCCTCCCTGACTTTGAATTAGCTGATCTCCCTGCCCTTAATTCTCTCTCCTCCCTCACCTTTTAGTTTCCCTTTATTGTGTGTTGTTATTTCAGTCATGTTTGACTCTTGGTGACCTCATTTGAGGTTTTCTTGCCAAAGATTCTTGCGTGCTTTGTCACTTCCTTCTTCAGCTCATTTGACAGATGAGGAAACTGAGGCAAATAGGGTTAAGTGACTTGCCTAGGGATCACACAGCTAGTAAGTGTCTGAGGCTGGAATTGAACTCAGGAAAATGAACCTTCCTGACTCCAGGCCCATCACTCTATCCACTGTGCCACCTACCTGCCCATTAGTTTCCCTGGCTTCTTTCAAAACTCAGCTCAGGGGCAGCTAGGTGGCACAGTGGATAGAGCACTGACCCTGGAGTCAGGAGGACCTGAGTTCAAATCAGGCCTCAGACACTTGACAATTACTAGCTGTGTGACCTTAGGCAATCCACTTAGCCTCAAATGCCTCACCAGAAAACAAAACAAAAACAAACAAAAAAATAAACTCAGCTCAAATTTTACCTTCTTCCGGAGGAAGGTTAGGGTAAATAAATGGTACCCACATGCCCTATGTGAGAGGCTGTACAGTGTGGGTGGTCGCTCATGTTAGGAAAGACACTGGTTAACTAGAAAGTGTTTAGGGATGGGCAACCAGGATGGCCACAGGCCTGGAGTTTATAGGAAAGTCAGTTGATGATGAAAGTCAGAGGATGTTCAATGATTGATTGTTCTGCTTAGTTCCAGAGGGAAAAAATTAGAAGCAATGGTTTTCAGAATATACAAATAATCTTTATAAATATAAATACTTATAAGCATTTACTTTGTGCCAGGCACTGTGTAAAGTACTTTACAGTTATTATCTCACTGGGTCCTCACAACAAGCCTGGGAAGTAGGTGTTATCATCAACCCCATTTTACAGATGAGGAAAACAGGTTAAGTGACTTGCCCAGGATCATATGGCTAGTATGCATCTGAGGCAGAATTGGAACTCAGTTCTTCCTTATTCTAGGGTCAACATTCTATCCACTACACATCACCTAGCTGCCTAGCAAATTTAGAACTGCTATAAGGGAAAATAACCTAATAAAAATGAAAGTTATCTGAAATTGGAATGGGCTGCTCTGGGAGGTGGTGGCTGGATGGCTATTTGTCAGAGTGATATAGAAAGGACTCTTGTTCTGGTAGGGATGGCACTGATAGCCTCTGAGCTCCCCACAATTCTGAGATGATCTGGTTTCATGGTCCTTAGCAATGCTGTCTCTGTGTTCACTGAACTGTTGGTCAGCCTCAGGGGTAGTCAACAAGGTGTTTTTATAGGAGTTTTGTAACTTTCTCTTTCCTGCTTTCCCTCTCCACTATTTTCAGTTACTACTTGCCTTCTGAATTTTGATTTGCAATTAGCAGATTCTTGCCAAATCCCCACTGACCAACTCCAGCTCCTTCTGCCTGTTCTTTTCTCTGCTTTCACCATCGGTCCCACCACAGGCGCCTCTGAGATGTCTTGAGCCTTTGTTATGTCACCTGATAGTTAATTATCTTTTCTTCTTGCTTCTGTGGCTGCCACTGAAACTGAATGCCATGCTTTGGCATCTATCCCGCTTTCTCTCTATTACCCTTGTCTGCCACACACTCCAGACCGCAAGAGCAGATTAAACATGGTTTAATTACAAGGGGAAAGTTACTGGAATCACAGGATTTTTAGAACTAGAAGGGATTTTAAAGAACATAATTCAGCTCCATTCATTTTTCAGATGAGGAAACTGAGGCCCCAAACAGTGAAATTATTTGCTCAAGGTCATACATACATATATACAACACATTGGTTGCAGGATGAAAATCTACTGTATTGTAAAATATGCAAATTGATGAATAATACGTGAGGGCAGAAGTTCTTAGGGTTTTCTGTGTTATTTTTTAATCTATGAACCCTTTCTCCAAATAATGTTTTTAAATGAACAAAATAAAATACGTAGAAGTAGAAGGGAAATATGTTATATTAAAATATAATATAATTGAAATATAAATATAACTTATGAAATAAATTTTTAAAAGTTCCCAGACTCTCTGAAGTTAAGAATTCCTAAACTTTAAGAACTGAATTAAGAAAAGAAAATTAGTAGGAGGAAGGGGAAAGGGGAAATTACCTAATTCCAGCCTAGGTGGTGCTTAATTTCTAAGCTATTCTTAGCTAGCAAATCTTGATTTGACTTATGATGCCCTCTAGGTTAGAAACCCCATGCCCCAAGCTCTAGTTTCCTTGTAAGTCTTCTTTCATTCCCCAAAACCACTTATCTCCTGGAATTAGGGCACCCTGCTCCAAGCTCATTGATACAGTTTACAATACTTTGACTTTTGTTGTTGTTCAGTCATTTCAATTGTGTCTTACTCTTTGTGATCCTATTTAGGTTTTCTTGGAAAAGGTACTGGGGTGGTTTTCCATTTCCTTCTCTAGCTCATTTTACAGATGAGGAAACGGAGGCAAACAGAATAAAGTGACTTGCCCAGGGTCACATAGCTAGTAAGTGTCTGAGTCTGGATTTGAACTCAGGAAGATGAGTCTTCCTGACTCCAGGCCTGGTGCTCTATGCACTAGGGCACCACCTACCTTCCTACTCTGAGTACTCTCATCAAATTAAGAAGACTAATTGCTGGCATCCTTTTGATGCTCCATCTGTCTTTCCATACATCACTTAGATAATTTGATAACTATTTTCTTTCCACCCAGAGGGGGAAAAGAATAAAAATAATTTTTACATACAGTTAAAGTTTGTTTCATCACCCCCAAAACCAGATGCCTCCTAAAGTACACAGAGATAATTACTTTGGGTGATCATTCTCAGGCCCAAATTCTAAATGTGTATGGAGGGGGCAGTGACATACTCCAGTAGTCTGAATTGGGACAGTGATTGGGAGAGGGAAAGAAGGAAGGGCTTCCAACAACTGGTGATTTAGAAAAACCAAAAACAAACAACAACAACAACAACAAAAACAAAACAATCTGACACTTATCTGTGTGTTGAATGGTCCATAAATTACACTGTGCCACCCTAAGGCACAAAAGACACAAGAGTTCTAGCCTTTCTTGCTGTCACACATAGTCCTTGACTAAGGTTGCAGGCTGAACTTCTCTAACTTATTTTCCCTTTCAGAGATTATTACATTAATGCTCATTTTTGTCTGTTTTAACCTGGAAGAAACAAAACATAACAACGCTGGAAGGCTAGTTGGGGAGGGTGTCTTGATCTAAGTCCAAGGATATGATGGAAGTGTTTAACAATCTACTCCCTGGGGGAAACTGATATGCATGCATGTATGTAGGCAATCATGCATGTGTCTGAATGTATGTGTGTACATATGTAATTCATCATGCATGCACATACCACTTTTAAATTTAATCTGTATTATCTATTTTTTTTTAATGAGGCAATTGGGGTTAAGTGACTTGCCCAGAGTCACACAGCCAGTAAGTGTTAAAGGTCTAAGGCTGGATTTGAACTCAGGTACTCCTGACTCCAGGGTCAGTGCTCTATCCACTGTGCCACCTAGCCGCCCCCTAATCTGTATTATCAACATTTTCTCCATTACTTTCTTAAGTCTCAAAAATCAACAAAATCATAACTAAAGCCCTGATTTGTAGAATTTGCCAATTTCTGACGTGTAAATACTTACACTGAAAATTGAACAATTTGCTGGTAAGAGCAGGCTTCAGCACATCCTTGCCTGAGTCTCCCTCCTATGGTGGGATTAACCACCCTTAGAAATTTCTGATAACCTTATAATCATATATAGATTGAGTAGGAGCAAGATTAGATATTTATTAAAACTGTCACGGTCCTTTTTGTAAGACGCAAACCTCAAGTGATCCTTAAATATCTTCCTTTGCCTCAGCAACCGGCTGTTCTTCCCTTGCTTCAGAAAACAGCAATTCCAATGTGTCCATTTTGGAAATCTCATTCTCAGACATTTTGATCCTTTTCTTTCCGTTTGACTAGTGCATAAAAGAAATCCACAATTCCGAAGCCCCTGGAGGCTGGTTGTCTAATTAAGACCTTGAATAATCTAATCTGTCAGAGAATGGTCTTTATTCCACAACATTCATAAACTATTTGAGGACTGCTACAATGTCACTCACCTTTGCATGTTCTCCAAGGTTATATGATGCATCACAATAGGTGTTTTGTAAAATGTTTGCTGAATGAATAAATGAAATCTTGTGGACTGGAGAGACAGAGTCATTGATTTACCTTAGGGAATTAGAGACATGCCATGTGAATTGAATCCCCCTGTTCTACTAGCCTAGTAACATGATTATGAAAAGAAATGTATCTGGTTTAACATGATATGGTCTGAGTGAATCTGTGAAGTTTCTTTCAGCATTGCACACATGACTAATATGTTTAATAATATATTTTAGAATCTTGCTGGGGTAGCAACATCAAGTCATCAAGTTCACAGTTTATCCATTTTACCTCATCTATATCTTGTTTGCACATAGTTGTCTGCATGTTATCACCTCCATTAGACTGTGAGCTTGAGAGAAGTGTTGTTGGTTTTTGTTTTGTTTTGCCTTTTTTTTGTATTCCCAGGGCTTAGCACACTGCATGGCAATATTATTTTACTACTTCATCAAATGTTTCTTGTTGAATTAAGAAAAGTGTGGGAGTATTTGCAAGTAGAGACACATCCCATTTTATCTAATGACATCCAAGTTGCTCTTCCTGGGAACTTTGAGTTGGTGGATGCAAAAGTTTTTCCAGTAGCTGATTTTATAGTGGCTATCACTATTCTTTCCCCCCCACTTTATAGAATTTTATTTTCTAAATTACATGTAAAAACAAATTTTGATATCAATTTTTTAAACTTTATGTTCCAACCTCTCCCCCTCCCTCCCTTCCCACTTCCCACCCCCAAGAACTCAAGCAATTCAATATAAGCTATACATGAGCAGTCATGGTAAACATCTGCACATTAGGTAGGTTGTGAGAGAAAACAGACAAAACCAAAACTTCAGATTAAGTAACTGTCAAAAAATATGCTTCAATCTGTTTTCAGACACCATCAGTTCTTTCTCTGTAGATGGATTGCAATCTTCATAAGTCCTTCAGAGCTATATCAGATCACTGCATTGATGAAAATAACCATGTGCTTCCCAGCAGATCATTTTACACTATTGCTATTCTTTTGTATACAGTACATTTCACTCTGCTTCAGTTCATATAGGTCTTTCCAGATTTTTCTGATAGCATCCTGTTTATCATAACTTTTATATAGTACTTTAAACTTGATGAGAATTTTCTTCACAATAGCCCAGCAAAGTAGGTACCATATGTTTTGCCATTATAATAAATCATCATAGCTGTTTCCCTCCATCCTATTCCCTTCCCATGATATTTAGGCTATGGCTATTTTTACTTAATATTGTATGATACTACTTCATCTTCATTTTGGGCCAAGGGGAGTGAATCAAATGTGTTGGGTGTACTCAGGCATTTCAAGGTTCAATGTTGACTTTATTCAAGAATGCTGAACATTGGAATAACCTGTCCTCCTCCCTAAAGGAATCACCTTGTATGTAGGTAGGCATTGCCCCATGCTAGAGTGCCACCAGCTGGGTGGCACAATGGATAGAGCACCAGACTTGGAATCAAATCTGGCTTCAGACAGCTGTATGACCTAGGCAAGTCACTTAACCCTTTTTAACCTCAGTTTCCTTAATTGTCAAATGAGAAGGAAATGGCAAACTGCTACAATATCTCTGCCAAGAAAACCCCAAATGGGGTCAGGAAGAGTCAGACACAACTAAAATAACTGAACAGCAGCAGAGCATCCATGAAGCCATACCTACTGAAGACCTTGAAAAGAAAGTTCTCATCATCAAAGTACTTGGTACTGTTAAATGGTTCTACAGAAACCACTGTGTTTTTATCTGTGGAATTGACATTAAAAAAGAGGCACGGGGCAGTTAGGTGGTGCAGTAGATAGAGCACCGGCCCTGGAGACAAGAGGACCTGAGTTCAAATCCAACCTCAGACACTTAACACTTACTAGCTGTGTGACCCTGGGCAAGTCACTTAACCCCAATTGCCTCACCTAAAAAAAAAAAAAAGAGGCACTACCATCTATTTTTCCACAGTACCCATATAATCTTGTGATCTCTTCATGTCACTTGTAGCTGATTAAATGTGCTCATTCCTCCATTAGAATATGACTTCCCCTGGGGCAGCTAGGTGGTGCAGTGGATAAAGCACTGGCCCTGGATTCAGAAGTACCTGAGTTCAAATCCGGCCTCAGACACTTGACACTGACTAGCTGTGTGACCCTGGGCAAGTCACTTAACCCCCATTGCCTTGCCCCCCCCCAAAAGAATATGAGTTCCTTAGGACTTGCATGAACTGATGATGTGTGAGTTGAGCAGAACCAGGAGAACATTGTACACAGTATCATCAACCTTATGTGTTGATCAACTGTGATAGACTTGATTCTTCTCAGCAATACAATGGTTCAAGATAGTTCCAAAGGACTCATGATGAAAAATGCTCTCCAAATCCAGAAAAAAAAAAGAACTGTGGAATATGGATGCAGATTGATCCATACTATTTTTTCTTTTGGTTTTGGTACTGTTGTTTTTCTTTTTTGAGGTTTTTCCTTTTTGCTCTGATTCTTTTCTTATAACATGAATGATACAGAAATATGTTTAATGTTATTGTACATAAATAACCTATATCAGATTACTTGCTACCTTGGGGAGGGGGAAGGGAGAAAAATTTGAAACTAGAAATCTTATTAAAAAATGTTGAAAACTAGATCTACATGTAACTGGAAAATAATAAAATACTTTTATAATTTTAAAAAAATATGACTTCCTTGAGAGCAGGGTCTGTCTTGCTTTTTTATTTGAATTCCCAGCACTAAACATAATGCTTGCCACATAGTAAGGACTTAATGCTTAAATAAACAAATAACAAATAAATAAATAAGCAAATGAACGAATGCATAAACAGATAAGTAAATAAATATAATAACAAAATAAATAAATGAAAGACTTAAAAAGGACCCCAAACGGTGATGACTTAGTGGACTCTTGATGGTACTAACATTGATCCTGAACCACTATGCACACCAAAATGACAACAGATTGAGATTAATTTCTTTATAAAATTATGGTTTGGGGCCAGGAAATCTCTCAGGTTTTTTCTAGTTTTATTATTCTATGATTCTAAGCATCCACCCTGATAAACCCCTAGGAGGTTCATCAAAATGAAAAGAAATACTGAGGACTTTCCTAAAATGAGAGAGAAAACATAGGTTTTTAGGGGATTTGGTACCCAATTAAATTCATCTCTTTGTCTTTGACTCCCCCATATTCCTTTAGCATGTTCAGGAATTCAATGCAAGGGGGTTTACCCTTCAGATAATACACAGCTTGAAAGAGTAGGCACCCTGGGGTTTAACATCTGGAAAGAGTAGGAGTAGGAAGGGGGCTATGGATACTCTTTGAGACCCCTCATCATTAGCCCATTTGGGGACAGCTATACCTCCAATTGGAAAACCTTTGATAGCTGGGTTATTGGAGCCCCAAAAGAGAGGAGAGTGAAAAAGGTGAATCCGCCCAGAGCTAACTTCTCCCCTGCTTTCTGTGTGGGTGTCTGTGTGCTGCTGAGATTCCCCCAAGGAGGGAAAACAACTGTTAAAGGAGACAGCCTAAGACAGTTGTTTTCTTTTATTTTCCACACTGGCTCAGATTGCAACTCGCCAAACCAAGTAGAAATGATATCTCAGAATGGGGAACTCAGTCAAGACTCCAAGCTGAGACAAGAGATGGCATCTCTCCTACCGTCAGAGCTGAGAAGGGCCAGAGAACTCATCCAGCACTATATTTCCAAGCTAGAGTAGTACATCGCAGAAATAATCACAGCAGCTTAGTTGGAAGGGGCCTAGAGTCAAACCCTCTCATTTTACAGCAGAGGAAACTGAGGCACAGAGAAGGGAGATGACTTGCTGGCACTATGGCCCAGTTCTCTTTATTCCTAGGCCTTCCCTCCACTGTCTCACACTGATGGAACATATCAGGATAATTAAAGAAGCATTCCTCTTTCTGCTTTGTTGTTCATTGATCCATTCAAGTGTACAGAGTGCCTAGCACACAGTAGCTATGTAGAATATAAGCAAATACAGTAATGAGAACTGACATTGATATCATGCTTTAGTTTTTTAAAAATATTCTTTTTATCATGTACTTATTAAATATCAACAAGTATGAATAATTACATAAGCAAACAATAAAAACCATATATATATAACTCTGAACTTCTGTTATGTATATATATACATGTTTTTATATGTGTATGTGTGCATATGCATTTGCAAGTATGTGTACACGCACGTACACACATGTGCACTCATGCATGTATACATACACGCACATTTATTTATCCCTTCCACATTGTGACTTTTTCCATCATGTTTTCAATATGTCGTGGGTCACGATAAATGGGAATTTTGGGGGAGTTTAGCAGAAACCACAAATGACATGCAAAGGTCAACAGATGACACAGAAAAAGGTTATAAACTAAAAAATGCATGAAATATATCTATGGTATTGTATAATATCAATATATTTTATCTTTTAATGACATAATAATTAAGACTCCTCTGATACAAAGGGAAGGCCAAAAATTTTTATGTGGATTTTCCAGATTGGGTTGGGCCCAATTGCTTGGCCCCTAACCCCTGTTATGTGGAAGGGATAAGTATAATTTGTCTTTTTTATCATGTGGATATATATATATATATAGATATATATTAAAAACAAACCTTCTAAGTTATATGTACTTATATAATTCAGAGGGTTTTTCATAACTAAAATGAAACATGATGTTTCTAATACTGTGTTGAACCTAGATCTTCCTGAATCTGAGGTCAACTCTCTATCCATTATACCATGTTATCTTTTATTATTGCTCTTTTAGTATTATTATGTCATTATTATTATTAATTATTAAGGGGAGCTATTGCTAGAAGGGGTACAAGGAGAAAGCTATAGAGAGGGGAGGGGCCTGCCTCATTCCAATGTCTCAGTTTTGCTGAGACTGATCTTGCACACTGGGCTTCATCTCTTTACTCCTGATACCTTAAGAAAATCACACCCCCTTAATTCACTTAGTCAAGCAAAATAAATTACAACCTTGAGCTTTAAAGGGAGGGGCATTATTATGGAGGAGAATCTGCCTACTCACAGTCTAGGCTCAGTTGGATTTTGGGATTGTGTCTTGATGCTGGGAAGGAAACAGAAACAGTCAGAGGTGGTGGTGTCTCCATAGTCCCTAAAATAGAAAACCATGGTGCCAATGATATTGCATGGTGTTGTGCCCTTGAGAGAATGAAACCACAGACAAGTTTGCACATTCACATATCAATGATTGCAATATGTTCATTGGAGGTATAGAGCACTGAGCCAGAAGTCAGGAAGATTCATCTTCCTGAGATGAAATCTGGCCCCAGACACTAGCTGTGTGGCCCTGGGCAAGTCACTTTACCCTGTTGACCTCCGTTTCCTCATTTGCAAGATGAGCTGGAGAAAGAAATGGCAAACCACGCTAGTATCTTTGCCAAGAAGACACCAGATGGGGTCATGAAGAGTCAGACACGACTGAAATGATTCAACGACAACAACAAAATAGCTTCCTGCAAAGATGGCATTTGGTTGGGTTGGCTCCTCTCAATGTCCAACTAAGAGGTAGTTGGGAAACAGCAGATATGGCCCCTGTCTCCTCTGAGCCACTGTCAAAGTGGATTTTCAGCAAGAAATCTGTGTATAGCCTTTTGGGTGGTATCTAAACTCTTTCATATGAGCCTCTTATTAAGTGCTCATACATAACACGCTTATCATATCTGTTCTATTTGGGAGATTAAAGAAGTCCAACCTTCTTAAGATCTATCAGTTATTGGCAGAAACTCGATTGGAATATCACCTAACTTCTAAGCCAACCAGGCAGTCATGGGAACATTTATTATATGTGAACAATTGTATTACATGATGCAGGGTTTGTTGCATCACAGACTTAGAGCTAGAAGTTGTCCTAGCCAGCATCATATGGTCCAACTCCCTCCTTCTACAGATTAAGAAACCAGATTGTTCAGATTCAGTCCATTCACTGAAGCAAAATGGAAAGTAAACAGTTCAGGGTTAATATTCTGGACCAATACTTCTGGGTAGGGTCTGAAATCTCATCTCTATTGACTCACTCTTCCCTCCAGCACACTGCCTCCCTGTGAGTCACATCAAGGCCACCACGCTACACTTACATCAAGTCCAGATCTATCTTCCAACAAAGTCTATTCATGGTTCCTTGCTCTGCCCTTTTGGGGTCAAGCAAAGTCTAATGTCCTTCAGTATGAAAGCCTTTCAAATGCTTAACAGACGCCACTCATTCACCTTAAAAGACACCACCAAGTTCCCAAGGAAACTGAAAGAGGTTAAGTGACTCATCCAGGATCACATGGCTAGAAAGGGTCTAAGGCATTTTATGATTTCAAATCCTCCTGACTTCAACCTAACTGGGCCACTTAGCTTCCTAGGTATACTTTGAAGGTGTTCTCATTTGTTTGGGATTTGGGTTTGTTTGTTTTTAAACTTTTAGTGGTGTTCAGTGATACTGAACCCACTGCATTCTGGTCTCATTTTATATTTGATACAAAGACATAAACATTTCACATCCCTTTACTGAGGTAATCAAAGTATAGTTCTCCTTGGGGCATCTTTTTTTCTGCCCCTACACCTCTAACTGGGTCAGCCTTTCCCTATCTTCTCCCCACATTCCAAACAGACAGCCTCCTTCAACTACTAGAAATTTTGATTTTTATCTTAGCTTCTTTCCATTTCCCCTCCTACAGGGAATAAATTTGCATATTTTAATGAAGAGAGGAAACCACCTCTCAGACAGCTTAG
Organism: Dromiciops gliroides; assembly: GCF_019393635.1. Lineage (NCBI taxonomy): Eukaryota > Metazoa > Chordata > Mammalia > Microbiotheria > Microbiotheriidae > Dromiciops > Dromiciops gliroides. The sequence continues at coordinate 109,527,288 of NC_057861.1, forward strand.
TAGCTTTTTCTGCAATGTTTTCTCTGGCCTCTGGTACCCTTTTCTTTGAAATTGCCAACCTTTTTTAGAACATTTATTTCACTCAAATATTGGTGAACATAGCATCAGAGTCTAGGACAGTGGCTGAGTGTGAGAAAGGCATAGAAAATTACTGATTTGTAAGAGGAGAAGACTTCTCATTTTGGGGCAGGGGAGTTTGTGGGTAGTGGTAGAAATGCAAAGAAAAATAAGAACATCAATAAAACCAGAAAAATACAGAGAAGATAATTAAAAGTAGAGAATGGGACATAAACAAAAAGAGCAATTTTGTTATTATCTAGTTAAATTTAATATATGCATTTATATAAAATTTTCTTTATTATATAGGATGACTCTGGGAAGGGGGTGAGGCCATATAGAGGGGAAAATTTAGGCTATATAAAAACAAAGTATATTAATAAAAATATTATTTTTTTAAAGTATAAAGGTGGAAAAATGGTCCCGGAGTTATAAAAGATTTATAAATCTTTCCCATTATTTATATGCATCATTATCTTATTTTATGAATAATTTTATGAAAAATATAACAATATTTATAAAATATCTCCTTTCATAAAATTATTTATCTATTATATATAAATCAGTCATTATTTATCATTATGTATTGAAAATAAATTATTGGGGGCAGCTAGGTGGTGCAATGGATAAAGCACCAGCACTGGATTCAAGGAGGACCTGAGTTCAAATCTGGCCTCAGACACTTGATATTTACTAGCTGTGTGACCCTGGGCAAGTCACTTAACCCTCATTGCCCCTCCAAAAAAAAAAAAAAGAAAAGAAAAGAAAAAAAAGAAAATAAATTATTTATATAAAGGCCAAGATATAGGAGTATACAAACTTGACATGTTTGTGTACGGGTTTCTTTGGCTGGGATGAAAGGTGGGCAGAGAGACAGGATCAGCAGATCTATTGTGGTTCTTTTCTGGGCCACGTGATCTTGGGTCTGTCATTTGATATAGGTGAACCTGAGTTTCATTAGTGATTGTAAGAGGAAAATGTAACCATCGCAGGAAACCTGCCTGAGAGGGGTGCTATGGAGATTCATGAGGAAGAGGAGGGAAAGGAGGTGAGGGGAAGGAAAGGGAAAAGGAAGATCTTCCATAGCTGCATTGAATGACCTACTCTACCATCCATGTTGGTGATTAAAAGTGTAAATGGAGGAAATGAATGTGGTGGTTGTTGTTTAGCAGTGGTGGTGGTGGTAACCTTTAAATATTGGGAAGATTCAATCCCTATATTTGAATCCTTGTGTTCTGATAATGCCTATGCCTTGTCCAGTTTTGCCTACCTTTTTATCATTAGGCATCATTTATGTTTAATGGCAATTTTCATCAGAGCTGATATTCTTCCAAGCCAGTGGTGACATTTCCAAGGTGAGATTTTTAAATAGCATCTGCCACCTAGTCACATGAGTTTGTCAAATTTGCACTGTTATTTTGGGCATAGTTAAAGAGAGTGGCCTATAGGTTAATTAGGGCAACTGATTTATTTATGTCCTTTTGGTGTGGCATACCTTTGGTCTGGAAACAGTGACATTTGAAATATCAAAGCAATGACAGTCTCAGGCCCAAATGTCAGAGTTGAAATAATTTGTGTGTCTCCCTCACACACTTGTAATTTGTAATTTATAAAATGAAGGTGAATTTTTTATCTTTTATTTTTAAAAAAATTTGGGGGGCAGCTAGGTGGCACAGTGGATAAAGCACCGGCCCTGGATTCAGGAGTACCTGAGTTCAAATCCGGCCTCAGACACTTAACACTTACTAGCTGTATGACCCTGGGCAAGTCACTTAACCCTCATTGCCCTAAAAAACAAACAAACACACAAAAAACCCAAAAATCCTACTATGTGCTGAGCACCGAGTTAAAAGAGACACAGGGGGCAGCTAGGTGGTGCAGTGGATAGAGCACTGGTCCTGTATTCAGGGCAAGTCACTTAACCCTCATTGCCCCACCAAAAAAAAAAAAAAGAGAGAGACGCAAAGAAAGGAAAAACAGATTTTGCCCTCAAGAAGCATTCTTTTTTTTTTTTTCAGGGCAATGAGTGTTAAGTGACTTGCCCAGGGTCACACAGCTGGTAAGTGTCAAGTGTCTGAGGCTGCATTTGAACTCAGGTCCTCCTGAATCCAGGGCTGGTGCTCTATCCACTGCACCACCTAGCTGCCCCCAAGAGGCATTCTAATGGGGTAGATTATATGCAGAAATTGTATATACAAGAGACATGTAGTGCACATGGAAAGGAATCTTGGAGGGAAGTCACCAACACTGGGGGAGAGGGAGAATAGGACTTAAAACTGGAAGGGACATTAGCAATCATATAACATCTCTTCCCATCCTCATTTGATGATGATGTTGGGAGAGGAATAAATTGCCCACGCAGCTGGTATGTTGCAAAGCCAGGATTCAAATCCAGATCCTTTGACTGTCCAGTTTTATAGGCCGGGAGACCTGCCTTTATACATCATAGAATCATAGAATGTAAGAGTTGGAAAGAAACATAAAGGCTATCTAACCCAACCCCCTTATTTTATAGAAGAAGAAACTTTCAATCACTGGTTCTCAAAGGGTGTGACTTGTTTCTTTACGTGTGTCTCTTGAATTGTATGGAGCTTATATTTACCATCACATGAGCATACACATGGCTTGAGAGAACCTCTCAATTCTCCCATATTGTGCTCCATTTTTTCTTCTTGTTCTTCGGTCATTTCAGTCATGTTCCCCTCTTCATTTGTGTCTCTCCATTTGGGGTTCTCTTTGCAAAGATACTAGAGTGGTCTGCCACTTCCTTCTCCAGCTCATTTTATAGATAAGGAACTGAGGCAGACAGGGTTAAGTGACTTGTCCAGGGTCATACAGAGAGCAAGTGTCTGAAGCCAGATTTGAACTTGGGAAGAGGAGTGTTCCTCATTACAAGCCCGTCACTCTGTCCACCTCACCATCTAGCTGCTGCTCCATTACTGTGTTATGAACAAAAGAAGTTTGAGAACTACTGCTCTAATCCCAGATGAGTCATTCCCTCCCCTTTGTTTAGTTTCTTCTTCTATCAAATAAGATAGTTGGACAAGACAGAGAAGGTCCATTCCAGGTATGACATATATAAGCTTAATGAATAGATAGTGGTAAACCCTACCTCCAGTTACATTTTGGTTGTGAACTTGAAAGTAAAACACATGACAATCACTGTAAATGACCCTTCTTGATGATAACTCTCATTTCTAGAATGTTTACAGGTTTTCAAAGTACTTTACCCACACTGATTGATGGTATTATTGAAGATCACAGAGCACCCCAATCTCCCAAAACTCAGAATTGTAGGTGACACAAAATTGGAAATCTATGTGCCATGCACACCTAGGCTTGTGTATTAGACCAATGATGAGTTGCATGGGTTAGAAGATATTTCCAGGAAATGTATGATGGAAAAAGGAAGTGAGTCAGCTATAGAACACTCATGGATAACAGAGAAAAAATTGAAGTTCCAGGCTAGTAGAGAAGTGGTTCTCAACATGTGGCCTAGAATCATATGGAGAGTCATGGGATATTTGCAAGGGGTCTGAGAAACCATTCATGTGCCAAGGCCCAGTCAGGCTTCTGTGGTAAAAATTATTTGTGGTAAAGATTAATATTGAAAGTTTTAGCTGAATCATTTGGGAGGGGCCACACCTGGCCCACCCTGAGATTACGTATGCTACTGAGAAGGAACTCCCCTTTTGAGGGAGGAAAAATGGGACACCAGACCTCCCCTTTTGGAGGAGGAAAAAAAACAGAATGCGACCGGAAGGGAGGGAACTTCTGGGAGGCGGGGCATGTTCAGGGAGTTCACACTCTTTGGGCCTGGGAGTCAGTCTGGTGGCGTTCGGGGGACCTGGCAGATGTACATGTTTTGCTCTGTTTTGGGCGACTGTGTTTTTCTTACTAGCAATGGTAAACTGACTGGGGTTGGTGAGTTTAATCCTAAATTCCTTTGAAGTAGCTTAATTAGAAACACTCTGGGATTGCATGAACTAATCTTAGAGTTAAGACTATCTATTTGTATTTCTACTTCCTTATTTCCTTAATTGGTTTCACCTTTGTGATTTAATTAATTCCCAAGTAATAAAACCTGATCCTTTATGAACTAAAGCTCAGAGGCTCCTTTTCTTATTGGCCTGGGAGGAATATATAAAAAGGAAAGTTCAAAGGGGATATTAAACCTAAAAGAGTCCCTCATATCTCTGGGACCCCAATATTAAGGCGAGCCACCCTAATAACCCTCCATATATCAAATTTTGGCCCTCACACTTCCAAGCTCTGGAAATTGCATAATAACACCAGCTGTCTCACTAAATGGCTCAGTATGATAAATAAGCAAATAAGCCTTCTGTAGCCTGGATTAATGACTATTTTTTGAATGCATACAAATGCAAGCATTACATGGGAGCTGGGTTTTTATTGTTATTGTTGTTTTTGGTGGTATAGTTGAAACTCTGCTAGATTTGGAGTCAGAGTTTGAATCTAATCTTTGCCATGTATGAGCTGGGACAAGTCTCTTCTCTTGGTCTTGGTTTCTTTTTCTGTAAAGTTAGGGAGTTGGACTGGATGATATAAGACTCCTTCTAGCTCTAGTGACCCTAAAATCATACCTCTAGTCATACAATTATCAACACATGGGAATGCTCATCCTTGAAAAGGTTAGAATAACAGATTTAGAGCTACAAGGATTCCTAAAGGTCATCTAGTCCAATGCCTTCATTTTATTGATGAGGAATTTGAAGCCCAAGAAGATTGAATGAATTACCCAATGTAACTCAAGAACTACTGAGTGGCAGAGCCAAGATTTCATCTCTTTTTACTTCAAATACAGTACCTTTCCTTAGTACCACACTGCCTCCCCTTGGCAACTCCTGATCAAAGAAAAGGCCTCCAGTGTATTGTGTAAATCAGCTGAAAGATTTATGGGGAATTTGGGCAAAAGTTTCATGGGCTAGAAAGGCACAAATGGGTTACCATCTGCATTATTGGAGGGACTTCCTGTAATGATGAGATCACAGATCTATTTTGATGTATTTGCTTACAACAACTATGTGAAGAAGGTATTAAAAGCATTGATATCTCCATTTTACAGAGAGGAAAACTGAGGTATAGGGAGTTTATTGACTTGCCAACAGTTACCCAACTAGTGAATGTTGAAATCAAGATTCAAAGCTGGTTCACTTTACTCCAAGTTCAACACTCTTTCCCCTGGATATTTAAGAACTGCCCTTAGGTTACCATGATCAGATTGGCTTTATCCCTATCTCCCAATATTTTTCTTAGTATATATATATATATATATATATATATATATATATATATATGTGTGTGTGTGTGTGTGTGTGTGTGTGTGTGTGTGTGTATTGTGTGTATATAGTGTGTATGTTACTCATGCATGTGTGGTGGCAGTCCTAAGGGAATTTGGAGCCATTGCGAACTTATCATCATCCCATTCCCAAGGCAAAATACCCTGATTATTCTTTCTTTGGTGGCTACTTTTCACTTTCAGGGCTACTCTTCATAGTCTTTATAACCTGATGTTATTTGTACGATGAGGTTCAATGAAACAAAGATGAACAGATAGGTACTCACATGGTTGTGCATCCCATCCAGAAGGTTCCTTGTTTCAATTCAAAACTCCTTTAAAATGGCCTGGTTTTTAATAGTCCTTCATCTCACATTTTTAAATGAACACAAGAGGAGAGAGAGAGAGAGATATCAACCAATGCAGACATCCTAGACCCTGATGCACATCTGTCATATAAAGATAAGACCATGAGGACAAGAACTGGGGCAGTGTGGATTTGGTAGCAGGACAGCTAAGTGGGTTTCAGAAATCAACCCACAGTCATTTCTGAGTTTCTCCAATCCCAATTTTCTGGAGGCAGCTCCTTGTTATAAGTATAGGTCAACAAACCAAACTGTTCCCTTGTTTCCCAGTCTTCTGGTTTGTGCCTTATTTCTTCCCTGTGAAGGGGAGTTTTTTAAAATGATAACTAGCCTAGAGATAATTTCTTCCCTTCCTTCCTTCCTTCCTTCCTTCCTTCCTTCCTTCCTTCCTTCCTTCCTTCCTTCCTTCCTTCCTTCCTTCCTTCCTTCCTTCCTTCCTTCCTTCCTTCCTTCCTTCCTTCCTTCCTTCCTTCCTTCCTTCCTCCTTCTTTCCTTCCGTCCTTCCTGATTTAACAAACACATATTAAGTGCAAAGCCTTTTGCTAAGTATTGGGGTGTGATGCAGAAATAAATAAGATACCTCCTGCCATCAAGGGGTTTATAATCCAGTAGGGGAGATTTGACATGCATGCAAATAATTAGAGTAAGTATGCAAGTTAGTCCAAGTTAGGGGCTCTGTGAGTTCAGCAACAGAAGCATTCACTTCTAGCTCTAAGCATTGGAGAAGGCTTCATGGAGTAGGTAGAATCTGGCATGATCCTCAAAGGAAAAACAGGAAAAGTAGATACATGCCCTTGTGGTGAGATTGAAGGGCTGAGTACCAAAGGCTTTTTTTACCTTAGAAATATATCCCCTCTTGGACTGATACTTCCATCATTCCTGAACTCTTTGGGTTAAGAGCATGGGATCACAGAATTAGAAGGGATCTTAGAGGTCATCTAGGTCAACCCCTTTATTTTATAGGTGAGGAAAATAAGGCCCAGTCACATATCTGGTAAATAGCAGATGGGTTTCAAACTTAGGGCTCTCATCTTCCCAAATTTTACTTACAGTAAATTACCTCCTGCCTACTCTCAGATTGCTTTCCAAAAAGATTTTACAAGTTTATGATGCTACCAACAATGATTCAAAGTTGTCTTATTTCCTATCTGGTTATTAGTGAGGCTGTGTATTTTTCAAGTAATTATTTTTATTTTAATTTTTGTGGGGCGATGAGGGTTAAGTGACTTGCCCAGGGTCACACAGCTAGTAAGTGTTAAGTGTCTGAGGCTGGATTTGAACTCAGGTACTCCTGACTCCAGGGCCAGTGCTCTATCCACTGCGCCACCTAGCTGCCCCTGAATTTTTCTTAAAAAGAGGTTCATAGGATCTAGACCTGGAAATCTCTCTCTCTCTCTCTCTCTCTCTCTCTCTCTCTCTCTCTCTCTCTCTCTCTCTCTCTCTCTCTCTCTCTTTCTCTCTCTCCCTCTCCCTCTCTTGGTGTCTCTGTCTCTGTCTGCCTCTCTCTACGTGTCTCTCTGTCTCCCTCCTGCCCTCCCTCTCTGTCTACATGTATGTATATATTTTGTTATATTTGTATATATTAAATTATATATTATATATAATTTCAATATATAATATATGTATTCTTTATTTATGTAGAATATAATTTCTATATATATTATATCTATTTGGTCTTAATGTCATCATGTATATTTATTAATACATTAATATCTACAATATATTATATATAAACAAATCTACTATAGCTATTAATATATTGTATTTATATTACATATTAATAAATATACATTTATAAATGATGATGACATTAAAACCAAATAGGAAGAATACAATGAGATCTGTAAAGTCCTTTATAAACTAATGCAAGGTAAAAATAAAAGCAGGACCAGGATAGATATTAACAACAATTATGTGAGGAAAAATGAATGAAAATGGACAAAGATTCCTGATGAGAACTTGGGAGTGACCCAAAAAAGTATTCATTACACTTTATGCCCTGATATGAAAAAATTTAAATTTAAATAGTAATTTAGCAAGTTTGGCTGTTTGCTTTCATATTCAATGGTGTTTCTAAATCAACCCTAAAAGACGATTTTATAGTGATTAATCAATTGGCAAGCATTTATTAAGTGTCTGCTGCATACCAGGCAAGAGGCTAAGAGAAAATGAAATATTCTGTTTGCGAGTTTAGCATGTGATTAGTTGTTAATGTGGGAAGGAGAGCTGAACTAGACCAAATATCTGCAGAGGACAACACAATTTTGAGGGCACTCAGCTATCACCCTAATCATAGATTTAGGGGATATTATAGGTCATCTAGTCCAACCCCCAAATTACAGATGAGAAAACTAAGGCCCAGACAGGTTTAAGTGACTTAGAGGATCATATATTTTGAACTGGAAGGGACCTTAAAGGTCATTGAGTCTCTTCCTTTCATAGCTCTATGGGATAGTTTATATTATCATCTAAATTTTACAATTAAGGAAACTAAGATTTATAGGGGTGAAATTCCTTGCCCATACATTGCCCCTCAAAAAACCAAACCAAACCAAAAAAACCCCACAAACAACTAAAGGTTTTTGGGGGCAGCTAGGTAGCACAGTAGATAGAACACCAGCCCTGGATTTGGGAGGACCTGAGTTCAAATCTGGCCTCAGATACTTGACACTTACTAGCTGTGTGACCCTGGGCAAGTCACGTAACCCTCATTGTCCTGAAAAAAAAATGAAATTCCTTGCCCATAGAGCAATTAATAGTCAGTATCAGGATAGAAAGCCATGTTTCAGTGCTCTTTCTATTGCTTAGCAGTGACAGTGTGAATTTCACCAAACTTTGCTTTTTCTGACAGCCAAGGCAAAATGGGAAACATGTTGGAATACACAAAGATTCAAAAGAGCATGAAAAAATTACATGATCTGATGCAGAACAAGGAAAACAATATGTACAGCAAAAATGGGAAAAATAATAAAATTAATCTGAACACTGGGCAATTATAATGACTAAGTGTGTCTTCTCCACCCGGAAGAATTGAGAAAATGTACATCCCTCCTTTCATTTCAGATGTAAGTGGCTATGGTCATGAAACACTGAATCTAAGGTCAAATATTGTTAATGCATTGCTTAATTTTACTGAACTGTCTTCTTTTCTTTCTTAAATTTTGTTACAAAGGATGGCTTTCAGGATAGGGAACAACAGAGGATTATATTCAGAAAGGATATTGTTTTTTGTTGCTGTTTTTTGCAGGGCAATGGGGGTTAAGTGACTTGCCCAAGGTCACACAGCTAGTGTCAAGTATCTGAGGCCAAATTTGAACTCAGGTCTTCCTGAATCCAGGGCCGGTGCTTTATCCACTGCGCCACCTAGCTGCCCCCAAGAAAGGATAATGTAATAACAAAATATCTCAATACAAATGAGGATTTTTGTTTTGTTTTGTTTTTAGAAAGAGACTCAGGGATTTTAGTAGGGTTTCTTTAGTGTAAACCAACATTATGATATAGTGAATAAGGAAAGTAATCTATGATCCTGGGCTGCATTCAAAGAGGCATTTCTTCCAGAAATAAGGAGGTGATAGTCCCTCTGAACTCTGCCCTTATCAGAACACGTTTGGACTGTGATGTTTTGTGGACGCTGTTTTTAGCCGTCCAGTATACAGAAGAGGAATGATGAAGGGCCTTGAGTACAAGCCAATATGAGGATCTTTTGAAAGGAATGGAAACTTTTAGCCTAGAGAAGATGAAGGAAAGTTTAGAGGTGACATGATAATTGTCTTCCAGCACTTGAAAGGCTGTCGTGTGTGTGTGTGTGTGTGTGGGGGGGGAATGATTAGATTGTTCTGTTTGGTTCCATCACATGGGGAAAAAACCCATAAAGAGACACATTTAAGCTTGATGTGAGGAGAAGAGTTTGCAACAATCAGAACTGTCTCAAAGTGGAAGAGGCTGCCTGGGGAGGTGGCAGATGTCACCTCAGTGAAGGTCTTTAAGCAAAGGGAGGATGAGCCACTTGTCCAATATGTTGTACTAGGAATCCTTTCCTAGTATAAATTGGATTAGCTAGCTGCTGGGATAGCTTGCAAGTCTGAAATTCCATGACTACTAATATTACCTTAATAAAATGTCTCTCTAGAGTAGTGGAAGAATGATGACGATGATGATGACGGAGGATCATTTCAGTCATGCCTGACTCTTCGAGACCCCATTTGGGGTTTTCTTGGCATAGATACAGCAATGGTTTTTCCATGTCCTTCTCCAGCTCATTTTACAGAAGAGGATACTAAAGTAAACAGGGTTAAATGACTTGCCCAGGGTCACACAGTTAATAAGCATCTGAGGCCAGATTTAAATTCAGGAAGATGAGTCTTCCTGACTCCAGGCCCAGCACTCTATGCATGGTGCCACCTAGCTGCCCAGTGAAAGGATGCTGGATTTAGAGTGGGGGGTTCTGGGATTCCTAGCTCTGATGTTCACTAATTGTATGACCATGGGCAAATCATTTCTCTGGGGCTCTCTGTCCTCCCCTGTAAGATGAGAGGGTTGTACCAGCTGATCTCCCAACTCAGTCTGTGTTGCTGTTTTTCCTCCCATTTAACGAATGACCTCCCTGTTCTTCAGTGGTTTTCAGCAGGGAGGGACGAGAGAGGAATTTTTTACCCTGGCAAAAAAGGAAAGGTTGAGTTATAGCCAAACAGTTACTCTGCTCCACTGAGCTCTGAGTTATGCTTACATGCTGCTAAAAGCCATTCTGAGGACACGATTGAAGTCCTATTGCTTGGAAAAATTAAACAACAGGACTCCTGAAATAATAGGAAAAGGAACAATATGACTAGCACAAAAATATGCACAGAGAATGATTGAAATCTGCCTTATAGAGTATATGGTCAAATCTCCTTCGTTTTCTCCCTCTGAGGCTCAGAGAGGGGTCATGTAACTTGGGCAAGTTTAGTGGCAAAGACTGGTACTGAATCCATGCCCTTGGCCCAATGCTTTCTCCATTTGAACATGCTGGGGCTAAAGATCCAAAATTAGTGGGGCAGCTAGGTGGCGCAGAGGATAGAACACCGGCCCTGGAGTCAGGAGGACCTGAATTCAAATCCGGCCTCAGACACTTAACATTTACTAGCTGTGTGACCCTGGGCAAGTCACTTAACCCCAATTGCCTCACTAAAAAAAGAATAATAATAAAAGATCCAAAATTAGTGACCAGTTGGCATTTTGTACTTATCACACTACTTAACGAGGGTCTCATGAACATATCTTGGATAAAAGACATTTGATACCTGTGAAGAAATGTTAAGGTGGCAAGAGAGTATACAGGGGTTTTGCTCTCCCTGAAAGGACCCCAGGAGCCATTTAGTCCATTGGAGTTGGAAAGATGTACCTGCAGAGGGGAAAAATCCTAAGAATAGGAGATAGCCAGTGAAAATGCCTGCAGATAAGGTATCTAATGCCTTGTGTGAGAGAAAAAACAAAACAAAACAAGAATGCCAGTGTCATTGGATCTTAGAGTACATAGGGTGAAGAGAGTAAAGTGTAAGAAGACTGGAAAGGCAGGAGATAGTCAGGTCATAATGGGCTTTGAATGCTAAGCAGAGAACTAAATATTTGATCCTGGAGATGATAGGGAACCATTAGAATTTACTAAATAGAGGAGTTACATGGTCACACACTTAGGCAAGATCAATTTGACAGCTGAGTAGGGGATAGACTGGAATAGAAAGAGACTTGAGGAGGGAGACTGACCAACAGAACCAGCAACAGTGAATCAGTGTGCTTGACTTTCCACAACCCCTTCAACAATTCCCATTTTCATTTTTTGTTATCCTTAGCAGTTCGATAGGTATGATGAAGAACTCAGAGTTCTTTGAATTTGCATTTTTGTTATTAGAGCATATTCTTATATGACTCTTAATACTTTTCATTTTTCAATTTTTGAAAAATTAAAATTGTCCATTTTATCTTTTATGATCACCTCTGTCTCTTTTTTAGTCGGGATCTCTGCCCCACCTCCATGTATAGTTATAAAAAGTATCTCCCTTTTCTAGTTTATGATATTACCTTTTATATCTAGGTCATGTATCCTGTTGGAACTTATTTTGCTATATAAAGTTGCTGACTTAAAACTAATTTCTTTCAGACTTTCCAATTTTCCCCCAGCGGTTTTTGTCAGATAGTCCTTCTTTGCTCCAATGATCAGTGTTCTTATATTTGTCAAATACTATGCTACTATACTATGCCATACTACATATTTTTATTTTTTTAAATCAGTATGAAACTGTTTTGATGAATACTAAGATCTAGTATTGCCAGGCTTTTATCCGTCTCACTGATTTTCATTATTTTCCTTGAAATTGTTTACATTGTATCCTTTTAGATGAATTTTATTATTATTTTATCGAGTTCTATAAATAATCCTCTTACAGTCTGTTATAGGAATTGAATCTGTTTAAATAAACTTAGGTAGCATTGCCACTTTTAGATGTTTTACATATATTATATATTTATAAAATATATGACATGTATTATGTGTTATATATTTTATATTTATATATTAGAACAACTGAACAATGACTGTTTTTGACTATATCCTGATAGTTTTGGTATGTTTCATTGTAATTTTCTTGGATAAAATTATCTATTGTTTCTATGATATATTCTTTGGCCCACATATTCTTTAACATTATACTTTTTAGCCCAGCAGTACCAGATTTCAAACTATATTACAAAGTGGTAATCATGAAAACAATCTGGTACTGGCTAAGAAATAGAATGCTGGAATAGCAGAATTGATTAGGTATATAAATACACAGTACATAGTAGTAAACGACCATAGTATTATAGTGTTTGATAAACTCAAAGATCCAAGCTTTGTGAGGCAAGAACTCAACATTTGACAAGATCCCTGGGAAAATTGGAAAACCATTTGGCAGAAACCAAGCATATATCAACAACTCACACTGTATACCAATACAAGGTCAAAATGGGTACATGATTTAGACATAACAGGTGATATCATAAGCAAATTAGGGGAACATGAAAAATTGTGCTAATCAGATCTATGGACAAAGGGGAAAAATGACCAAATAAGAGATACAGATAACAGGGGAAATAAAATGGATAATTTTGATTACATTAAATTAAAAAGGTTCAAGAAGATGGGGAAACAATTTTTACAGCAAGTTTCTCTGATAAAAGCCTCACTTCTGAAATATATAGGGAACTGAATCAAATTTATAAAAATATGAGTTATTCCCCAATTGATAAATAGTCAGATAGGAATAAGCAGTTTTCAGAAGAAGAAATCAAAGTTACTTATAGTTATAAGAAAAAATGATTTAAATCACTATTCATTAGAGGAATGCAAATTAAAACAACACATAACACCTATCAGATTGGCTAATATGACAGAAAAGGAAATGACAAGCACGGGAGGGCATATGAAAAATTGGGACACTTAAGAACTTTTGGTGGAGTCATGAGCTGATCTAACCACTCTGGAGAACAATTTGGAACTATGCCCAAAGGGCCATCAAACTATGCATAACTTTTGACTTATTAGTACCACTAACTAGGTCTGTATCCCAAAGAAATTAAAGGAAAAGGACCTTGATATACAAAAATACTTATAGCAACTCTTTTTATGTTGGCAAAGAATTGGAAATTGAGAGGATGCCCATCAATTGGGGAATGGCTGACTGTTGTATATGATTATGGTGGAATACTACTGTGCTATAAGAAATAACAGGAAAGTTTCAGAAAAAACAAGGAAGACATATGAAATGTTACAAAATTAGTATAATCAGGAGAACATGATAAAACAGTAACAGTAACATTGTATGATGATCAACTGAAAATGACTTAGCTATTCTGATCGATACAGTGATCCAAGACAATTCTGAAGAACTTATAATGAAAAATGCTATCTGTGTGACCCTAGGAAAGTCACTTAACCCCAATTGCCTCACTAAAAAAAAATGCTATCCATCTCCAGAGAGAGAACTGATGATAGAGACTGAGTACATATTGAAGCATGGGTTTTTTCACTTTACTTTCTGTGTGTATGTGTGTGTGTGTGTGTGTGTGTGTATGTGTGTATTTAACATTGCTATAATATGGAAATATGTTTTGCATGATTTCACATGTCTAACTGATATCATATTTATTACCTTCTCAATGGGTGGGGGAAAGGGGCAGGATAGAGAGAAAGAATCCAGAGCTCAAAATTGCAAAAAAGAATGTAAAAATAAATAAATAATAAATTAATTTCAAACAAAGATCATTGTATTTAGTCAGTTTATTTTTACTGTTGCTTTGTCTGATATCATGATTGCCACCTCTAATTTTTGGAATTTGGCAAAAATACAATAAATTCTGCTCTAATCTCTTATTTTAACAATGCACAAAGGTTTATATTTCAAGTGTCTTTCTAGTAAACAATATATTGTTGAATACTGCTTTCTAATACATTCTGTTACATTCCTTATGAGTGAATTCATTCTACTTGCATTAATAGTTATGGTTATTAATTGTGTTCCCCTCCCTCCTCCCTTTTTATTGGGTTACTTCTTGAGATTTTCTAAATTCATAGTACTTTTTCACTGGCTTTTAGGTTTTCTTCTGTTTATTCATATCTCCAATCTTATTTCCTAGATTTGGATCTTGTACCAGATCTGAAGAAATGTCCTCTGTGCTCCACCTCCTCTTAGATGATGGGGATGTGGGGAGGAGGGCAGGACCTACTTGGTCCTGTTGCCTTTATGGTCTAGATGTCACTGTCATTATGGTTCTAGATGAGGTGGCTAGGATCAGGCCCTGCTCTTTACCATAACCTTGATTTCTACCTCCATCTTCTGATAGTCCAATGTGGGTGCTATCCTAAGTTCTGTGTCTGTTTTCTCCTGGCACACCATTCATCCATCAGTGGAGTTGTCTGCCCTGCTGCTGCAGCCCTGACAGACCCCAACTATATAATGGATGTTATAATGGTCCCTGGTCCCCTAGAGCATTGGGCCTAGCTGGCCCTATCACTCTGTACAATGACCCATGTCGGACTGGCTCTGTGTCCTCTACTAGTTCTGAAAGGCCAAGAATGAAATCCTGTCTGGATTTTGCTCCCATTTACCAGAGCTCAGGCTCCTGCTCCACTTATGTCCTGACTCTGAGTGTCTGCAAGCTTTCTGGTCACCTTTTCCTAAAATCATGGATTGGATTTAGGAGTTCTTTCATATTCATCTTTGGTCTTATTTTTCATCTTTTCCACCTAATAACCTTTCATATTTTTGCTGGGGTGTTTGTCAGGAAAACTGGCCCTTCCTAGGTGACTTTCATGTCACTATCTTAACCAGAATTCTTCTCTATATCTTCCAAAACACTCCTTTTAAACATTATCACTTGTCCTTACAACATGAGGGAGAAAATTTAAAAAAACAGCCACTAACTCAGGGTTAAGACTTTGAAGAAATGGGGCAGTGGATGGAAAAAAAGAGGAAGGAGAATTCTGAAATATTGGATAATGCTGTGAGGGTGGACCTCAGTAAGGGGCTACAGGAAGGTAGTGACCTTCTCTCCTTGTGATCCTTAGGCAAATAGGCTAGAAGACTGAGCAGAGATGGGAATGCAGCCTTTGTCTAGCAAAGCTACCCAAACTGCAGTTTTAAACCTTGTTAATATCATGTTTTATCCAACAGAACTATGTTAGGGATGAGAGGTACTTTTTTTTGCCTTCATATTCCCCGGGATCTTCAAGCAGTATGGATGAAGAGGGGGCTTTGCTTCTAGTTTCTAAGATCATCAGGGTCATGGCTCCTTCAAGTTATCAAGGTTGAGAGGACATCAACAAGTAATACCCAGAAGCTAGCTCAAATGGAGAATACAGGGGCTGCCTACTCCCCTCATCCAGTAGCCTTAAGGCTTTGTTCCCAAGGTAACCATCTCCAGGTCTGCTGGGGAAGGCTGCATAGTGACACAGCAGGAATGCCAGAGGTGTGAATGCTTCTCAGTTGGGCATGTTTTGAATTGACAATGGGGTCCTGAGGAGGGAGGAGGAAGCTTGAAGAGGTGCTAAGATCTGCATGTGAGATGAGGTCGATTAAAATACAAACATCAAGAAGAAGGAGACTTCAGAAGAGTAATTTATAAAAAAGATGGGAAGGAAGGAAAGAAATGAGCAGAGAGCCCCAGAACCCTGGCTAAGTCGAGGTCAGGGGAATGTGGGTTTTCTGAGTTAAATCCAGATTTTCCCATCCTACACAAAGTTCAATTTCATAAAATTACAGAACCTTCAGGAGTCCCTCGGTCCAGGTCCTGCCAACACAAAGAGCTACAGTGACTCTATCTAGACTTATTCAATTCACCATCTCCTTCCCAAGTGCACTTTTTTGCTCTGTAGGCTCCAAACAACCCTCCTATAACTAAACTGATTGTTGATGATAGTTAGCATTTATATTGCACCTTCTATGTGCTAGGTACTATGTTAACCACTTTATAAATATTTCACTGGATCCTCACAACAACTGTGGGAGGAAGATACTATTATAACTTCCATGTTTTTGATGAGGAAACTGAGGAAAACAGATGTTAGGTGAATTGCCCAAGACAGCATAACCAGTCAATGTCTGAGGCTGGATTTGAATTCATATATTCCTGATTCCAGGACCAATGCTCTGTCCACAGTTTATTCCAACCCAGAGATTTTATCCTGCCTCACAGGAAAACTGAAGCATTATGAGATGCTCTTCTCTCAATTATCTACATAATAGTATAAGTAACTTCAAAATCGAATCATTTCCAGAGCTCTGGTATTTGAATAGATTTGGATACAACCAGGTCCCAGTTATTATGAACAATTAATCTCCTCTGAAGTAGGAGATTATAGAAATTCTCACTGCATATTTTCCCTGTGGAGGAACCAATGACCATGTTTTATATAATTATAACTTTGAGTGATGTGAATTCAAATATATGTGACTGCTTCAGGAGATTCATTATTTTCACTAATTGAGACCTAGCTATATTGATTAGAAGATCAACCTGAATCTGCTTTCTGGCCATCTTTTTGTGAATTCCTGGACTGGGAGGAGGAGCTCATTTGTGTTTCTTTTTGGTCTTCCTTTTCATTTTTTCCTACCCAAGTTTTCCAGGGGAAGATGATATATGCCCTGTGTTATTCTCTAGTACCTAGAAGAGGAGAAATAAGAGTTGTCTACTACCATTAGGAAGCCCTCAAATTTAGAAAGCTAAATTGATAGTACCATGATATAAAGGAAAAATCAAAGTATTTGTGTCAGAGGACTTGGTTTCATACACTGGTCCTGCTACTTTTTTTTTGGGGGGGGTGAGGCAACTGGGGTTAAGTGACTTGCCCAGAGTCACACAGCTAGTCAGTGTTAAGTGTCTGAGGCTGGATTTGAACTCAGGTCCTCCTGATTCCAGGGCTGGTGCTCTATCCACTGTGCCACCTAGCTGCCCCGGTTCTGCTACTTATTAGCTATTTGACCTTGAACAAATGCCTTAATCTTAATTTTCTCAATTACAAAAACAAGGGACTTGACCAGGATCTCTAAGGTACCTTTTAGCACTTGATCAAACAAACAAGAAGCATTTATTTAGCACCTACTAAATATCAGGCACTGTACTAGGTGCTGGAGAAACAAAGACAAAAATGAAACAGTCCATGTCATCAAGGAGTTTATATGTTGTCAGAGTATACAATATGTTCATATAAAAGGGGAGCAAAAAAGATAAGCCACCTTGATCTGCATGACCCTGAACCTACTTCCAATGGGTCACATACTCAGTGTTTAAATACTTTAACCTACTGAGATGATGAAGCAAACCCCTTAGTGGGAGCATCCAGGAAGAACTATTCTCTAAACTGTCTTTGAAAGAAGACACAACTTCTATTCTTGCTTTCTTCTCTCTGTCTCCAGAACATGTGATATTTGGCTTTCTGAGACTTCCTCTAGGGGAGGGGTTTAGAGTAGGTAAAAGGGCACCTCTTACCATGGTAGCTATTCATACATGGCAATGCATACATATATTGCCTAGGGGAGCATGAGATGGGTCTTCGGCCTTTTGTTGCCTCTTTTGCTTATGTCTTTCTCTGAGCATAAATGACCAAACAGCAATCCTGAGATGGAAGTTTTCAGCCTTTGAGTTAACTTTGTGTGTTCAAGAGGTCAGGGGCTCTTGAATCCCTGTTAGAACTGACTGGTAGTAGAAGGATATTTCTGTAGCTTCATTCTTTTTAGAGAAGGTAACTATGAAGGGATGATAAACCTAAGCCTTTGTTTGGCTGACTGCAAGGGCTAACCTTGAGGGCAGTGTTTGGACTGAACGGATCAGGGTAAAGGTGAAATGCCTGTTCAGTAGTGCTACATTTTAATGTTTTCATTAAGTGTTCCACATTTTAATATCTTAATTATTAACCTACTGGGAGATTGTAATAGTAGTGGGTCATTATATCATGCTTTTAAGTCTTTGTCAGTGAGTATTTATGCATCGTCTTTGGCAAATATTTTTCTTAAGAGGAGGTAATAAATAGTTGGCTTTCTGCAAGATGACAGCCTTTTAATTATCTGCTGATACTGAGTATGGTGGCACACATCTGTAGTTGCTGCTGCTGCTGGGAAGGCTGAGTCTGGCAGATTGTCTGAATTTGGGAGTTTTGAGTTGCAGTAGGGCCAAAGTGAAGTGGGTGTCAATACTAAGTCCTGTACCAATATAATGAGACTCCCAGAGTGGAGGACAACTAGATTGGCTAGGGAGGGCAAACTGGCTCAAGTAGAAAAAAGAGAACAAGTTAAAACTTCCATGCTATTTAGGATTGGCATTGAGCCTGTGTGAGATAGGAAGACTTGGTCTCAAAAAAAAAATAGTCTGCCAAGCTAGAACTGAGTGTGTGTGTGTGTGTAAGGCACCAAACAAGACAAATATTTCTTTTTTCATTACAATTTGCCATGAGATGTATAAAGATGACTTTTTTAGGCACTAGAAGATTGCTTCCTCCCCCCCCACTCCTCCTTTTTCCTCTTCTTCCTTCTTATTTTTCTTTTTCCTCCTTCTTTACTTCCATGTTATTTTTTAAAATTTTATTTATTTTGTTCTGAACTTAAGAAATAAAATAAGCATTTCATAAGATAGTAGAATAGAAAAAAGGATGATTGTACATGAAACTGAAAATCTATTATGTACAACTTGTTATTCCTTTTCAATATATAATAAAGTTACCATGTAACTTTTAAAAACTTTTTTTCTTCCCTCCCCTCCCCAGAGATGGTTACCATTAGATACGCATACACACTCATGTATACAGGTTAGTTACTTAAAGTTTAAACAATATTGTTACTGTATACGATGTTCTCTTGGTTCTGTTCATTTCTTTCTTTTTTCTTTTTTTCGTTTTTCCATTAAGAAATGGCTCTTATTTTTACATGTTTCTGCCAATTGTCCATACATCTTGGATAACAGCTGCTTTTCATAGAAACTACCTCTATTTTTTTGGGGGGGGGCGGTTCTGTTCATTTCACTCTTAATAATTTCATGCAAATCTTTCTGTGTTTTTCTAAAATCATTGAGATCATCATTTTTTATAGCACAGTAGTATTTCATTGCAATGGAATTGATTACTTTAACTTGTTTAGCCATTCCCCAATTGATGGACATCCCTGAAATTTCCAGTTCTTTGCCACCATAAAGACAGCTACTATAAATATTTTAGAACAGATAGGTTCCTATCCTTTTTCCCTAATAATCACCGGAAACAGACCTTGTCATGATATTACTGGGTCAAAGGGTATAGGCAGTTTAATAGCTCTTTAGGAATAATTCCAGCTTGCTCTCCAAATCAGTTCACAGTTCCACCAACAGTGAATTAGTATCCCAGTTTTTTTCACATCCTCTCCAACATTTGTCACTTTTCCCTTCAATCATTTAGCCAATCTGATAAGTGTAAAATGATAACTCAAGGCTGTTTTAATTTTCATTTCTCTAATCAAAATTATTTAAAGCATTTTTGATAAGACTATAAATTGTTTTGATTTCTTCATCAGAAAACTGCCTGTTCATATCATCTGACCATTTATCAATTGGGAAATGATTCATATTCTTATAAATTTGACAAAGTTCTTTATTTGAAATATGAGACCTTTATCTGAAAATATGTCAATAAAAATTTTCCCCAATTTTCTGCTTCCCTTCTGATCTTCATTACATTTGTTTTATTTGAACAGAACCTTTTTAATTTAATGTAATCCAGATTATACACTTTATACCTTAGATTGTTCTCTATTTCTTGCTTATTCTTAATTTTTTGCCTATCCACAAAAATATCTTTTTATATCTGGGTCATGTATCCACTTTGATCTTATCTTGGTAAATGGTACAAGATATTGGTCTATGCTCAGTTTCTGCCATACTGCTTTCCAGTTTTCCCAACAATTTTTCACCAAACAATGCATTTTTATCTACAAAAAGGTTTCTATATCTATTTGCTGCTGTAAATTCTATATCTACTCTGCTCCATTGATTTCTTAACCAGTACCAGATAATTTTGATAACTAAAGCCTTATAATATAGTTTAAGATCTGGTTGGTACTGCTAAACCTAATTCTTTTAAATATTATTTAAATATTTTTCCTTTGATATTCTTGGCTTTTTGTTCTTCCAAATGAATTTTGTTATTCTTTTCTTTTAATTCAGTAAAATAATTTTTGGTAATTTATATTGGGATGTCATTGTATATATAAATTAGGTTAGACAAAATTGTAGTTTTTATTATAGTGGCCCTGCCTATCCAGGAACATTTAATTTTTCTCTAATTAAAGCAGGAAGATTGAAAACAGAGAAAGAAAATTGTAGACCCATTTAACTAATGAATGTGGTTGCAAAAATCCTAAGTAAAATGCTAGCTAAAAGGTTACAACAACATATTACAAAGTTGATAAATTATAATCAAGTCATATTTATACCAGGAATGCAGGGATGGTATAACATAAGGAAAAGTATTAACATAATTGATCATATCAATAAAAGAAGTAAAAAATCATGATTATATCAATAGAAGCAGAAAAAGCTTTTGATAAAGAACACCACTCATTTTTATTAAAAACACTTTAAAGTATAGGTATAAGTGGATTTTTCCTTAAATTGATAAAAAGGTATTTATCTAAAACTATTGGCAAGCATGATTTTTAATGGGAATGATCTAGAAGCTTACCCAGTAAGATCAGGTGTGAAACAAGGATTCCCACTGTGACCAATATTATTCAATATTATATTGGAAATCCTAGCAATGCCAATAAGAGAAGAAAAAGAAATTGAAGGAATCAGAATAAGGAATGAGGTAATAAAACTATCTCTTTTGCAGATGATATGATGATATACTTGGTAAAGACTCAACTAAAAAGTTAGTTGAGACAATTTTAACAAAGCAGCTGGATATAAAGTAAATCCACATAAATCATCAGCATTCCTATATATCACAAACAAAATCCTTCAAGAAGAGATAGTAAGAAATGCCTCATTTAAAATAACTCTAGACAGTATAAAATATCTGGGAACACACCTGCCAAAACAAACCCAGGAACTATATGAATAGAATTATTAAAAAAACAAAAACAAAAACAAGGGGGCAGCTAGGTGGCACAGTGGATAGAGTACCGGCCCTGGAGTCAGGAGGACCTGAGTTCAAATCCGGCTTCAGACACTTAACACTTACTAGCTGTGTGACCCTGGGCAAGTCACTTAACCCCAAATTGCCTAAAAAAACCCAAAACAAACAAACAAAAAACCAAGCCTTTTTATACAAATAGAAATCATTTCCATGTGTTATTATAAACAAAGGTCTGCCCTTGGCATTAGGAAGCCCTGGGTTAAAGTCTTGCCTTTGATACTTGCTGTCTGTGTGACCATGGGCACATACTTTAACCTTTTAGTCCCCCAGGAAAACCTCTAAGACTAGAATTTACATAGGAGTTTTTTATCTGTACTGATGAAGAGAGCTTCCCCACTGGGAAATTTCCCACAGAAAAGAAATCCTGGACTGCTCCAAATATTTATTTACTTATCTTGCTATTTACTTATGTTGATTTATTTATTCATCCATTTATACGTGTGTTTATTCACACATTTATATGTGTGTGTTTATTCAGCTTCTTCCTTACTTATCCATTTGTTCATTTCTTTCTTTCTTTCTTTCTTTCTGTCTTTCTTTCTTTCTTTCTGTCTTTCTTTCTTTCTGTCTTTCTTTCTTTCTTTCTAATCAATGCCAAGTAAAGCCAGAACTCAGGTTTCATGAAAAAAATGCAGTACCCCCAAATACAATACACAGAGAAATGGCCTTCTGGTTATGCAATGCTATAGAACCAAGGGATCCAAACAAGACAAGAATGGTCAAAGAGAATCATTGCATATTCAAACATGCATATGACTAGAACTAAGAGTTATTTTCTATGATACAGGATTATTTCTTTTTTAAAATTTTGCTTCTCAGTTGGAGATGAGGGAGAGAATTTGTTATGTGAAACTAATCTTCCTTTGCTGGTCCAAAGACTATTGGGTAATATAGAGTATTTGTATTCAATTAAACTTGTGCTCAAAGTTTGAAATTATAGCATAGTGTTATGCCCATTTTATAGATGAATTAACTGAGGCTCAGAGAGATATGATGTGTCCAAGGTTACACAGAGCTACCAAGTGGTTGAGTTGTTACTAAGATGTAATTCTCTTAATGCTGAGTTCAATGTTATTTCCACCACCCCAGGGTATTTCCTGCAATTATCTTGCTCTAGGTTTTATTTTTCCCCATTTTCATGTTTCTAGGTCCCCATCACTGAACAGAACCAATAGAATTGAGAATCCCAATGTCTTCTGGGTAATCTAAACCCTTGGCTTATATTTTGATTCAGCTCTATAGGAATGTATTAATTTTCACTGTTTATCATTGGCTCCCAGTAAGGTCTGTCTTCAGCTGCCTGGATTCAGTTATCTTGGGTGTCTGCCAGACTTTCTGTACCTTTAGAGTGGAATTGCTGTCAGGGTGCTCCATGCAATCCCTAAGTGGGTGCCTCAGAAGCAGGAGGCAGTTCTGATGAGAGGGTTCAGGGAAAATGGAGCAATGATTGATTGCATCCTTTATTTTAATGAAAATAATTTGGCTTGAACTTAAAATTCATTTTTATTCAATCATCATAAATATCACCCAGGCTGGCACTTGATGAAAGTTTTACTGTCTTTTGAAGAAAAAAAACCCAGCCAATTTGCCTTGCACTATAATCCAGTGTAGAATATTAAAAAATAGAAACTCTGTGGAACTCTAATCATACATGAGGTAAAATTCTAACAGGTGTTCTCTGCTTTAGGAAACCCAATATATAAAATCTCAAACTGTGGCAAATAGATTATTTAGGAGGTTTACATATTAATTATCTACCTTATAGACGAATTTACTATGGGATCCTTCTATTCAAGAATTAACCTAGGGCCTTCATATATAAATAGTTCATACTATTTTTTTTTAAATTGGTAACTACATTTCAATATAATTGGTTTCCTTTTTAATCTTACATAATTTATTTTATGTATTTAAAAACATTCTCAGAAGGGGTCTATAGGCTTCAATACACTTCCAAAGGGCTCCAGGATACAAAGTTAAGAACTCCTACTAGAAAGCTCACTCATTGGTATTTGTAAAATACAATTTAATTTTTGGAAACAAAGAACATTGTCTTTGGGGTAAAAGGAAATGGATTCAAATCCTGCCATCACCTGTGAGACCTTGGACAAGTCACTTACCTTCTCATGGTCTCAGTTCCCCCATGTGTACAATGAGGGAACTGAGACTATCTGGCTTCTGATGTCTATTCCAGATCTAGTTCTGTGGTAACCATTAAAATAAGGTAAACTGAGTCACGAAGTTCCAAATATGATCAATGTATTGGTAAAGTAAGAATTTACCACTAAAAAGGAACTCAGCTTCCTCAGCAAAGCTAAAACCCAGAATGTGAGGGACAGCTCCCTTTTATAGTTTTGGAGAGTACAGAACAAAGAACAGGACTTCATAGGAGGGAAACAACTCATGATTGGTTAAAAGAGCTCAACATCACAAATGGCAAAATCAATATGATTGATTGTAGAACTGAGGTATGATGGACAATATGATTGGTTGGAAATTGGAAATGAGCAACAACCCCCTCCTTCCCGCACATGACTAAGAAATGTTCATTGTTTGACTACACCTGCAAAAAACTTGGCAACAGAAAAAGGTTATGTATGCCTATCTTATATACTTATATACTGGGGTCATATAAAAGTTTCTCAAAAAGGGGTTGTGAATGGAAAAAAAGTTTAAGAAGGATGTTATAGGATCACAGATTTAGAGTTAGAAGGGACTTTGGAAGCTGTTTAGCCCAACACTTTCATTTTACAGATGAAGAAATTGAGGCCCAGAAAGGTTAAATGACTTGTCTTTGGCCCCCACCATTAAATCCCAGGCAAGGATTCAAAGTAGGTTCTTTTGACACCAAAAACAGTGGCCTTTACTGTGTGTCACATTGCCAGTGTCTTCTCCATTTCTAAATCCTGTGATCTCTGAGCAAGGTCCTGATGTGTATTTCATGACAAATTTTTGACTCTGGTTCAATTAAACTCATCAAAAATTGATCACATGCCTACTACATGGAAGGCACTGTGTTAAATTCTAGGGTTGCCCTTAGGAATACAAAGTCAGAGGACAATTTTGCATTCTGAATGTAATATAAGGTACTGGTTTTTGATTGACATTATACCATTTATATGCAGAAAGAATTAAAAGGCCTAGATTTGTGACCCTGGGCAAGTCACTTAACCCCAATTGCCTCACCAAAAAAAAAAAAAAAACAAAACAAAACAAAAAAGGCCTAGATTTGAGAGAGGTTCAGGAAAAAAAGAAAACTAAACTGTCATGCTTGATCCAATACAGGATAACACAGGATTCACCATGTGGGATTGTCCCTTGGGATTAATTCCAACCTGACCTGATCCATACCATTTAGCAGGCCCCTGCCCAGCACTGTGCTAAGTGCCTGGAGGTACACAAAATTTGCTTGATGTCCCAAAGCAATATAGCCTTTTATTTTAAAATACATACACACTCATATATTTGTCACACAAACACTTCCATATTCAAAGACTAGTAAAAAGCTCATTTGTATGTGAAACTGCAAATCTCCATTATGTAAGCATGTT
Organism: Dromiciops gliroides; assembly: GCF_019393635.1. NCBI lineage: Eukaryota > Metazoa > Chordata > Mammalia > Microbiotheria > Microbiotheriidae > Dromiciops > Dromiciops gliroides. Next base: position 109,552,230 of record NC_057861.1, read on the forward strand.
TATTTTAAAAGTGTACAACAAATCCAGCACATTAAAACCATCCTACTTGTCTGTCTCCCTCTAAATTTCCTTCTGTTCTCTTCTGTACACTCTTAAAAAATGCTTATTTGAAGTTCTTTTTTTCTTTTATCTTATTTTTTCCTTTCCTTTCCTTTTCTCTCCTCTCCTTTTCCCTCCCCTCCCCTCCCTTCCTTTCTCTTCCCCTTCTGCTTCTCTTTCCTTCCTCCCCCCCCCCACCCCACATCTGCCACTAACACCACTAGGTACCTCCAATTCTTCCTTCATCCTCCTCTTCTAGGAAAAAAAAATCCCTCCAATGTAACTAATAAAAATGGTTTAGCTAAGAAAACCTACACATTGTTCATGCCTTCAATTGTGTGAGTGCTTCTCTAGGCCATTATATTTCTTTTGGAATCATGGTTGGACCCAGCAGTTGTCAGAATTCTGCAATCTTACAAAATTTTTTCTTTATTTTGCAGTCATTGTACAAATTATTCTCTTGATTCTACTCGCTTCACTTTGTACCATTTTATATTGGTCTTGCTGGGGTTTTCTGAATCCATCTCTGTCATCATTTCTTCCATTATATCTATACATACAATCGTTCAGGTGTTCCTAAAGAAAAAAGTCTGGAAACGGATGCATAGGAGGACATTTTTTCCTGCACAGAGATATAAGGACATCACCTCCAGTTTTAGTGGACATTTTCATTGTTTGGTGGAGGATGAAATGGGAATTTTACTTATTTTTTTTTACTGGACCTTCAATTTTATTGGTGTAAGGTGCACTTGAAGGAACACCCCCCTACCAATGCAGATGAGTAATTGCTCTACAATTTCTAGCCTTTGAGATTAGCTTGGGGCAATAAGAGTTTATGTGACTTATTCCGTGGTCAATTGTATAGATGAGGACAAGTGACTTCCCCAAAAATCACACAGGTAGTAGCAGAGTTGGGATCTGAAACCAGGACCTCCAATGTCAAATCCTATTCTCTTTCTACTCTGGGGACCAATTTTTAATTGGGGAGTGTTAGCTAAGTGGCTCCCCACAATATTGGGGCAAGGAAGGAGACCAGCAGCCTCCCTCAGAACACGATTTATTTGAACAAGAACAAACTTAAAAAAACAACACACAAACAGGATCAGTAGGATCAAGGGAAAGGAAATAAAATGGGGAAAGGGAAATTATACAACCTGAGAAAATACCACTGCCCAGGAATCAGCTGAGAATACACAGCAGAATGCCTATCGCCTTCCAGCTTCCACCTGGAATGCCCAATTCTCCTCCCTCAATCCCAGCAAAACCCCATACTGCCCCAGCCAATGGGATGGCTGCTCTGATAGTCACATGACTGCCCTCACTAGGCTTCCAATCATTATAATTTTGCCAGGCCCTTGTAGGTGTGGGCGAGTGGTGATGACATGAGGTGCCAGCGCCATGGCAACAGCTACAACTAGTGGGTAGAGCCGTGTGGTTTGCGGAGCCCCAGGCCAGTGTGCAGTGAGGCATAAAAACCTCAATTAACAATTAATTCTTTACATTACCTCAGTTAGGTGGCATAGCAGAGAGAACACGGGGTCTGGAGTCAGGGACACCTGAGTTTAAAACCAGTCCTAGACACTTATTAGCTGTGTGAGCCTCTGTAAAAACACTTAACCTCTGTCTGCCTTGGTTTCTTGAACTATAAAATAGGGGTAATAATATCTCACAGAGTTGTTGTGCAGATCAAGTGAGATACCTTATCAAGCATTTAGCACAGTGTCTGGCATCTAGTAGGTGCTTAATAAATGCTTCTTTCTCCTTCCCTACTTCCATGTGTAGTGACCAATACTACACCAATGCTACACCACAACTACAAAAGATTGTACATATGCCATCATATTTCATACTCAGGCCTCTAAGATGGAGTTGGTGTCATGATGACCTATTCATAGCATCATCAGATTTACAGGTAGATAGGAATGTGGAAATTATCCTCTCTCATTTTGTCAGATAAGGATCCTCAGGCCCAGAAAGTTTGTCTTTTTCAAGATCACCCAAGGTGGTATGTGTCTGAGCCAAGAATGAAATCCACTTCTGAATCCCAGGCTAATGCTTTCCCCATTCTTTCAAGCTGAAAGTGATTAACATTAGAAAGATGAAGAGAAAAATTACTGTAACAGAGAAAGCCATCAGTGAGAACAGAGGGCTCTTTATTGTGGTTTCAGATTTACAACAGGGAAATGTCTTGCTTCAAAGAAAAGAAGATATGCAGGACTCAGACTCAGACTGCTTTATACTATGTATCTCACTGACTCCCATCATTTTAGAGAAAAGATTGGGCTAGGTAATTGTACTGCCTACTTTATTTCTAGGGAGTGAAAGATGAAAAGCTAAAAGACTTCCCTATCCTTTATTCCAGTACAAACTCTGTAAATTACAGAACATTCTACCATTCTGGGTCATCATTGACTGCATTGAAGCAGTAACTTAACATAATGAATCAAAGAATGTTGGAGCTAGAAAGATCCATAGAGGTTGGGGAAGCTGATTTAACACTCACCTTCCTCCCTCCTCTGGTTCTTTTAGAATATTAAGAAAACATTTAAAATGTATCCTAATCTGAAACTTTTGGAGTAATCTAAAAGAGAAAACCTTGTTAGCCATTCTTTGACCATCAATTCTGAGACAATGTTCTCTCTCTCTCTCTCTCTCTCTCTCTCTCTCTCTCTCTCTCTCTCTCTCTCTCTCTCTCTCTCTTTCTCTCTCTCTCTCTCTCTCTCTCTGTCTCTCTGTCTCCTCTCTTTCCCTCCCATTCACCTTCCTCCCCTCATTCTTTCTTTCTTTCCTCCCTCATTCAATAACACTCACCCAGCTTCCCTCCCCCATTCCCAATATAATTTGAAAATAGCCTCTTCTAATATGTGAGCATAGTAAAACACTATGTGTATATATATATGCCACACCTAAAAATGTACATCTCATTTTGCACCTTGAATCCATCACCCCTTTATCTTCCTGTAGTCCCCCCAGAAACTGTCATTTTTATCATCTTTGCCAATCTATAAATATGAGTTAGAATTTCAGAGTTGTTTAATTGAATATTTCTCTTGTTATTGATTATTTAGAGTATTTTTACATGACTGTTGATAAATTGCACTTATTTCTTTAAGAACTTCATATTAATGTCCTCTGGCCACTTCTTTATTGGGGAATATCTCTTGTTCTTATGAATTAAAACTGATTCTTTATAGATCTTTGATAACAGACTTTTATCAGAGAAATTTGCAGTGGCGGTTTTTCACATTTGTTTTCTAATTTTAATTGCATTGATTATATGTAAGTCATGTATCCATTGGAGTTTATTCTGACATTTTGCATGAGATGTTGGTCTAACTTGGCTGCAGTCATGGATTTCTGCATTATGGCCCAGGCATCCTGGAAGATGACTTTAGCTCTGGAACTCATACCTCATCAGTACCCTCTGCTTCTGGAGCCCTTCCCTCTCACGGGAAGGTAGAGAGCTTCTCCCAGTACCTCCCTTTAAGGAAAGTGCCCAAGTCAGTCATCTCTACTTCCCATCAGGGTAGTGCACATCTTCCCACTGCACATCTATGTACGGCTCCATTAAACCCCTCAGCAAGGCACCTTCCCTCTTCTTCCCTTCCCTTTTTGGCTTCCAATTTGCATGTTGTCTCCCCCTGCATCTTAGGATGTAAGCTCCTTAGGGGCAAGGACTGTCTTTTGCCTTCCCTTTTCTCCCCAGACTTTAGCACAGTGCCTGACACTTAAGAGGTACTTAATGAATGTTTGTTGACTGTCTGAAAGACCAAAATATTTGTTTTTCCAGGCTGTTTTCCAATTTCCCAGCAGTTTTTATTGGATAGCAATCCTCTGATTTTCCAGATTAAGGAAACCAAGGCCTACAGAAGAGGATTAATTTCCCTAGGTGTGCACTGTAGATTAGCATCAAGCCAGGTCTTCTGGTACTCAGTCTAGCTCTTTTAGTATTACCTTATGAATGAATGAAAATAATTTATTAAACACTTATATGTACCAAGCACTGTGCTAAGTGCTTGGGATACAGATACAAAAGTGAGACAGTCCCTGTCTTCAACAGCCTTACATTCCAATGGAAATATGATACATATAATCATGCTAATGGGTTACACTGCCAAGGTGCTTACCAAATACCTATGGAATAGCCAAACCCATAGGAGAATATGGCTCAAACTGATAAACCAGGCTTGTAATTTCCAATTACATGGTTTAGGATGAGAGAGATATAGAAAGTTGTAAGATATTTCCATTATCAGAGGTACAAAAATGGTGGATGGATATTGTATTTTTTAGAGTGTGGTTTCTTTGTTCTCTCTTTGACCAAGGATTCAAAACCTATAGGAAATAATACTTAATATAGGGTTAATGGACAGGAAGCCCACAGGACTTAGAACTGGAAAACACTTATAGAGTATTTAGTACAACTCCTTTTTGTAGAGGAGGAAACTAAGATCCAGAGGTTAATTGTTTTATCCAAGGTCACACAGGTAGTCAGGGGGTAGAACTGGAACTCTAAATCCAATGCTATTTCTACTGAACCACTTTTATTTACCAAAAACAATTAATTAAATTTATTCTTCTTCAGAAATGTGTTGCCACAGTCAAAGAATTTCCTTCCTGGCCATGAAGCATCTGGTAATGAGTCTATGCATAGGTCCTTGGATCTCAGAATCCATAGTGGAACCTTTTCTGATTTGGTAAGGGCCACAAGAACTTGTGTTCTGCTGGCTTAGCTTTCAAGAACTTGGGGTCACCTTCATACCGGGATGAGGCATCAAAGCAGAATTTTTAGGTGTAAGGAATCAGTTGATTTCTCAGGACCAGAACTTTTCTATTCTTAGATTGGCCTTTTGGATACTGCAGCAGATCTGTGATTTCATCAGTGCAGCCACTCACATCAGTGGTGATTATCACCCATCTGTGCCTTCTCATCTTTTGAGACTTTTGTCAATGTCATCCCATAAATTCTACAGAGAAGTCATTTGACATGCTGAATAATAAAAACAAACATTTATATAGCACCTACCAGGTGCCAGAGACTGTGCTAAGCACTTTACAAAATGCTGAAGGCCTTCCTAGAGGATCTTGATATTGTGTGAGGAACCCATGGAACACACAGATTATCCACTGGCTATGTTTCACTTTTATTGCTTGGCTGGTCCACTTCTTCTTTCAATCATAAATGTTTCTGATCATCTATTTTATATTGTTTTCCCATTGACGATCATTATAATACATTGCAACTTACTCATGCTCCCCATGTCTCTCCACCATTTTCTAAGTGGTTTGCAACTAATTTTTGAAAGTTATGATATTTTAAGCTTTGTAGCCTTATGGAATAACTAGAAAGATTTCCTTATTAAAACAATTAGTCTTTGTTTCAAGTAGGAATTTGGGGGGATTGGTCATTAAGAACAATGGACACTTATACTGGTTTTCATTCAGAGTATTCTATTTAATTCTGAGCATAATTCATTGCACATTTGCAGTGTATGTTCAAGCCATATAAATGTACATATGCATACACTATGTGTGTATATGTACATGTACACATATATGTACATACATAAATATGTAATGAGATATGTAAAGATGGACTAGCTGTACAGATTATCCATTCAATATCCTATGACAGTCTGGAAAATTGGCATTTTTCATTCACTTGTTTTTTTATTGTGTGGATAGTTAGACTGGGTTCTTTTGAATGATTATGAACAACTCCTGAAACAAAAATTGGGTTATACTTAGGTGTCATACACAAAAAGAATAGCAACCATAATTTTATTTATTTATTTATTTTTGCATGGCCAGAACAATGAAATCCATGATGTCCTATGTATGATACACCAAGCATCAAGGAGACACAAATGATTATACTATTTTTAAACCAGTTTCCACTTTCTTTTCACTTTCTAATGTAAAAATCTTTGAAAAACTTTCCATTTAGGCCTTGCTGACATTTTCTTATCTTTTTACACCAGATTAGAGGTTGGTGTACATGCTCTTTCACCAACCAGTGGGAGAACTTGACATTCTTGCATGGTTGCCATTATGGATTTCAATTAGACATAATTCAGGACATAAAATGTTACTTGTTCTTTCAGGGGCTAGTAAAAATAAAATTAATTCACTCACAATTCACCCTTAAGTTACACTTTTTTTTCCCTCATCAAGATGGCTGATAGCCATAAGGCACATCCAAAATCACTATATTGCCTGGTGTTCTTCATCATTTCAGCATCATTTTAGGGTTTGTGAGTAAGTTAGAAATCCCTACCCTACCCCCTTTTGCACCCCAAATAGCAAATAGCATTGCTTGATAATTGCAGCAAAAAAACAGTAAATGTGTCCTGCTCTCTGCCTGGATCTTATGCCATATCTCTGCACAAAAGCCCTCAGTAGTTCCCCATTGTCTATAGGACAAACTATAAATTTCTTAATCTGGAATTCAAAACTCTTCATCATCTTGGACAAACCTACTTTCCCAATCTGATCTCACATCATGACACTTCTCCTTATTGACTCCACACTGCAGTCAGATAGGACTTGTTCTCTGATCTAGTCTTGCCCTCCCTGCATCTGTCTTTGCACAGACTTTGCACATGTCTGCAGGAGATCCCTACTTTTCTTCCTAGTAGTTTCCCTTCCCTTTCTTCAAAGACTGACTCAAATGCTGCCTCCTCTAAAAAGTCTTTTCTGATCTCCCCAGCTGAAAGACATTTCTCTTTACTTGATTCCCTCATGTCTCTCTGGTTAGTAAGAGTATCTATTACTGGAATGATTTAAAAAATAAACTGTCAGGCAATACATTTTTAGAGTTGAGAAAAATGTTTCAGTTTCCTATGTAATTCTGAAATTTTAACATTATTTTGAAACAAAATCATCTCCCAAATCCTATCTGGCACATGACTGTGGCCTGGAGCTGACCCTGGCTCCTTAAAAGCCACATCAGAGAATCATAGTTTTTGGCAGGTCCTGCTAAGCAGTAAAGCCTTCAAGGACAGAGCCCATGATAGACTATATACCCATTGCTCAAGCACCAGAGGAGTCAAACATGGAAAGACCCAACATCAGAAGATCGGTCCCAGGAATATGATTAACTTGGGGCTTCATGAAACCCATGAAAAAGACAAAAGCACAATATATATCATGATGTAAAACTAGAAATCACCATGATACTCGAAGAGATAGCTAGATAGTGTATTAGATAGGGCATAACATGTGGAATCTGGAGGCCCTGAGTTCAAATCTTGCCTCAGTTAAGAGTTGGGAGCTCCTAGGTGAGTCATTTAACCTGCCAGCCTCAGTTTCTTCATCTGTAAAATGGGGATAGTAACAGCACTTGCCCCCCCCACCAAGGTTGTTGTGTGAGGATCCAGTGCTTTGTAAAGTAACCTTAAAGTTTCTACCTCAATGTTAGCTATTATTATGATACCTAAGGGAAAAATGGCAACTTTGGAGTGAGTTCATTCAGAGCTTCTGATACCATAGACCAATGAAGGTTGCTTATTGACTCTTACAAGTTTTGACTTTCATGAGAAGCCAGTAACTTCACAACTGTGTAGATGGATCTCAGTAGAAGGTATTTCTGAGGTTTTTGACATGTGCACTGGTCCTAGGGGAGCCCACTAATATAGACCTGGGAGTTTGATGGAGGACTAACTTAGAGGGCAGAGGGATGAACTCCAAAACCTTCATTTGAGGAGAGTTCTCAGAACAACCTTCTCACCATTTACTATCAGCTACATTCCTTTTGCACTTTGGAATTTTCCATCATTCTTTCATACCAGGTACCTTCTTCCTTCCTCTCTCTGCTTTTCAGCTTTTATTTTTAAAATCTTGTCTTCCCCTGTTAGATTGTAAGCTACAATTGACTCATTGTGCTTGTCATGTAAAGGTTTACAGTGACAATCACACTTGGAGTTGCCTTATATTAGGGATGAGCATATTCAGGGGCATCTGGGTATTTCCTAAGGGTTCTAAGCTTCAACAACCTCCCCTGTGCTACCCACCTTTCAGAAGTGATCAGATCAGATCCTAGGGAGAACTGCATTCATAAAGAATGGCACTTTTTGATTTTGCCTAAGGGAACAACATATTTGAAGCATTAGCAAGTAAGTGTGCCTTGCTTGTGTGAGCCTGGGCTCAACTTCTGGGACTTGACAGGGCCCACCAACTCGTCTGATATATTGGCTCATGCAGTTAGCATGCAGCTGATATGGTCAGACCACTACAACATGCCTTAAACTAATTATTCTAATATGAAAAAGGAGGCAGCAAGGTATAGGGACTGGGAAGAGGGTTAAACTAAAGACCAGAAGACCTGAGTTCTAGTCTTGGCTCACCACTTACCAGATGTGTGATCTTGGCTAAGTGACTTTTCCTTCTCTGAGCCTCAAGTTTTCTCACCTGCAAAATGGTGATAATAATACCAACTGTCTTGAGGATTATATACAATAACAAATGATTTTGTAAACCACTAAAAGCCTATAAGATATACCCATAAGGTACAGGACAGGGGCTAAGTTACTTACTTAGAAGTAACTTAGTTTTTGTGTCATAAGTAATTCTCAATAGAATTAGAAAATATATTTGTATTAAAATCTGAGATATTAACTTAAACCTCCAAGATTGAGACAAAATATGCATTTAGTCCAAAAGGGAGGTTAATTCCAATGAAGGAAAATCACTGTGGAGTCTACTGAAAACAGTAGTTATCATTTAATGTTGGTAATGGGGAAGGTTTTAGTAGATACTCAGTTTGGGAAGCAGAGGTCTGTGTGGCAGTAGAGAATAGGAGATTTACTTTTCTTTAACCTTTACTGATTTGTGCTTAATTCCCCATTAGATCATACCTTTGTATTACCCTGCCCCAATCCCCAAACAAGACCTAGTACAAGTGCTCTGCATATAACAGGGGCTTAATAAATATTTGTTGATGGTGATGAAGTTAACAAATGAAAAAAAAATAGGGGAAGCTAGGTGGCACAGTAGATAAAGCACTGGCCCTGGATTCAGGAAGACCTGAGTTCAAATCTGGTCTCAGACACTTGACACTTACTAGCTGTGTGACCATGGGCAAGTCACTTAACCCTCATTGCCCCACAAAAAAAGAAAAAAAAAAGGAAAGATCTTAATCCTCTATGAGCCTATGACAATCTTGCGGCTGATGGCTCCAGGCAGTGTGTAGATGAACAGCACCAGGAAGACAATAAGGATGATCAGTATGAAGGCAATGATGATGTACTTCTTGTAATTCTTCCAGATGAGGTGGTACAGGCACTTGAAGGGGCTCACGAACCAGGAGAAGGAGGTGTCTGGGCGGCTGGGAGGGAAGCAAGCAAGGATTGTAATGAGTCAAAGAATCCCACAGTTTTGCCATTGCTTCAAGTAAGTGCCCATTAGTCTCAGGAGCAATTCTTAATAAGACCTTCTTGTGACCTCAGATCCAAAAGTTAATGATATGTGAGAGAAATACTTAGGGGTCAGGAAAGAGAGTATTTTCAATGATGACCCTTGTTCCCACTGTAAAGACCAGAGCGGTATCTCCAACAGATGTTTTTGCAGCTGATTATCTCCTGACTCTGGGGTTTGAAAACTACAATTTCCTCCAATTTACCTGACAAGGCCTTAACTGCTGCTGCTGATAATGGTGATGATGGTGATGATGGTGATGGTGATATACCCAGCATTTATAAAGTGATTTTAGGTTTGCAAAGCACTTTACAAATCCTCACAATGACCTTTTGGTGATAAGGGCTGTTATTATTCTCATTCTAGAGATAAGGGAAAAGCTGGGAGGTTAAGTAACTTGTCTAGAGAATCACACAGCTAGAATGTGGTTGAAGCAGGATGAAACTGAGGACCTCCTGACTCCATGTCTAGAGCTCTCAGTAAACAGATAAATTCATAAGTGGCAGGTGTTCAACAATGAATGTGAATAAACAAATACCTAGCATGTGCATGTGCGTGTGTGTGTGTGTGTGTGTGTGTTTCTGCTAGTCTTATGTAGAGATTACACGGGTTCAAGAAATTCACAACCTAGCTAGAGAGATACAATAAATAACTGTGAAACAACAGGAAATGACACAAAAGGAAGCATTAGACTCTTGGACTAGGGTCCCCAAGGTCCATGGGAAGGGTCCTCAGGCTTGAAAAGTTTTCCCATTGAGGCATTTCTCTAGACAAACACATCTGTTGCTCTCTGGGTGGACCAAACCTTAAGTGTACCTCCTGCTCTCTGAAAGGGTAGAAAGATGGTCTTCTACTCACTTGGGTTTGTCCAGGGGTTCTGGTTCTTTCCGAGCTTTGCCGACAGGGTTTTTTTCAGCTTCCTCAGCAGTGACTAAATGGAATTCAGCTTCTACTTTACCCTATGTTAGAAAGCAAATATTTTAATTTACCTCTGTTACAAAAATCTTCGCAGCAAAGCAGACATCCCATGTGTATAGTACTTCCAAGTCTGGATGACATTTGCCTCTCAACACAGGTGTTACAGGTATCATTATCCCCATCATACAGAAGAAAAAACTGGCAGGGAATTGCCCGTCTTTAAGATCACAGAGATTAATGAGAGGAAGGGTTTGATCCCACAATCTAGTATTTGTTTGTTTGTTTTCCCATTAGGAACACTGACAGCTATTTTAACTTTCCTACACTTCACAAATTTGCGTGTCGTCCATGCGTAAGGGCCATGCTAATCTTCTCTGTATAGTTCCAATTTTAATATATGCACTGCTGAAGTGAGCACTATTTTAACTTTCCTAAAGATTCACTCCACATCAATGAATCTCTGACTCTGGCTCTCCAGGAAGAGGACAGGGAGTACCAAGAAGTCATGTCAACAAGTATTTGGTAAGCACTAGCTATGTGCCAAGTACTATGTTAAGTACAAGGTAAAGAGACAGTCCCTGCCTTCAAGAAGTTCATATTCTAATGGAGGAGATATAAACATACATATGCATAAACAAACTACCTATGGGATAAATTGGAAATAATGTGTAGAGGGAAAGAGCTAGCGCTAAGAATTACCAGTCAAAAGGGGAGGTAATACCCTTGGGGGTTGAGCTTTGAAGCACAGCTTTAAGACCTGGCAAGAACCACCCAATGAGGAACATACTGTATTGGCAGCAGGAGAAAAAGATTCAGGACAGAGGTGACCTGTTGCCATGGCTTCTTGTCTGTCTCTTCCCTGTTGGTGGACAACAACAGTAGTTACCTCTTCCTGACACTGGCCTGACTTGTTTTTCCATTTGTTGGCTGAAAACCAACCTTCCCCAATGATACAGGGAATGGGAGAATGGTAGTTCTCCTCGGTTAGCCTCAGGTTTTCCCTCCCCCCTAGCTAGCTGACTACAAGGAAACAGTGTAGCCTAAACCTGGATCTGCCTTGGTCTCTAGTTGAATCAAGTACCATAGTCTCTCTGTTTCTGTCTCTGTCTGTCCATTCTCCACCTCCCCAACCCCTCTACCACAGGAATTGGGAAGAGCCAACCCAAATGGCCCTAGAAAAAAAGAAATGCATTTTAACCCTCTTTACAGGAAAAAAAAATGGTTGTAATATATTTAGTGTTATTGTTAAGGATTCTCTTTTCATTATATGAGTCATTTTTGATAGCTTTCTAAGCTATTTATTGAGTTAATAGTTTTCCTAATAGTCCATTTACTTGGGAGAGTGCTCATTATAGATTCAGTTTCCCCTAATTGTCCATGTCCTGGTAGTTTCCATTATATTTCTTTCTGGAGGAAAATTGTGTAATTGGTTTGTGGTGTTCAATTTTGCAGGTGCTTTCTGACCAAGGTCTAAATATGCCAAGAATTCTGAACTCTAACAGATTTTGTGGTATGGCAGCTGGTGGAAATTGAGGGTTTGCCCTGTTTTGCCAAGCTGCTTACCACAAGGTAAGGATTATGATTCTTCAACCACCTAATTAGTGGCACATCTTGAGTCCTACCTCTGGCAAAACTTGACACACGAGAAGTCAATGAGTCTAGCTTCCTCTTACCCTTCATGGGATAAGAGGACATAATCACTTACTGAAAGCAGATATGCTCAGAAGACTCTGGAAGACATAAATTCCAATGGAAACCAGATAAAACATTCATAGAAAAAGACCATAGATTTAGAATTGGGAAAGACCTCATAGGCCATCCAGTCCCTTCCCCCCTCCCCCATTTTACAGAGAAAACTGAGGCCCAGAGAGGTAAAATGCTTGTCCAAGATCACAGAAGGAGTAAGAAGCTAAAGTAGGATTTGAATCCAGGACCTGTGACTCCAGAGATCCTGCTCTTTCCCCTGGAGACAGCCACTACTCCCTAGGCTCAGGGTCTAATTCTCTTCCAGCCTATCCTGTATGTGTGGGCTATTGATTATCCTAACGAAGTGAGATATTCAGGATGTTTGCTTAACAATATTTCAGATAAATTCCAAACTTACATCTGTTGTTGTTGCTTTTGCTTGTCCTTAATTACTGCAGAGGACCATGGCATTGGGAAGTGATGTCATGACTGGCAGTGAATTGGATTTGTGAGGCAGGGCTGTGCAAAATCACCAGCCTCACTCCTCTAGAGCCATATGGCTCCAGTGGCAAGATATATATATATATATATATATATATATATATATCAGGACAACTGGATATGTCCCTGGATGTTTGCCCAGGGTCACATAGCTAGTAAGTATCAAATTTCTGAAGCTGGATTTGAACTCAGGTCCTCCTGACTCAAGGGCCACTGCAATACCTAGGTGCCCCCAAACTTACATCTACATAGTAGCTAAAGTTCTGGATCAAGAGCTGAGAGTTCAAAATTTCAAATCTTTTGTATACAGTACATTTCACTTTGTATCAGCTCATGTAGGTCTTTCCAGGTTTTTCTGATAGCATCCTGCTCATCAATTTTTTAATAGTAAACTACATTTATATAGTACTGTAAAGAGAGATTTCCTTACAATAAACCCATGAGGTTGATTATTGCAACAACAGTAATAGATAAATTTTTCTTCACAATAGCCCAGCAAAGTAAGTACCATACATGTTGTGGATTCTCCCTTTTGTCAGACATGTGATATGGAAATTTATTTCTCTTTGACCAAGTTTTGGGTGACCCAAGTCATGTGCCCCAGGACCCTCATTGTCATATAGCCCACCCTCTCACTGTGATATTCATTTTCTCATTAATCATTAACCAATCAGAGTTGATTGGTTCCCTCAGGAACACCTCTTCAAAGAGCATATAAACTGTGAGCCCACCATCATGAATGGTCTTTGATTTAAGAGAAACAGCCAAATAGCCATCCTTTTACTAATAAACACACTGATATTATTAATAAAATGATTAAATTATGTCTCTCAAACCCTTTTAAATGCCACAAGTAAACCACTTAACCTCACAAAGCCTCAGTGTTTCCACCCATAAAATATAGAAACTTCAATATTTGCATCATGGCATTGCTTATAATCAAACCAATTTGGAAATTTTGAGGTATAATATAAATGTGAGTTATTAATATTATCCAGAGTCTCTCTACAGAAGACTCCATGTCCTATATGGCTTCCGGAATGAATTTTAGGCTAATCGCCTTCTAAATGGAATTTAAAGCAGAATTATAGAATCAATAGCTTAATCTGAAGGCCACATATTAAGCTAAGGACATTGGTGAAGGGGTAGGAGAAAATGGGAAGGACAGAACATAGCTAGGCTTTGGATTTGCTATCTGTGAAATAATAGCCATAGCTATTTAATGGCCTGTTAGCATAATGCATTCACTGATGGGAGCTTCTAGGAAGTAAATGTATTCTGAATTGAGTTTCCTACTTCAGTAAAAATAATTTCTTGCTAAGATCTATCCTTTATATGATCATTCTAATGCTTTTAATATGAGATGTTCAGTTGTTGTTCAGTCATGTCTGACTCTCTATGACCCCATTTGGAGGTTTCTTGGCGAAGATACTGGAGTGGTTTGCCATTTCTTTCTCCAGCTCATTTGATAGACGAGGAAGCTGAGGCAAACAGGGTTAAGTGACTTGCCCAGGGTCACACAGCTAATAAGTGTTTGAGGCCGGATTTGAACTCAGGTCTTCCTAACTCCAGGCCTGGTGATCTATCCATTTCATTCTCTATTCTTCTTTTGATGCTTGCTTTTATGACCTTGGGCAAGCCACCTCCCTGAGCCTCAGTTTCCTCATATGCAAAAGGAGGGGAGTTGGATTATATGGAGTTTAAGGTCCCTACCAGCCTTAGATTTATGAGTCTATGCTTTAAAAACCAGAAGTCCAAGTTACCATTCATGTGTCTTCAGACAAGTCAATTTGCTTGTCTGAGCCTCAGTTTCTACATCTGCAAAATGGGAGTAATGATGCAGGCAATGTGTGTCTCACAGAGTTGTTGTGAGGAAAAGCATTTTGCAAATGGTCAAGTGCTAAATAAAGGCGCTACTGAGCTCTTGTTACCTGTCCCGAATGTACCAACCCATCCCCTCAATTCCCAGGTATAACCAAATGTGAAGCTCATGAGATTCAGGCACAGAAAGCCAAACTGCAGAGAGAACTATGGAGCTGACCTGGCCTTTGCCTCAAACTCATTCTCCGTAGCTTCAGACTCTTTATTGTGTCTGCTTGCATCTCCTAGTGCCTCCATGATGATGGGTGGGGTTTCCCCACCTTCCTCCTGACACACGGGGCCATATTCATGCACAGGTACTCAGTCACCTCAGTGCCCTGCTACAGCTTCCTCTTAGATCAAGAATAGCTAGAGATTGGAATGTGCACTTGTAGATGTACCCCTTATTTTAATCTATAGCTATATTTCTAAAAAGGACTAGGGTTATTAGAGACTGGACCAATGATGTTAGTGCTATAAGATACTCCCAGGAGAGGAAATTTCCTCCATCAATAGAGGTTGGCATCTTTTGGGCAACTTGACATTAGAATATACTGACAGATGCCCAGGGTATCCAGCACTCAGTATGTACCAGAGGCAGGACTCGAACCCATGTCTTCTTTGCTTTGAAGCCAGCTCTTAATGCACCAGGACATACTACCTCTCTGTTGTTAACAAGTTGAATGAAAATTAAGTTTTGGGTAATCACATATTTCTAGTGTCCTAGGGAACATCGCTGTTGTTATCTTTACCACCAACTGCCCTTATTCCACACCATGCAATGGTCCTGGTACTCAAAGGCTTTGCCAGTGTAAGACAAGCTCTGGCAGATGCTAGCATCTCGTTATCTTTGGTACTTGGCACGGGCCCAGCCGTGTAGTAGGCACTTCATAAATGCTTGTGGAATTAAATTGAACAAGCTTGGATGGCTTTCAAGATCTCCAGCGCTTAGCACTGGGCCAATCACATAGTAGGCCCTCAGCAAAGACTTATTGAATTGAATAAGTTTGGACAAATTATCCATCACAGGAGCATAGATTCAGAGCTGGGTAGGACCTGAGTACACAGAGTAAAAGGTCCTCATTCTGCAAATTAGGATGAGGTTAAACAAGTTGGTCTGGGTTACTTTGATCAGCCAATTTTCAATCATGCCTGACTCCTCAGATACTGGAGTGGTTTCACATTTACTTCTGAGGAGGAAACAGGCAAACAAGATTAAGTCACTTGCCCAGGGTCACACAGCTTTTAAGTGTTTGGGGCTAGATTTGAACTCAGGCCTCCCTGACTCCAGGTCTAACACTTCTATCCATGCCTCACCTATCTGCCTTTTATTAATCATGGCTCAGACAGAGGTTAGTTGGTTGTGGTTGTTGTTGTTGTTGAGTAGTTTTCAGTTATATCTGTCTCTTTGTGACACCATTTAGGATTTTCTTTTTTGGACAAACAGACTGTAATGTTTTGCCCTTTCCTTCTGAAGAAACTGATGCAAACAGGGTTAAGTGATTTGTCTAGGGTTACACAACTAATAAGTGTTTGAGGTTGAATTTGGACTCAGATCTTCCTGGCACATACCCCATCATGAAAAGAATCATAAAGTGAGTCCTTTAATAAAATGAAAAATCACTTATATTTCACAAAGCAGATACTTATCCTCTAATTTATTTTATAAATCACAAATTTCCTAAATTGAGTTTATTTAAAGCAAAAGGCAATCATACAAAATTTCTTAGAAGAGCAATAATATTTTGGAGGAGACAAGCATAATAGCTGTAACAATAAAATAGTCCACAATCAGGGAAGTTTTACATCCAGGGAATTTACTCAGCATGCCCAAACACAAGTACCTAAGGGCTACTGAAAGCTGCAGGGTGGCATGAGTATGCTATAGCATGTTGCTAAATGTTCTGTTGTTCAAAAAGTAGAGGAAGATGCATTACCAGAAAAAGGAGGTGGACTGGCCACCAAAGCCTGGGGAATGACAGAAAGATCAAGAGTTAAGAGATCTGAGGTCTTTCATCTCATCCTAGCTATTATTATTATTATTATTATTATTATTATAACTAGAATAAAACAGAGTGTTAGTCAGCTAGGTAGGTCTATGGATAGAGCCATGGGCCTGGAGTCAGGAAGAACTGAGTTCAAATCTGGTCTCAGATACTTATAGCTGTGTGACCCTGAGCAAGTCACTTAACCTGTTTGCCTTAATTCACTGGAGAAGGAAATGACAAACCACTCCAGTTTCTTTGTCAAGAAAATCTTGTGGCCAGCATTGGTGTACTATGGTGCACAGGGTCAAAAAGAGTCTGATGCGAGTGAACAACAGCAAAACAGAATGTCAGAGCTGGAAAGGTTTTACAGATCTATTCCAACCTCCTCTTCCCACAGATATGAAAAATTGAGGCTTAGGTTAAGTGGCTCATTTGCATGAGCCTTCTCTACTCATATGTATACCCAGTAATTTCTATGATTCCCTGTTTTGATAAATCTTCCTCCTTGTGGACAAACAAAGCTTTGAAAAACTACAAAAGCCCCTATTTGTGGGCACTGATGCCTCCTGAGTGATATTTTAATGCCCAGTATGACCAGATCACCATGCTGAGAAAATGCTCTCTCTAGGATCCCAGGCCTCAATGTCCAAGGCACATCAATGTCAGAGGCAACATGGGGAGCCCAGGCACACTCCAAGACCACCTACCTAGAGCCAGAGCCTAAGAGAATTGGGCTCTGGCTCTTCAAAGCCCCAGAGCCCTTGAGGGTTCCATTAACTCTAGTGCTTCAATGTAATATTAATGTGTCAATTCTGTAAAACATTATTTTATAGAATAACATTTTCCCCTAGCAGCACAGGCCACTTGAAAAACAATGAAGAAAACTCATTTGAATCAAACCTTAAAGACCTCATCTCCTCTAGCTTAGGGGTAATAGAAATTACTGGGTGCACTTATGAATAGAGAAGGGGGCACATCATGCAAATGAGCCTCTTAACCTAAGCCCCAGTTTTCCTTATCCATAGGAAGAGGAGATGGAACTTGATATCTGAAACCATTTCCAGCCCAGACATTCTATTTTATTCTTGTTATCATAATAGTAGCTAGTGTTTATGTAGTGTTTTGTTTGCAAAGTACTTTAGATAAGTTATCTAATTTGTTCCTCACAACTCTTGGAGGTAGACATTATCTATCTATCTATCATTTATGTGTCTATTCATCTATTTATTTATTTGCCCACCCACCCATCCATTTATTTATTTATGTCTATCCATCCATTTCTTTCTTTCTTCATTCGTTTGTTCATTCATTAATTTATTCATTCATTTGTCTATTTATTTATTTGGTGAGGCAAATGGGGTTAAGTGACTTGCCCAGGGTCACACAGTTAGTAATTGTTGGCACATCTTAAGTACACTAAGCATGGGCAAAAATACCAGTAATTCTTACTCTACATTCATGTGGTACTTTAGGAACTTGCCAGGGAAGAACACTAGGACCTTAAGAGATTAACTGACTTTCCCAGGGACATATAGCTAGTGTGTGTCAGAGGTGGGGCTGGAATCTGGCTGGGTCTTCCTGACTCAGAGGCCAACTCTCTAACCATTAGGCTGTGCTGCTTCTCATTTCCACTTTGTGGATAAGTAAACTGAGGCCAAGAGAGATGAAGTAGCTTGTTTAAGCTCTCGTGGCTCATAAGTATCAAATGGACTAAGTCTGACTCCAAGTCCAGTGCTCTAATGTGAACCTTTTTTGCAATGAGTCCAGTGTCAACATTCTGAATTCCTGAGGGCATCCTTGAGGAGCCAATAGTAGGATCCACTAACAGTCACACCAAGCCGTCCCTGAAAGCCTACCTGTCCCTAATGGAAATGTTATTTTGGGGAGGTGAGTGATGGCAGTGTCAGGTGGAAAAACCAAGCTTACTTCAATCATTTACTTGACACAGAAAAAGGTCACCCGCCCTCTCATTCCTTTCCCTTCCCCCTTACTGCTATCCTGGCCAGGGAAGCACTAGTTCCTGATTGCACATTTGTTCCACAGTGCTGATCCCAGGCAAGGCAAGGCAACAGGCATTTATTAAGTACTAATGATGGTCCGGGCAGTATGCTAAGTGCATATGTTTATCATGGGCTCTGATGTCTACCCTGGATGAAGCAAGGAGAGGATTATGTGAGGATTGGTGGTCTGAAGTTAACCGTGAGGTAGAGATCTAACCTACTTGAGTCTATTGGAAAAGCTAATGACCCAAGTTAGGAGAAAACATCTAGAAAACCTAGACTAGGTTTGAAAATTGCATTCCATATCTCTCTTCCTGACCCCCAAATCCCCTTCCCCACCCTTCACCCCTACCATATGCATGCACAGAATTATATGTTGAAAAGGACTTCAGGGGACAGCTAGGTGGCTCAGTGGATAAAGCAGCAGCCCTGGATTATGGAGGACCTGAGTTCAAATCTGGCCTCTGACACTTGACACACTTACTAGCTGTGTGACCCTGGGCAAGTCACTTAACCCCCATTGCCCTGTAAAAAAAATGGGAATTTTGGGGCAGTCTTGTGGAAGCTGAAGATGACACGTGAAGGCCAACAGATAACACAGAAAAAGTTTAGAAATTCAGAAATGCACAAAATATATGTGTAGTATTATATCATTATCAACATATTTTATCTTCTAATACCATAATTCAGACTTTTTCTCTGCTACAAAAACTGAAATCTACCTCTCTCAAGCTTACAACCATTATGCTTGTTTCTGCCTGATGAAACCTTGTAAGAGGAACAGCAGATAAAGAAAATGGGGATCCAGTTATCCCTTCCACATATCACACCTTTCCCCATGACAGTTGTGATATACTGCGGGTTGTCTTAAGAAATTAAAGAAAAGAAAAAAAGAAAGAAAAGGACTTCAGAGACCTTCTGGTCCAACTCAGAACTGAACAAAAGACCCTCTGCTGCATCTCGGTCCAGCTTCTCACTTGAAGACTTTCCAGGCAGAACAATCACTTTTTTGCATGATAATTCTAATATTAGAAGATAGATACCACACACCTACCCCTGAATTTTCTCTCCTTTTCTAGATTAAACATAGTTAGCCCTTCTACATCGAGGGGTTAGGGGCATGGCACCCCTGAGATTTGGAGAATCTCTGTAAAATTTTTTGGCCTTCCCTTTGTAGAAAAGAAAAAGTCTGAATTATGGTATTAAAAGATAAAATACATTGATAATGATATAATGCTATACATATATTTTGTGCATTTCTGAATTTCTAAACTTTTTCTGTGTTATCTGTTAGCCTTCACGTGTCATCTTCAGCTTCCACAAGATTCCCCCAAAATTCCCATTTAATTTCTTAAGACAACCCACAGTATATCGCAACTATCATGGGGAAAAGTGTGATATGTGGAAGGGATAACTGGATCCCCATTTTCTTTATCTGCTTTTCCTCTTACAAGGTCTCCAAACCCTTTGCCACCCTGGTCACTCTTTTGGAGGGATATTTACTTGCTTGTCAATGTTCTTACTAAAACACAAAACTCAGAAATGTCCAATAGTCCAGATATGGTCTGACTAGGGCAAAGGAAAGCATTTCCTTCATTTTGGAAGATACAGCTCTCTTATTTTAACCCAAGATCATATTAGCTTTTTGGCTACTGTGTTAACCCATATATATTGAGTCTGCAGTTGACTAAATACTTTATCTGACATGAGAGGATGCCCAATGCTCTGCTCACAAGCCACATTCTTTTAGGAGTAATGCATGGGATTCTTCCTGCAGTGTATTTGAAAGTGAACCAAGGCATGGGGTTGTCCTGGATAGTAACCAAAGCCTGTTTGTTTACTCTGGTTTGAATTTGTGATGAGTGAAAATTTCTGAGTGACAGAGTTTCTGGGTAAATTATAATCAATTTTATGAATTACAGCTAGGAAGTAATCAATAAAACTAACTCATTTACTCCTCCAGGTGAGCAAAGAGACCTAGCCTGTGGAACCTTCAAAGCCTTATAAAGACTTCAGAAAAGGGGTTTCACTTGAGGGTGGAAATCAACCCTGATTGGTTAACAAGTAATGAGAGGGAGTACCCGAGTTCAAATTCGGCCTCAGACACTTAACACTAGCTGTGTGACCCTGGGCAAGTCGCTTAAGCCCAATTGCCTCACTAAAAACAAAAAACCAAACCAAGTAATGAGAGAATTAATATTATCATGAGAGGTGAGTTTTTTCTAATAAGGGTCTGGGGAATGTGACTCTGATCACTCAGTCTTGGTCAAAGAAACTTGTCTACACCCATATCATCCTGTCTAGGGTAATCTAGTAAAAAGGGGGAATCCACTTACACCTAGACCTGTCTGACTAAAACACAATGGGCCCGAATCTACCAATTCACCTAAACTAGAATTTCTTTACCATTTGATCAGATGTAAATTTTCTCAGTTGGATGCATTTTGCCTAATGTTTCATCTCATTATCAGCCCTGCACTTCAAAGGCTCTATGAATAGCCTACAGAGGTTGATTGCTAAATGAGGAAAAGGAATGGGAAAAAACCTTAGTCTTAATTCAAGAATCATTTCCTTAACATTATTTTTGGGTGAGTTCAATGACCTGACCCCAGAGGTACTGCTTCGGATGTCCTAGATCAATGTTACAACCAAGCTCCCACCCAGGGACCAAAGACTAAAACCATGAGAACACAGGCGACCCAAGGAAATCATAATGATGTCTTATATGTTTGTGTTGTGTTTTCCCCTATTGATTATAAACTCCATCAGAGTTTCATGACCTTAAATGCCTCCACAGTGTCTGGCACAAGGTTTTGCCCAGCAGACACTTAATAAATATTTGTTGAATTTTTAAAATTGAGCTGAACTTTTTTATTGTAATAGGCTCAGAGCTAGAAGGACCTTAGCATTCATCTAGTTCAACCCCCCTTGGTTTGTGGATGAGGAAACTGAGGCCCAAGGAGGAACCCAGGACTTCTGACTTTAAATATAGCACTTTCTGTTGACATGCTCAAATAATTTTGTTCATTGATTCTACAATCATTTGTAAAGCAGCTTCTCTGGTTAGGTAATGTGCTAGATGCTGGAGATGCAAAGAAAAAATGATGGTGCTCTACGTAAAACTATCTAGGACCATGTTTTTCAGCTAGGCTCATCGTTCTGTGACGGTTTTCCCAAGCTCATTTTACTAGAGGTCAGATTTGAACTTAGGCATTCTGACTCCCTATCAAACTATTTTTTTTCCGCTTGACTATACTATCACAAATAACATCTGCTTTCTAGTTCCAGAGACAACCAGTTTACCCTCTGTAGGTAGGTGGCACAGTGGATAGAGTGCTGGACTGGAGTCAGGAAGACTTATTTTCCTGAGTTCAAATCCAGTCTAGAGATATTTACTAGCTATGTGACCCTGGGCAAGTTGCTTAACCTTGTTTGCCTCAGTTTCCTCATCTGTAAAATGAGCTGGAGAAGAAAATGGTGAACCAATCCAGTGTCTTTGCCAAGAATATCCCAAATGAGGTTACAAAGAGTTGTATACAACTGCAAATGACTGAACAACAACATAATAGAAAAGCCAAATACATACACCTGCATTGTACCATATATATCTAAAAATAATCCTTCAACACTCCAGTGGATCTTGGGTCTCATCAATGTATTTCTTCCATCAACGCAAATCACAAACTATCCATGCTTATTATTCCTGTAGAATTCTTTCCATGTGCTTCTATGAGTCTGACATAAGGATCTGCCCAATATTTTAGAGCAACAGTTTTCAAAGTGTGGTCTCTGGGCCCATGGGATCAAGATCCTTTCAGGGGATACTCTTTTTTTTTTCTTTTAGTGAGGCAATTGGGGTTAAGTGACTTGCCCAGGGTCACACAGCTAGTAAGTGTTAAGTGTCTGAGGCCGGATTTGAACTCAGGTACTCCTGACTCCAGGGCCAGTGATCTATCTACTGTGCCACCTAGCTGCCCCGGGGATACTCTCAATCAAAGCTGTTTTTACAAAAATATTATGATGTTATTTGCCTATTAAAATGCTCCTCTCTTTTCTAACTACATATTTGTGTGAATCCAGATCTTTTTTCCATATATTTCAGCCAAAACAACAAACTGCAACAGATTGCAGAAGCAGATATGAGAATCCAGCTGTCTTCTATTAAGTCAGACATTAAAGAGATTTTCAAAAATATGCAAAATAATGCCACTTCTCATTAAATTTACTGGCTTTGGAAAATATAGGTTTTTAAAAATTAAAATGTGTTATTTTTATTAACATGTAATGGGTTTATTATTGTTACCTTAAATGAATCAGTAAATATTTTTTAAATTTCTCAGATTTCTAACATGGTAAAATTAGATAGAAATGTTACAGAAAGAAAAGTTCTTTGGGGTCCTGAAGCCAAAAAGTTTGAGAACCACTATTTTAAGATCTTTACTTAAGTCCCAATGTTGCAAGGATACTAATGGAACACATAGGTGGTCCATGGGTTATCCCTTGCTTTCATTACATGGTCAACCCATGTTCTTTTCTCATCATGAATTTCTTGAATGATATCTTATATATAACTTCTTTTCTAAACTTTCTTGATTGTAATGTGTTGCAGTGGATACACATTTTCTAAGATATTGGGCTAATTGCATCAAATCCCAGAACTTTGTAGAACTTCCTCAATGAGATATCTAATCATCAAAGGAGTCTGGCCTGTATACTCAGGAAAAACAAAGTGAATGAAGAATGCCTGTTGTCCAGATTCAAAATAAGTGCAGCAATAGTTGTAATAGTAATAATTGTAATAGTAAAAATAATAACATATTTTACCTAGTAGAATTACAAAAGGGAACTCTAAAATTATCTAGCCCAAACTATACTTGAGTATTCCTCCTAAAAACATCTTTCTTTGTTAAATGGTCAATCTAAATTTCACTGAAATATCCAGTAATTATGAGCTTATTATCTTCAGGGGCAATCCAGGAGATGTACAAGGCAATTCACGTGCATTATATATTGTGAGAGCCTCAAAATAACCCAGTGAAGTAGACAAGGGAAGAATTACTGCTCCCATTTTACAGGTGTTGAAACTGAAGTACACAGCAGTAAGTAACTTGCCCAAGAACATAATCTAAACGAAATGACAAAGCTGAGTTAAATGCAGACATTTTAACTTCAAAGCCAGGGGTTGCTTCCACCAAACCAAACTTCTGCCATCTTGATAATGGATGAAGACTTCCATGTGTTGTAAACTACAGGTTATTACAACCCTGGGAAAATTTTAAAAGGCAGATCATTTTTTTTCTGTGTGTATAGCATTCTTGCCCTTCCCCCACCTCTTGTGGATAATATAAGCTAATCATAGCATAATTGTACATTATTCAAGTGTTTGTTCAAGACTGAATTCAAGTAATGCCTACTGAAAAGTTAATACCAGGGGTTTTATGGTCAGAACTGATTCAGAGATTGTCATCAAGATAACTAACCAATTACATATTGAAATGTAAAGAGAAAAACAAAGTTTTCACCCAGACTTGTAACTTAAATAGCACAGGGAACTCCCAGTATGGAAACTCTTCCCTTGGGCACTAAGAGATTCATGTAAAGTTCTTCCTCTTCATTTACTTACAGTGAGCTCTCCAGCTTTGGCAAAAGGCCACCAGCCCCTCACCCTTTTCTGCTGGAATATTGAGATTTTGTTTTCCTCACTCAAGTTGCCAGATTTGGGAAGATCACAGGCCTTGGCAGATTTTGCTGCTCGAGGGAAGCCATTGAGGTTCATTTCTAGAGAGCCTAGAAAGAAAAACCCATATCATTTAATCACAACAGTAGTAATAGTTAACACTTATATACCACTTATAGGTTTGCAAAGTATTTTACATATTTCATCTCATTTGGTCCTTGCAAAAATTCTGGAAGATTGGTGCTATTATTATCCCAGTTTTACAGATGAGGAAACTGATACTGAGAGGGATTAATGAGCTGCCTTGGTGTATGATGTAGCCAGAGTGTGAGAGTGCGATCTATGACTCCACAGAAGAGTGTAAACCTTGGGTCAATGTAAACAGCATAAGAAGCTCCAACTAACTCATTAGAACACTTGCACATGACCCTGGGCCATCCTTGACACTATGCCTTCTTCTTCTTCTTCCTTTTTTTTTTGCAGGGCAATGGGGGTTAAGTGACTTGCCCAGGGTCACACAGCTAGTGTCAAGTGTCTGAGACAGGATTTGAACTCAGGTCCTCCTGAATCCAGGGCTGGTGCTTTATCCACTAGCTGCTCCTGGCACTATGCCTTCTTTGTTCTGTTTCCATATAATACCTGACCTGGAGTTGGTGTGGGGAGATACCATTCCGTGCTACTGCCAGGGACCAGGTCTTGTGAGTAAACTCCCCTAATTCAATTAGCCCTAATGAAACCTATTAATAACCAAGCTGGCATGGGCTCCCCTTTCTTGAGCATCTCAATATTCTCTCAGAGGGTCTGTGTTCCTGCCATTGGAATTTCAGAACATAACAGAGCAGATCAGCCCCCTTATATTTCACCTTACAATTGGCGAGGCTGGCAGCACAGTGTGCCCCTCTACAAATATCACATCCTCACACCAGGGTCCTATAGCTAATAAGCATTTGATGAATGATTCTGATTCAGGTCTTCCTGGCTCCAAGTCCAGAACTCTAACCACCACATCACCCAGCTGCCTCTTTAAAGCAGAGATCTTACAACTTTTTCATTCATTTGACAAGCTCTGTGCCAGGCACTGTGCTTTACGGTGGAGCTGTTAGGATAAATGTGATTGCAACCACTAGGTATGAAGCTCATTCCACAGCTTCCATAAGGTAGATCAGCTGCTCCGGTTTCTCTCCCTCCTTCTAAAGGACATAAAATAATGACCCTACAGGTTCTCTAAAGAGTACAAGGAACCCTTAAGGTCAGGAGAGGGATGGTGCAGTTGAAGAGTTTAAGGGAAGGAAGCCAGCTTTTCCCAGTGAGAGATCCCATGGTTCCACATTGTAGGTCCTCTTATGGTGGCACCCTCAAGACTCACTGCAAATATACTAAAGGATAATAATATCTTCTATTTCTATGGCACTTTAGGTGTCAGAGGGTATTTACTTATGATTTGTGAGTAGTTAAAAAGAAAAGATGCAAGCACTATGAGCCATTATGGGATTCTTAAGAATAAATCAAGCCAGGGGGCAGCTAGGTGGTGCAGTGGATAAAGCACTGGCCCTGGATTCGGGAGAACCTGAATTCAAATCTGGCCTCAGACACTTGACACTTACTAGCTGTGTGACCCTGGGCAAGTCACTTAACCCTCATTGCCCTGCAAAAAAAAAATAGAAAAAAAAGAATAAATCATGGCAGATTGGCCTCATTTCCTTTTATGACAGTTTCTAGACTAACAGATCATGGAAACATCACAGACATAATATATCTGGGTTTCTGCAAGGTATTTGGCAGAGTTTCTCATGATTTCCTTGAAGATGGAGAGAAGACAGCCAGTTGATAGTACAGTTAGGTGATTATGGAATTGGTTGACTGATGAAATAAAGATCTTTGAATCAGTGTCAGCCTGAAAGGAAGTCTCTAGTGAAATCTCCAGACACTTGGTCCTAATTCTGTTCAATATTTCAATTAATGACTTGGAAGAAGCTTAATAAATTTGCAGTTGATGAAAGTTTGGAGGGATAGCTAGCATACTGGATAACAGAATCCTGATCCAAAGAGACCTTGACATGAGGGAGAGGAGTGCAGTGAATGTAACAGAATGAAATTTAACATCTAGGCAGAGTCTTAAACTCAGGTTCAACTCTATTAATATAGAATTGGGGAGATGTGACTAGCAAAGAGAACATGTGAAAAGATCTGTGGTGTTTTAGTTAAATGTGAGCTCACTAGGAGCAGCTAGGTGGTGCAGTAGATAGAATTCTGGGTCTAGAGTCAGTAAGATCTAAGTTCAGATATGACCTCAGACACTTCCTAGCTTTGTGGCCCTGGACAAGTCATTTAACTTCTGTTTGCCTCAGTTTCCTCAACTGTAAAATGGGAAAAATAATATCAGTATCTACTTCCCAGGATTGTTTTGAGGATCAAACGAGATAATAATTGTAAAGTGCTTAACACAGTGCCTGACACATAGTAAGCACTAAATAAATGTTAGCTATTATTGCCAGGAGTCAGGAGTATTCTGTAACTCCCGAAAAATGGAGCGCAGTTTGAGGCACCATTTAAAGATGTCTAGCATCTTGACCAAGGAAAGTAATGATCCCATTTCACTGTGCGCTGGTCAGACCAATTTTTTTTTAGTGAGGCAATTGGGGTTAAGTGACTTGCCCAGGGTCACGCAGCTAGTAAGTGTTAAGTGTCTGAGGACGGATTTGAACTCAGGTACTCCTGACTCCAGGGCCAGTGCTCTATCCACTGCACCACCTAGCTGCCCCTGGTCAGACCAATTTTAAGTAGGGGGTGCAGTACTGTGCACTGCATTTTAGAAGATTGATTGTCCAGATGGAATGTATCCAGAGAAGGGAGAATAGTCACAATCCCAAAGTGGATGGCCTGAGGTTAGCGCCATCTGGTGGCCAAATTACCCACAGCTGGTTAATTAATTAATGATGTGACAGCCCACTGCATTCTGCAGATTGGGGAATGAAAGGCAAGGAGCCAGGTGCAGGTGGATCTAGCAACACCAATTTTCAGCAGCCCCCAGCCCCATACCACCTGTCCCACTCTAAGTATCTTATTTGCTCTTCATAATAACTTTATGGAGTAGCTAGAATTATTATCCACATTTCACAAACAAGGTGCTCTATCCACTGCACCACCTAGCTGCCCCATGCGTATTAAATTTAAAGGTGTGTCCCTCGTACATTTTTTTCCTCTGGAGAGCTGGCTGATAAACATTTCCCGGACCACCCCTGCTCCCAGGCTAGCTCTCTTTTCACTACCCTGGCTATCTTTTCTGAAAGCCTCTGTGTCTCCATGCTTGAGAAATACAGACTAAGAGTAGAGGCCAAGCATGACTTGGCAGCTAGAATGGTGCAGATTTCCCTGCCTCCAATCTCACCCCACCCCAATCCATTCTCCACACAGGTGCCAAAAGAATTTTTCCTAAAGTACAGGTAAGACAGGGCAGTCCCCTACTCAACAAACTCCATTGGTTCCTCATTACCTCTATGAGCAAATATAATCTCTGTTTGACATTTACCATGTAAGGGGAGCTAAGCCACATAGTTCTGCACTGTATATACATTTATCTTCATTTTTACCCTCATTCATATCTCTTCTGTATTGCATATCACTTCTCCCTACCCCCTTTCCTCTTCCCTTGCTTTTTGACCTCTTACTTTGAGAACTGTAAGCAAATCAACTTTGCCATTGTCTCTGGAAAGAGTGTGTCAGTCAATAGCCCTACTGTACACAGTCTTTGATTTCCCAGACATAATTCCCTTCCCTGGACACAACCCTCTTATATGTGTTATCTCCCTCATTAGCATGTAAGCTCCTTGAGGACAGGGACTGTTTCAGTTTTGTATTTATCTTCCCAGCACTTTGCACAGTACTTGGTACGTAGTAAACACTTGTGTGCTTTCAATTCATTCATTTGTTTAAATCACTTCACAACCTAGACCCCAACTACCATTCCAATTATTAAAGCTTCATTAAGACTTATCTGGGGGGGTGGGTGGGCAGCTAGGTGGCACAGTGGATAGAGCATCGGCCCTGGAGTCTGGAGGACCTGAGTTCAAGTTCGGCCTCAAACACTTAACATTTACTAGCTGTGTGACCCTGGGCAAGTCACTTAACCTTCATTGCCCTGCCCCCCCCCAAAAAAAAAGACTTATCTGGCCTTCTTACAGTTCTTCACACATAATACTCCATTTCTTATCTATCTTTGTACTGCTTATCCATTATTCCTGTAACATACTACTCACTTCTAACTCTTAGAATCCCTAGTTTCTTCAAGCCTCATCTGAAGTAGCACCTTCTACATGAAAATCTTTCCTGACCTCATCCTTACCAGTAGCTGGGATTATAAATACAAAACTGAGACAGTCCCTGCTCTCGAGGAGCTTATGTTCTAATGAGGAAGAGAAGATGTATAGGAGAGTTGTGTCCAGGGAGGGAAATTATGGTCTGGGTCCATCTCCAAAATCATTCCTTATCTCTTTTTTATATATTTATATATGTACAAATTATCTCCCATGACAGTTTATATGTTCCTTGAAAATTGTTTTTTCTTCTTCTCCCCAGTGCCTAAAGCAGTACTGAATATGTAATATGTGCAGGAAAGTGACATGGTCAGATCTATACATATGAAAGATTACTTTGGCAGCAGCATGAAGGATTGTGGGTAGAGATAAGGAAAGAGAAGAGAGTAGGGGAAAGGGAAGGAGGGGGATCAGAGGAGGAATGAAAAGAGGACCAAAGACAAATAACTTCCTGATGGCTTTGGGAATTGTCAAAAGAAGGGCCTGGGAAGAGGGTGAGGAGAAAAGAAAAAGAGTCATTAGAAAGGTAGGACTAAGAGACCATGGTGTCTCTGAAACCAAGGGAGAAAAGAATATACAGGAGGAAGGGGTAGTCAACAGTTTCAAAAGTTGTAGAGAGGTAAGGAAGGATGAGGACTGGAAAAATGAAGCCTTGGTTTGGGGGTTCATTGGTGACCACTGAGAGAATAGTTTCACTTAGAGGGTTGTGGAGACAGAAGCCAGATCTGAAGGGTTTGAGGAATGAGTGGGAAGGCACACTGGGTATAAATAGCATTTGAGAGAACTTTAGCAATGGAAGGGACAAGAGAGATGAGGTGGAAGCTGGATTCTATAGGATAGTCAAGGGAAGGCTTTTTTTCTCCAAATTATGAAGAGATGGACGTATTGAATGTTTGAAATGTAGGTTATTACACACCTGGGGAAACTATAAGAACCGGGCCAAATTTTGATTTAATCCTAGGCTTGTAGATGATGGTAACAAATGTAACTGCACATTACATAGGGGCCCACAGGTGTTAAATGTTAAATGAAAAATTAATTCCAAGGAGCTCAGAGACAAACCACATGAACTTCAATCTGCCTCAGGGACCATGAGGAATTATCCAGAACAAATGGAATATGCTGAGATGTGGGAAGCAGTTCAACAGAGAGTCATGTAGCAGGGTGAAGTCTCATTTTAATTAAGCAGTTTTGTTAATGATTCTTTTTTTAAAAAAATGGTCATGGCCCCTTTAATTAAGTGTGTGGATCACAGTCAACTGGAAGATCCTACACATTCCAGAGAAGGCAAGTAAATGCTCAGATGAGGCTTGAAAAGGTAGAAATCCTGACAGACATTGAAATAGAATACTGAATCAAGATATGAAATGATAGAGATTATACAGAGCAAGGGACCTGATGAGTAATGCAATGATGAATACAGAACAGAGGGAACATCTGAACTGAGTTGGAGGTAGAAGCAAGAGAAAACAGAGTTGGACTGAAGATAACAACAATTAGAAGGAAGATTTATAGCAAGCATGTGGGCAGTCCCTCTGTGAGAAGCAATTAACTCCTAGCTCTGGGCCCCTAAGGGCAGCTAAGTGGTGGAGTGGATAGAGTGTTGGGCCTGGAGTCAGGAAGACTCATCTTTCTGGGTTCAAATCTAGCCTCAGACACATACTAGCTGTGTGACCGTGGACAAGACACTTAACCCTGTTTGCCTCAGTTTCCTCATCTGTAAAATGAGCTGGAGAAGGAAATGGCAGACCACTCCAGTATTTTTGTCAAGAAAACCCTAAATGGATTTACAAAGATTCAGTCACGACTGAAAATCAATGCAACAACAACTGGGCCCCTCAGCCTTTGGGAAATGGTGACTAACTGAAACATTTCAGAAAGGAGCCACTGCACTGACTAGAAAAGTCACTTTTTGAAATCATCTTGCCACTGTTAGGAAGGCAGGACTATTGATAGAGCAGGAGGGCAGCAGCTATTGGTAAACACCTTGACGAAGCACCAGACCCCTTCCCTATAAACCTATAAAAGTAGCTCTGACCCAAGATGCTGAACCATCATTTAAAATAATAATAATAAATATTTTTATTTAAATTTTGAGTTCCAAATTCTATCCTTCCTTCTCTCCCTAAGGTGGTAAGCAATCAGATACAGGTTATACATGTGCAATTATGTAAAACATTACCATATTAGTCATTTTGTATAAGAAACTTGAATAAAGGGAAAAAATGAAAGAAAGTAAAAAATAGCATGCTTCAGTCTGTGTTCAACCCATATCAGTTCTTTTACTGGAGGTGGATAGTATGCTTCATCATCAGTCCTTTGGGATTGTCTTGGATCATTGTATGAGCCAACATTTTAAACAAATCTTTATTCTATAGAGCTGTCTATGTAGTTAGTAGGGAGAGTAATAGTGCCAGATAGACTTTGGATGACAGAAGCAGAGCTCCAGGGAGCTTGCTTACCTAGATACGTTTTCTGTGCCTGTGTTCCCTTGTGTCATGTGTACCTCCGGGGAGTGTCACACAATGGACTGTATTGAAAGCTGCTGGAGGTCTTCAGACAAAGAATATACCAGAGAGCTGGGGAGTGGCAACTCTGTCACAAAGTCAATGATGGTGGCATCTACCGCCTCATCTTCTCCTCTTGGAATCTCTTTCTCCCTTTAAGGCTGGGCTCCTGTCTTTCCAAGGAGCTCAAGGTTTCCTACAAGAAGCCCTTCCTGATATCACTCCATTTGTTATTTTTTTGGTGGGGCAATGAGGGTTAAGTGACTTGCCTAAGGTGACACAGCTAGTAAGCGTCAAATCTTTGAGGTCAGATTTGAACTCAGGTTCTCCTGAATCCACCTACCTGCCCAGAGTGGGGTGTTTTGTTTTGTTTTGCTTTTTCCTAGATGGCAGTTAACCATAACATTTCCATTTGTGGATCTCCTAAGTGAGGAGAGACATATCACTCCAATTGTTAATGATTTCCTCTCAAAATTATTTTATATTGACTTCATTTGCATCTTACATTTACATATCTATGCTTCCCCCCCCCTTGGAGAATGTATATATCCTTGAGGTCAGGGATTATATAGCTTTTGTCTTTGTATCCCCAGCATCTAGCTCAAAACGTGGCACATTTTAGGCATTTAATAAATGCCAGATGAATTGTATTAATTTGAATCATTGACAAAACCTTTTGAACCCTTCCCTCTTCTCTTTGCCATGATGCCTATACCACAAATCATAGGACCCTTGCAGTCAGAATCTTTATCCCTGACCCCTACATTGAATAGGAGTCTCTAGTTTTCTAAGTTAAATCAATTTATGACAAACATAATTAAAATAAAACATTGTAATAGAAAATATATCCAAGTCCTGGACAACAAACCATTTACTAAAATAATATTCAGTGCCACAAAATTTGGAGAGTTTGTATTGTCTCTGAGTTTGATGGGATGGGATTGAAACTGTGGATTGACACCATTTTATATAAATACCTTACATGAAGGAGGGCTTGTGGAAATGGCCAAGCAAGCAAGGAGATAGAAGTAGACAGAAGCTTAAGTAGCATAGGAGAAAGAAATATTCCTCTTAGCAATAATTTGGAAGTTGTTGTTTGTCTTTTGTTCTCAAAGAGGACCATGACATTGCGGTGATGTCATGACTTGCAGTGAATTGGATTTAAGTGAGGCAAGGCTGTGCAAAGTCACCAGCCTCACTCTCTCCTCCAGAGCCATCTGGATCCAGTGGCAAGATATAAATCAGGACAACTGGAGATGGCCCTGGATGTTTAAGGCAATTGGAGTTAAGTGACTTGCCCAGGGTCACACAGCTAGTAAGTGTCTGTGGTGAGATTTGAACTCAGGTCCTCCCAACTTCAGGGCCAGTGTTCCACCCAGCTGCCCCTAGCAAGAATCTTGAAGTGATAAAAACTAAACCTCTTGGTTAATAGAATGGTAGAAAGTTCCTGGTAGGAGAGGGGTGGAGTAGGGACAGATAAAGAGCTACACAATCACAGAATTTCAGGGTTGAAGGGGCTCACAGAGCCCATCTAGTCCAATCCATAAGAGAACAATAATCCCTTCTACTGCATCTCCAACCAATGGCTCCAGTCTTTCCTTGGAGACCTCATGGAAGTAGAACCAGCCACATTCCAAGGCAGACTATTCCATTTTGGTATCTTTAATTATTGGAAAGCTTTTCCTTACACCAAGCACCTTCAACTTCTATCCATCACTCCGAGTTTTGTTCTCTGAAGCCAAACAGAAAAAACAACAACAAAAAACATGATGGTTCCCTACCTAGATGCCTCCATCTTAGGTGGTCTTGGCACATTCTCAATATTCATTATCCTCATCTTCTACATACTTGAAGACAGATGGCATCCTTCCCTCCCCAAATCTTCTCTAAATTCAACATCCTCAGTTTCTTCAACTGATCTTTATAACATATGGATGATCTCAAGACCCTTTACTTCCTGGCTGTCTTCCTTTGAAGGCTCTCCAGCTTACCAATGTTCTACTTAAAATGTGGTCTACAGACCCAAGCATCATACTCTAGGTATAGTTTCACCAGGGCAGAGAAGAATGGGACCATCAATTCTTCAATCCCAAACATTATGCTTTTCCTAAGTCAACCCAAGATTGTGTTAGCTTTTTTGTGACTTTATTACACTTTGGACTCGTATTGACCATAGAGTACAGGAGAAATCCCATATCATTCAGATGAACTTCTATCTAGCCACATCTCTACCATCTTACCTGGACAGAGTTTATTTTTGAACTCAAATATAAGAACTCTTATTGGTGCCAATTATATTTCATCTTATTGGATTTGGTCAACTATTGTGGCCTGTCAAGATCCTTTAGGAGCCTGCATTGGTCACTGAATATCTTGGTTTATTCCTCCTAACTTTGAATAATCTGAAAATTTGATAAACATGCTTACTATGAATTATCTATCTCACCCAAGAAAATGTGTAATAAATTGGGGAAAAATAAAATACTAAATAAATAAAAAGGGAGAAAAAGGAAAAACAGTTTAAAAAAAAGAAAGAAAAAGAAAATGTGTAATGGCATGGTATTCTTGGGGCATTCCACCAGAAACTTCTTTTCCAAGTTACTAATGGCTATGGCCATTCAACCATTTTCAAATCCAGCTAACTATGCCATCTAAGCTTACATTTCTTTATCTAGTCCACAAAAACAGAACAAGAAACTTTGTCAATGCTTTGCTAAATGTAGGTAAATTATAGGGCATCCCAAAAGTCTTAGATCAGTTTTAAGCTTTAAAAGCTTAAAATTGCACTAAGACTTTTAGGATACCCTATATATCTACAGCATTCCTCTAATTTACTAGTCTAACAAACATTCACAAAGAAAATGAAGTTAGTCTGACATGAACCATCCTTGATGAAGTAATTTGGGCTCTTTGTGATCATTTCTTTCTTTTACTGACTATTTACTAACCCTCATTTTCATAATTTGATTTAGAATTTTTGAAGGAATAAAAATTGAGCTCTCTAACTAATTTGCATAATGCATATGCTTTTCCATTTATTGGGACAATATTTGCCATTTTCTAAATGTGCGGGGCTTTTCACTTCTCCCAAGATTTTTCAAAGATCATTTACAGCGGCCAAGTAATCACATGTAGCAGTATTTCTAGTGCCCTAGAGATGTAGTTTATCTAGGACTGGTCACCTAAACTGATCAAGGATAGTTAATTGCTCTCTTATTACCTCCTAGCTTCTTGGGAGTTTTACCTCCCTATTATTACTTTTTTTTGGTTCTTTTTATCCCTCTAGTCTAAAGATCATTCTCCTTGGCAGAGAGAATAGAAACAAAATGAGAATTAAGTAGTTCTATCTTCTTTCTGTTGTCTATCTTATCTACACTGAAGACTGTGTCTATCCCTTCAGTCATCACTCTCTTTTTCTTAATGTAACTTAAAAAAAAAGCAACCCAAACACTAGGTTTTTTTTTTTAACATGCTTCATTTTCTTTAACTCATTTCTTCAGCTTAAGAACTATGGACACTAGCATGCCACTGCAGAAATGTCAAACATATGATAGGAACTGATGAGTTTGAGTGTAAAGTTGAAGTCCATGGTTCTTTCTTTAAAAAATATTTGGAAGAATGTTCTATGAACTAAAATTCTGAGGCTAGTCCTTTGAATAAAAAAAATCAGCTAATAACTCTTCTTTTTGAAAAATAATTCATAATTATGTGGTGTTTTAAGATGTGCAAAGTTATTTCATCACCCTATGAGGTAGGAAATTCAAGTATTATTTCCCTATTTGCTATTTTACTGGTGAAATAATAACTTCTGAGACTTGAAGTGACTTGCTCCTGATCACTTAATCCTGATTAAGTGTCTGTGGCAAGATTTTAATCTGGGCCATCTGATTTCAGTACTATGTCTCTTTCCACAATGCCATTTTGTCTCTTTGAGGGTTTTTAGAAATAGGATCTTAAGAAATGTTTAAGATAGTCTCATCTTAAGAATCCATTTTGGATGTTTTCTGGGAAAAGTCCTATTTGCCATTCCCCACAAACTCTCTCAACCCGCTAATAAACCTTTATGATACATTTTTTTTAAAAATCACATTCAATTCTGTCACTACTGGTTGTGGTTCTTGCTTATAGCGTTTGAACTAGGGTAATTGGTATTTAACCTTGGCTACCTTAGAACAGATTACTAGATGGAAACTACCATGTGGCTAATCTTATTTCTACTTTCCTTTCTCCTTGAAGAAGTCTTCTCTAACCCTATACCCTACAAGTGATTTTTTTCCTCTTTCTCTTTTTCATAGCTTGCCAAGACTTTATTTCTCACTAATAGTTACTCACATATATACATATATAAGCATACATACATATTCATGTGCATGTATGTATACATACATATACATAGTTCCTTCCTTTTAGACTGATAGCTCTTAGAAAGCAAGGGTCTCTGTCACAACTATTTCTGAATCCTCAGCACCTAGTATGGAATCTTGCATACAGGAGCAAGATAAATATTGAATGAAATTGAACTACGTTCAAAATTGTCCTTCCCCAGCAGGCAGGAGGCTCTTCTATTTTTAAAACCTTCCCCAAAAGTACACTTAATATCTTCTATCCTAACATTTAGTAATCATCATTGTCATGGACTCAGTTTTCTACTATTATTAAATGTTACTTGATTTCTCTGGGGCATTCTTAGTAAAATGAAGGCATTGCCTTAGATGACTTCATAGTTCACCTTCTAGCTCTAACATTATATATTTTATGCTTGAAAGCTCAACTTGGAGTACAGCTCTCCTAGGGTCTGAAAGTTTATCTTTCCAGACTTAGTTCACATTGCTTCTTCTTAGACATTCTACATTCCAAGCAAACTGGCCTATTTGCTATTCTTCACATAGGGTCTTCTAGTTCTCACCTTCACATTTTTGTACAGGCTTTATTCCACCTAAAATACTCTCCTTTCTCTCTGTCTCTGAATTCCTAGCTCTGGTCAAGCTTCACCTCAGGTACCGACCTTTCAAAGAAGCCTTTCCCAGGTCCCCTAGTTGTCTGGGCTCTGCCCAACTCCCCAAATGACTCTACATTCTATCTATCTATCTATCTATCTATCTATCTATCTATCTATCTATCTATCTATCTATCTATCTATCTATCTGTCTGTCTGTCTGTCTATCTGTCTATCTATCTATATGTTGTATTACTATAAGAGAATGTAAGCTACCTGAGGGCAGAGACTTCTTGGTTTTTTGTCTTTTTATCACTAAAACCTAGTATAATACCTTGCATTTGGACTTTAGAATTACAGCTCTAGATCTGGAAAGGAACTTAGGGGTCATCTAGTCCAATCTCCTCAAGAAATGCCTAGTAAATTGAACTGAATTAAGTTTTTAGACCGCTTGTATGTCATACAAAATGTTTCAGATCCCATCCACAGCAACACCAGCTCAGTGGGAAAGGAGAAAATCAGTATGAAAACCTGACTCTTGAAGAAAGTAGTATTTGAGCTAGGACTTTAAAGAAGTCAAGAATGTCAAGAAAAGTCAACATTGAACCTTGGTTCCAACCTTCAAAAGGCCAAATGAGTTTGGAGTTCCCGTTTTTTCATCTTATGAAACAAAACACATCTTTTCAAACTACCACCTTCTACAGGAAGCCTTCCAGATCCTCTGGTCCCTTGAGCTTTTGCCTACTCAGTTTGAAGTTTGTATATTTCTAGTTACTCATCTTCCCTTTTAATATGTAACCTTTTTGAGGGCAGGGACTTTTAAAAAAATGTTTTGCTTTATCTTGTATCATTAACACTTAGCACAGTGCCTGATACATAGCAGGCACTTATTAAATAAAGGCTTATTGATTGATTGAATCTGTAGAATGTGATGCTTGAACTGAGTCTTAAAGAAAACTAGGAATTTCCTTTTTCCTATAGCAATTCTGTAAAGTGAGTAACACAAATAAATATCATTTCCATTTTAAGAATACAAAACTCTTTTTGCTAGGACTATAATGTTTATAAGATATCAAGAATTGGAGGTGAGGAGGAAAAACATTCCAGGCCTAGAGGACAACCAGTGCAAAGCCCCAGAAATGGAACATGTAGGGGCAGCTAGGTGGCACAATGAATAAAGCACCAACCCTGGATTCAGGAGGACCTGCGTTCAAATCCTGTCTTAGAAACTTGACACTAGCTGTATGACCCTGGGCAAGTCACTTAACCCTCGTTGCCCCACCAAAAAGAAAAGAAAAGAAATGGAAGATGGAGTCTCTTTTTCAAGGACCAACAAATAGGCCAGTGTACCTAGATGTCAGAGTGCATAGAGGAGAGTTAAGCATAAGAAGATGGAAAGGTAGGGATGGGGCAGGTTGGGAAGGACTTTAGGTGCCAAACAAGAGGATTTTATATTTGATCCTGGATATAACAGGGAGTTATTGGGCATGGTCAGATGTTAAGCTCCTTGAGAGCAGAGATTGTTGTTGTTTTCATATTTATATCTTGAAAAACCTGGCGCACATAACGTCTGGCACATAGGTGCTATTATTGTTTGTCCTTTGATTTTGAAGAGAACCAGTGACACCATGGAGTGACATCTTGACTTGTGCTTGGATTGGATTTAAGTGAGGCAGAGTTGCACAAGGTTATCAGCCTCACTCTTCCAGAGTCATCAAAGTCCAGTGGCAAGACAACAGTCAGGACAACTGGCGATGGCCCAGGATGCAGTGGATGATCTTGGTGTCTTTGCTGTCTGACCAAACTCTAAGCCCTCCACAGAGCCTGCTTCAGCTACCTTCATGGCCCTTGGAACAAATTATCCTCTCTGCCCATTCCACCAGGGGAAGTCTTCACATGCTTGGGGCAGACATCCTCCTAACTCGCCAACAGGTTTGAGGCCGGTTGTTTAGCCTCAACCTGGTTTAGCCCATCTGCAGAGATGATTTTACCAGGGCCCGGATGCTGTGTATGCTACAGCTTCTTGGAGCCATAGGTGAGAGTTGGGTGACAGATAAACACCACAGGTGGATGAGTAGCCCTGAAAAGGGCTTGGCAAGCCCTCACACTGGAGGTCATAGTTCTTGAACACTCCCCCACACACAACACAGGTGCTTAATAAATGCTTGATGATTGTTTAAGGACTTACCTCATTACCTCCCTCCTCCAGAGACACACAGGTACTGGTATCCCATTCCAAATCACCTTGCACTTATTTTGTGTTTATATATGTGTGTTCATGTATAGCTATAGACATGCAAAGTTTTCAAAAGTCTTAGTGTGGTTTTAAGCTTTAAAGACAAGATTAAATAGCTTAGGGGCAGCTAGGTGGCGCGATAGAGCACTGGTCCTGGAGTCAGGAGGACCTGAATTCAAATCCAGCCTCAGACACTTAACACTTACTAGCTGTGTGACCCTGGGCAAGTCACTTAACCCCAATTGCCTCACACACACACACACACACACACACACACACACACACACATACACACACAAAAGATTAAATAGCTTAAACCTGCACTAAGGCATTCGGGGCACCCTGCACCCACACATGTGCATAACTGCACATATATACATGTGTCTCTGCACATATGCATGCACATGTGTATATATCTGTATATTTGTATAAACACATATATGTTTTCCCTCATCTATTAGTACATCAACTGCTGCAGAGCTAGCATGGTTTTGTTTTTTGATTTTGTATCTCTAGCATCTAGCTCAATATTCAGCACACATTTAATATTTAATATTTAAGCACATAGGCTTAAAAATGCTTAATGGTTGAGGCAGCTAGATGGCACAGTGGGTAAAACACTGGCCCTGGATTCAAGAGGAACTGAGTTCAAATTCCACCTCAGACACTTGATACTTACTAGTTGTGTGACCTTGGGCAAGTCACTTAACCCTCATTGCCTCCCCCCCCCAAAAAAAAAAGAGAAAAATGCTTAATGGTTGATTAAAAAATGTTTGTGAATTATACAGTACTATAGAAATGTGAGCTTTAAAAAATAGATGCTAAACATATAGGAAGAACAGGATAGAAACAGGAAAACAATACATGAATAGACAAGATAAAGGCATGATGAAGAGAGAGTTCTAGGCTTTGAGTCAGGAAGACCTGAGTTCAAATCTTATTCCTGAAGATTTCTCAGCTGTGTGACCTTATGAGTCTCTTTACCTCTATGTGCTTTGGACTTTTTTGATAAGGCATAGACAGACTGACTTCTGTCTGAGTAGAGACACCATCTATAATGAAGTTTGCCATGTGGAAGAAACCAGAGCTCTATCTGTATTCCATCCATATGACTGGACGGTATGGGACTCCTGTCAGTGTGTCTATCTTAATTTGTGATTTTTCAATTTTTGGCCCAAACCTGTGATTCTTTCTGAGTGGAAAACTTCAGGTGATAGATACTTAGTACCTGTGTGTTTCTGGGCGAGTGACTTAACCTCCCTAGGCCTCAGTTTCCTTAACTCTGAAGCCCCCTTTGCCCTAAGCCTAGGATTCTGATTCCTCCACCAATGCAGAAAAGCAACCTTGGTGTCATATATAGTCTTAGAGATTTGTTTGGGTCACTGAGGTTAAGTGACTTACCCAGGGTCACATAGTATGAATCAAAGGTAGAACTTGAACCCAGGCCTCCATGACGCTAAAGACAGTTCTCTTTCCATTATGTCATATTGCTTTTCAATACATATGTAAGTCTATTACTGGGGGCAGCTAGGTGGCACAGTGGCTAGAGTACTGGCCCTGAAGTTGGGAAGACTTGAGTTCAAATCTCACCTCAGACACTAGTGTGACCCTGGGCAAGTCATTTAGCCCCAATTGTCTTAAACATCCGGGGCCATCTCCATTTATCCTGATGTATATCTTGACACTGGACCCAGATGACCCTGGAGGAGAGAGTGAGGTTGGTGACCTTGCACAACCCTTCCTCACTTAGATCCAATTCAATACAAGTCATGACATCACCTAATGTCATGGTCCTCTTCAGGAATGAAGGACAAACAACCACAAGACTATTACTACTAATAATTGTAAACTCATAGAGGGGCAGGGATTAGGCACAGTCCTTGGAGGACAGGAAGCAGCCACACCACCTAATGAATCAGACTGCTCTTGTGCACTTAGTGGGGCTGCCAACTTACCGAGGAAATCATCGGAGGAAAGCCTTTCAAAATCCCACACTTGGAGAACAAGTTCAGCTGGAATTTTCTGCTCTGTCTTCTCTAAAGAAAAGATGTTTTCCCTTTTGGAGATGACCAGTTGCTTCTCAGCAGGGAGATATTGAAATGGAAACAGGAACCGCCAGTTGAAGTTGCCTTCTCCAGTCAGAGAGTTATAATGCACGTCAGTCTCCTGCTTATCATCTTCCATGCCTTTTAACCACCTACATGAAGATAGCAAGTTGGGGTAAGGGAATATACATTTATTAAATGCCTACTATGTGCCAGGCACTGTGCTAAGTACTTTTCAAATGTTATCTCATGTGATCCTCAAAACAGTCCCATGAGATAGGTGCTCCCCCCCTTTTACAGTTGAGGAAACAGGCATACAGCAGTTTAGTGACTTGCCCAGGGTTACACAGCTAGTGTCTGAGGCTGGATTTGAACTCAAGTTTTCCTGACTCCAGGCTTAGACCCTATCCATTACGCCACCTAGCAGCACTCTGAGTATGACTCCCTACATCAACCATCTTTGTTTTAAAACATTCATCTGAATTTCCTTTTGTGTTATCTCTCTTACCTGGACCAAAATAAAATGGAAACTCCCATAACCTCGATTATCTTAAGGTTCTATGGCAATTACTTCCTGTTCACATGTTCAGCTAGAGACCACATATTCTAGGGTGGGCTGGGGCTCTGGAAATTCCTGTCTGCCATTTTCTAAAACTTTTTTCTCTCTTAGGACCTCATTGGCCCACCAAACAAAAAAAAAAATATACCTTATAACTGGCAATAATGATCAAATCAAAGTCACACCTCATCCTTCTTTTCACTGTTATAATATACACTTCTTTTTTTTTTTCTTTTTTGCGGGGCAATGAGGGTTAAGTGACTTGCCCAGGGTCACACAGCTAGTAAGTGTCAAGTGTCTGAGGCCATATTTGAACTCAGGTCCTCCTGAATCCAGGGCCGGTGCTTTACCCATTGTGCTACCTAGCTGTCCCCCATCATTTCTTTATTAAACACAGAACTGTTTCTTTCTAATTTCAACAGGGTTAAGAAGCAAGGTAAATTTGAATGTAGGTCCTAAGAATTACTTTGTTGTCGTTCATTCATTTTCAGTTGTATCTGACTCCTTGTGACTCCGTTTGGGTTTGTTTGGTTTTTGGATTTTTTTTTTTTTTGGCAAAAATGCTGAAGTGACTTGCCATTTCCTTCTCTACCCCATTTTCCAGATGAGAAAACTGAGGCAAATGGGGTTAAATGACTTGCCCAAGGTCTCTCAGCTAGTAGGCTTGATTTGAACTCAGCTTTTCCTAACTCCAGGCTCATTGCTCTAAACACTAGCTGCCCTCAAGTGTTGCTGCACACCCTTATATTGACATAGCTTGGAGGGATTTTCATCAGAGTGTTTTTATACCAGATTGAAAAGATAAACATCTCACTTAAGCTTATCAAGAAATGCAGTACAGCCAAGTTGTCAAAGTGAGGATTTCTGATAAAGTAGTAACAGTCTTAGGAAAAAATCAAACAAGAATAAATTTTTAAAAGGAGAGCAGTCATTTGCTTAAATGAACTTACCCTTTAACATAAATATCACTTGATTTTTGTCCTGTGAAGATATTTTCATCCTCCAAAATGACATCTTCTGTATTCCAGATTATTACCCTCAATTCATAACTGAAACAGGAAGAAGTCAGCATTAGGTTATAGACAAGACTGTATGGGACAGGGTGGAAAATACTAGATCTGAAATCGGAGCAACTAAGTTAAAATCTAAGCCCTTCCACATATTAGTTGTAAGAGCTCACATGAGTCATATAACCCCAGGATCCACTTTTGTAATAGCTAGAAGTTACACAGTGCTTCAAAGGGTTGCAAAGTGCTTTAGATAAGTTATCTTATTTAATCATCAAAACCCTGCCCCAAGTCATTCTCTGAGAATATAAATTACAGGTGAAATGTCAATCTGTTTTGGTAGTAGTTTTTAAACCAGGAGTTTCTCACTTTGATAAACAATAAGCCTGCACCCCCAAATTAC
This sequence comes from Dromiciops gliroides, assembly GCF_019393635.1. Lineage (NCBI taxonomy): Eukaryota > Metazoa > Chordata > Mammalia > Microbiotheria > Microbiotheriidae > Dromiciops > Dromiciops gliroides. Next base: position 109,594,319 of record NC_057861.1, read on the forward strand.
TAAGCCTTATTAATATTTTTAATAAACCTTTTATTATCAATGACTGAATCACTAGTGTAATCATAAACATGGTAAATATTATCAATAAACCAGATTGCTTTTAACAATACTTTTTGTTGATGTTGTTTAGTCATTTTCAGTGATGAAAAAGTTTTCACTCTTTGTGACCCTGTCTGGGGTTTTCTTGGCAAAGATCCTGGAGTGGTTTTCCATTTCTTTCTCCAGCTCATTTAAAGATGAGGAACTTGAGGCAAATAGGGTTGCCCAGGGTCACATAGCTAGTAAGTGTCTGAAGCCAGATTTTAACTTAGGTCTTCCAGACTCCAAGCCCAGTTCTCTCTCTACTATGCCATTCTACTGATACCAATAAATGGTATCATATACAATTATGATTAATATAGCATAATATTTTAATTAATATAGCATGGCATTTTATTACTAAAAACATATGACTTCTAATAAACCAAATTATAATTGTTAATAAGTCACATCATTATTAATTAGACTGATTAGGAATTATAGGATTTAGGGTTGGAAGAAACACTAGCATCTAAGCTATCTTCCATGTTTTACAGATGAGGGTCAGAAAGGTAATATGTTTTGTGAAATATTCCATAGGAGGAAAGTGGCAGAGTCAGAACTTTCAATCATATTTTTTGAGCCCAAATCCAGTTCCCTCTATTACTGTTTGTGGTCTTATTGTTGTTATTTTTAATATCCATGCACACAAATGGCCACCATATCCTCACCAGGGTTTGATGTTTTTCAATAGATGGCCTCCACACCTGAAGCCTGCCATTAGAACCTGCCTTAATTTGGTGTGAGGAGCACAGAATTCTAATGTTCCTGCCCATCTACCACCACTACAAGAAGTTGTTGTTTGTCCTTCAGTCTTAAAAAGGGCCATGACATCAGGGTGATGTTATGACTTGATGTGAATTGGATTCAAGTGAAGGAGGGCTGTGCAAGGTCACCAATTTCACTCTCCTCCATAGCCATCTGGGTCCATTGGCAAGATATATATCAGGATGATTGGAGATGGCCCTGACTGTTTAAGGCAATTGGGATTAAGTAACTTGGTCAGGGTCACACAGCTAGAAAGTGTCTGAGGTGAATAGGTAGATTCTGAATGAGGACTTAGTTGCTATTCACTACCATTATGACCACCACATTGCCATCATTTCCCTGGTGGAAAGGACAGTGGATTTGAAATCAGAAGATGTGGGTTTGAATCCTAGCTTTGCTAATTATTGTCTGTAAGACTCTGGGCAAATGACATGATTTCTCAACATGTTTCCTCATATGTGAAATCAAGAATTTGTAGTAGGTGATCTCTCAGTTCTTTTTAAGTTCTAAACACTAGATACTTTCTACTCCTAGTCCAACCCCTTGATGTTTGTAGGATGACATCATGATCTCTTTCTGTATTGCATTACCCTTTTGGCTTCCTTGGGGAGATGTCAACAGGTGGTCCTGGTGGAGGCATATCTTTGGGAAACATGTCCACCCACATCTGCAGGCGACCCTTTTGGGAGGAAGAACAGAAACCAGTTATCTTCTGGAGACTCACCACCATTGAGCTTAACACATCTCAGGCACTAAGATGCCAGTATTTTTCAACCAATTATGTTAGACCTCAAATTTTTAGTGGGAATTACAGAATTAATAGAAATGGCCCTTCCTTATATTATTTCATTATTCTGTGAAACTTCTTTATAATGGCAATATTAGTGGACAGGATGAATCTCTCCTCTTGTAGTTTTATATCAGAGTTTTGCTTTAGAGAGATTTGGGAATGATAACACATGACCCACAGAATAGGTGAATCCTATACAGTAAAAACCATATGAGAATGGGGGTCTATACTATACTGCAGAAGGCATATTTCCCCCAGTGCCTAATTTTCTTCTACAGAGTAAAGAAGACACTTCAGGGACTCACTCACACTCTTGGGACATGAGAAGACCCTTCAATGTACTGTCACAGTACATTCATCCACCAAAAAGTAGTTATTGGATTTCTACCTAACACTTTACATTTTTTTATTTTATTTTTAATTTATGGAATAAAAAACATTTCCATAACATAGTACAATAAAAAAAGATTATTGCACATGAAACTGTAAACCCACCCAACACTTTGACAGGTATCAATCAATAAGCATTTAATCAGTCAATAATCTTCTTATGTGCCAGATACTATGTTAGGTGTTGAAATACAAAGATAACAATTAAAGGTTTTTTTTTTCTTAAGGAGAAAAGATGCTGCAAAGGATAAGGAACATAAAACAAAACACACATGAAACATAAGTGAAAAATAAAGACCACTAAATAAAGAACTGCTAATAGTATGTAATTGATGATTAGGAATTCATAGGAAATGGAGATAAGTGAGAGCTGGGACAGTCAGGGAAGGCTACATGGAAGAGGTGGAACTTGAAGTAGGCTTTGACGAATGGGTAGAATTTAGGAGATGAGAAAGAACATAGCTGAGGGCCAGGATACTGGTGGAACTAGGGAGACATGAGTTACTCCTCTCTCCTCCACCTTTCACACCAGCTAGGATTATTGTGAGAAGGGAAATTGTGGCACAAGCTTGGAGCAATTTGATATTAACTTTGCCTCCAGGTTGATTGATCTGGAACCCAGCTGTGATCCCTTTGTGCAGGAAGCAGATTAAAACCAGTCTTCAGGACTTTGGAGAGCTCCTGAGGACCCCCCCCCCCCCCAATAACCTGGCTGACTCCTTTTTACTTTCTTGCTGGTGGTTTCTGTTTTTATATTTCCAAACTTCTTTAACTGCTTTGGAACTTTTACCTGCGGGTTACCAGTTTTTAAAGAACTGTTTGAACCCTTAAGTTCTATATGATCTATTGCTATAGATCAGGGGTTGGCAAACTTTGGCCCACGGGCCATATCCTGTTTTTATATGACCCATTATCTAAGAAAAATTTTACATAAACAACAAACAACTTTTACGTAACTTACAAAATTTAAAAATAAAGTTGTATTTTGAAATGTAAGAACCATTCTTAGCTAGCGGGTGATGGAAAAACAAGCAGTGGGCCAGATTTGATCTTTGAGCTCTAGTTTGCTGGTCTCTGCTTTAGATATACAACTTCTACAGGAACAAGGGGCATTTCAAGTGAGAAGAATAAAATACACAAAGATTTGGACCTGGGAAGGTGTATGGCATTACTTATTCTCAGGGAGAGACCTACGCATCAGGGGAAATGAGGCAATTTATTATTTTAAGATATTTCAAGCTGTAGAGAAGGAAGTTCATTGCCAAAATATGTATGGCAAGAATGTAATCAACTATTTTTGGACCAAAGGAAATTATTAATAGAGTTATAGCACATAGAAGCAAAAGAAAGCTTATCTGAACTATTAGAACATGAAGTAAGCAAAACCAGGAAAAATCTCTCTCTCCATATATGTGTGTGTATAAGAATATATACATATATGTATATATGCATACACATACATAAATAAATACATACACACATATGTATATATAATAACTAAAACAATGTAAATGGAAACAAGACAAAAAGGGAATACTTTGTAATTACAATGGTCAAGCTTAGCCCAGGAAAAGTGAGATGAAAATGTACCTCCTGCCCTTTATTGGAGAATTGGAATGTTATGTATATACTGTCAGTTGGTATATTCATTGATCTTTCTGTCTTTCTCTTTCTTGCTTATAAAAATGTCTTCCAGATATCTGACTAACCAGTATTTTCTCCTTGTGCCTTTTGCCTTATGCTTCTCAAAAGGAAATATTCCCTTGTCTTTCGAATTTTACTGCAACTTCTGGTGGGTCAGTAGAGAAATGCATTTTGTTGCCAGTGGTCTGCATTACAAGAAGTGGCTCTCTCAAGATAGGGGGAGGGAATGAATGTAATGTAAAAATAAAAGAGGACAAGAAAGGGAGTGAACTTGTGATTTCACTAGGATAGGAGGTATCTGATTAAAAAAAAAACCTCCAGGTCTGTACCTTCTCCAAAACTTACAGCTCTAAACAATGACTTGGGACACTGTCTTGCTGGGGTCACACAGTGTTAGAGGCAGAACTTGAACCTGTGTTCCTGACACCAAAGCCAGCTCTCTATCCATTCTACCACTGTCTCTCAATAGAACCACACTGAACCAAACCAAAGCATAAACAACCTAAAAATGAAAAGATGCCAATAAAAAGTTGCTTTGTTTTGCTTTAGAATGTGGCCTAATAACAACTTCTGTCTGTAACGATTGGAATGACGCCACCTGCTGGAGACTTACTGTAGAAGAGTTCCGCCCATGAAACGAAGGTCTTTGAGGGCAAGACCAGGAGTCTTTTCTTTGGCATCAGGAAGTGACACGGGCTAGTGGGAGGAGGAAGGAAGAGACTGGCACTCGCTCTGAGGCTCTTTCCTTTGGACTCTGGTGGAGAGCGGAGCTAGAAATGTGCTCTCCCTTTAATAGATAGGAATCTAGGCCTTTCTCTCTCTCTTTACCAAATTCTTATTCTCCTTAATAAACGCTTAAAAGTCTAACTCTTGCTAAAGCTTATAATTTATTGGCAACCACTCATTAAATATTTTAGACAGTTTAGCTAGAATTTTAGCCCTTAACAGTCTTACCTTATCCCCACCCCACCCCCCTGCATTTTGGTAAATAATACTCTGGAGCAACTCAGGGACAAATATCTGCATCATCTTACTGAATGTTTTGGGACTGGGTCATTAGCAGATCGATTGGGCCATCATTTAAATTTATGCAGAGCCAAGCTTGTTGTCCAAAAGTGTAAACATCCATGATATAAAAGAGAATAAAACATGCAGTCTAAAGGTGACTCAAGGGGGAAAATATCTCAAGTTTAAAAGGAAAAATTCCACCAATAAACTCTGTTTCATGGGACCAGGCAAGGTCATTTCCCTACCTGTTCAATTCCTGGCTTATCCTTGTGATACAGAGGTCGGGTTTCTATGTGCTCTGGAACAAGCTTACATCCAACCTCTGCGATTTCATTCCAGGAATGTAAAACCTTGAGTGCCAAGTGCTCATAAGATTCAACAGTCTCGTCTAGATGAAAACAAAGAGAAGAGACCTTGGGGTTAGTGTGTTCTTACATGGATATGCTGGAAGAACTATTGTGGATATTTAAAGATAATTTAAATTCATAGTTTAAATTTAAAGATGAATTTAAATACAAGGAGATTGGGAGAGTGAAAGGAGGGGGGTTAAGGGAGGGAAGATGAAAGGAAGGAAGAAAGAGAAGGAAGGTGAGAGAGAAGTGACTCTCCCCAAAGCCAAAAGCTCAGAACCAATGACTGAGAATCCCTTTCCCTATGCAAAATAAACTTCTCAATACTACAATGAGCTCTAGGGTAGAGCAGACCTTGCTAATAATTAGACGGTGGCCATATATAATCTGTCAGACCCTGGGAACTGTATCAGTCCCTGCTTTGATCATCAGATAGGACAAGGATTTGTCATTTGCCCTTCTGCAGTATATAAACTCCTATTCCTTCTCCCTTTTATTCGGGGAAAGAATCAGATCAATACAACCACAGCTATTCTGAAAGGTATAACAATCTAATGCTCTTGGGGTCTATTCCAAAGCTCCTTTGCCTAGTTTCCATTCTTTACTCCCTTTTGCACAAACACAAGATGTCTATCCTTTCCATAAACCTCTTTTACCTTGTTACAAGCTCTCCTTTATATAAGATCTGTGCCGTTAGCCCTTGAAATTATGTTGAATATATTTTGTATTTCATTTGCATGCAGTTTCCCCGGAAAAGAATGCAAACTCCTTGAGGGTAGGGATTGTTTTGCTATTGTCTAGTACCTCCAGCACCAAGCATAGTCCTTGCCAATGGTAGACACTTGACAAATGCCTATTGAATTGAGACTAAAAGAGAAGAAGAAAGAAGTGGGGATAGTAAAAGAAGAGCAGAAAAAAACTTGGCAAATGATATAGGGTATGTATGACTAAGAATGGCCAGAAATGTTATCTCTCCCTTGGGCAGGACTGAAATGACAGGGATTGTTGACAGCCTCGAGTGATTTTGAATAAGGCCACTCAGATGTGTGAGAACTAACTGAGGAGAAAATAGGATTCTTTGTGGATTTTTATTAAGGGGCGGGGAAGTGTTGCTTTGTGTAGAAAAGACCAATCCCAGGTGGCAAAAGGGGAAATGACATCCAGATCTGTGCCTAGCCTATCTGAATCTGGATTTTATTATAGGAACTCAAGTGAAAGTAGAAGCAAGCAACGTAGGAGATGCAGCTCCTGAGCCAATCAGTCCTGTGAGTTAAGAAGCTGATGGTAGAAGGGTGCCTGCCCTTAGCCCCATTTTCATGGTGCCCTCTCTTCCTTCACTGTTCAGATTCTCAGGGCCCTCTCCTGTGACTAAATACTGATCTCAAGAAAAGGACCCAGTATTGAATATTTCCAAGATCTATGATGCCACTAGTGTTATTACTGTGTCAACAGATGCAAATCACAACCTATATTCCTTCTCCCTCCCCCCCTTAAATTTAGCAGACACTCTTTGAGAATTTCCATAACCAGAATTTTAACTAGGATAAAATAACTGGGGCTTTGCCCAAGGGGTACTAAAATTAAGAAGGTGATAACAACACTTGGGAACAAATGAGCTTGTTGCCTACTGATCAAAAATGATTGGTTAAAAATGTAAATCCCTCCTCTACCCCTGTTACCATCCTACTATAGGTAAATTCTTTTCTAGTCTAGCCCCATGCCTCCTTTCCTTCTTAAACAACCCCCAAAGCAGCTGCCTCATGGTGTGCCAGAGTTTGCTTCTGTCAACAATCCCCTAGGTGAGTTCATCTCCATACCCCACTTAACTCATGAATAAAAAAAATCTAGTTATGTTTCTGAATGTGGCCAAAAAATTCATTCCATTGTGACTAACTCATTAATGAATCTCTCCAAACTTAGCTAGGCTGATCCTCAGACAACAGACATGTGGCCTATCTCTGGTTCTGTACTCAAAGCTTTTCTAGCTTAGCAGGACCTGCCCACCAGCTGGGCAGAACTATGTCATCTGTCTTTGCCTCTAAGTTCTCAGGATCACTTCAACAGGAGATGAGTCATAAAGGGGATTTTTTGTCAAAGGTCCTAATAATCATCATTAATACTTCAGGATGAGTTAAGCCACTGTGAACTTAGGGGTTGGGGATATTTGTGTCTTAAGACCTATTTTGAATTGAGAAATTATAGGTTTTTCCTCCAGTGATAGTGAAAAGAATTCCAAATATTAGTAAGTACATGGGGAAGATATATATTTTAGACAAAGAGTACTTCTTGGAGTCCTAGGAATTACCCACCATGTAATAATTGCTATCAATTGCATGTGTCTTTCTTTAGGGCAGCCTAGATGAGGCAGTGGATAAAGCACCTGCCTTAGAGAGAGGAGGACCTGAATTCATATCTGGCTTTAGATACTTACTAGCTGTGTGACCCTGGACAAGTCACTTAACCCAGTTTGTCTTAGTTCCCCATCTGTAAGAGAAGTAAAATGGCAAAGCACTCTAGTATCTTTGCCAAGAAAACTCCAAATGGGGTGATGGAGAGTTGGACATGACTGAAATAATTTATCATATGTATGTATATATATATATATACCTTTAAGGTTTGCAAAGTGCCTTCCATATGTTATTTCATTTAATCTCAACAACCCTTTGAAATAGGTCTTATTATTATTCTCATTTTACAGATGACAAAAGTGAGGCTGAGAGAGACTATGTGATTTGCCTATGGTCACACAAGGAAGGATCAAGCCCAGGTCTTCCTGACTTCAAATCCAACACTCTATCTACTGTACCACTCAACTGCCTTAATATCCCTAACTTGATACTCTACCAACATGTAAGGTAAATTCAATCCAACAAACATTGATAAAACATGTGCTATAGGACAGGCATCGTTCAAGGCAGTGGGTTCATGGACATATCTGACAATGTTCTACATTACAGTCCAGTCTCATTCATGGTGCTAGCATTGTAACCTTTTCCCTACTTTTGAATTTCCCAAAGTGATTCAAAGGAAGAATAAATAACATAAGCAGAAAACACTGTAAAATTGTTACCAGTGCCCTCCTCAGTGAAGACTGTTTTCCCAGAGAAGACCTGGTTTCCAACCTGGATCTCTCCAGGTCGAAAGTAAGGTCCAATCAGCTTGTTGTCTTTGCAGAGCTTGGTGAGTATTTCAGTGGGTTTAGATGTGTCCCTCCAGGCATTGTAACCTTCTCTGCAAGTGAGAAGAAATGAAGAGTGAGATCAAGCATCCCGGTTGATTATGACTGTTGGAACTAGTGTGCTTACTTATTGAGTCTATGTTGTTTGCCATTTTTAAAAGGTTTGAGTTTGGGGGCGGCTAGGTGGCACAGTGGATAAGCACTGTCCCTGGATTCAGGAGTACCTGAGTTCAAATCCGGCCTCAGACACTTGACACTTACTAGCTGTGTGACCCTGGGCAAGTCACTTAACCCCCATTGCCCCGCCAAAAAACAAAAAAACAAAAAAAAACCAAAAAAAAGGTTTGAGTTTGTGTGATGTATTTTTTCCTTGTTGGCATAACATAAAAAACATTTGGGTCATGGTTATGAAAGATTCTGGTTTAATTTGGGGAGTGGGGATGGAGCCACTTAGTGTCAAAGTCAATATGGTTTCTGATTTGACTTTTCCCCTTCCAGGATAGCTTTTTAGCAGCCTGCTGCTCAGGGAGAATGCTCCATTTGTCCTTCTCATTTGATTATTTCTTTTTCTCATAGTCCAATAGAGAGTGGCTAAATGTTGAAAATGATTTTAATGAAAAACTCAATCAGGTTCATTTTTAAATATGTCTTCCCTGGAAGCTAGCTTTTAAGTCTCCCAACTCCTCTCTCCTTACTGCTAGACGTTTACAGATCAATTTGCATCCAATAGTCAACTAACAATTAGATTCCTGTAATAGAAAATGATGTTTTGGAGCAAAGATCAGATACCTTTGCTCGATCATACCACTTTTCATTAAAGAGATTTAAAGCTAAAATATACCCCAGGCTACATCAGAACCTAAGCTGAAGGTGGGGATTAAATGTAATATAATTATAAAACAGAGGCACAATAATTTTTCTACCCTGGGATAAAGATAGAAAGGTTTATGAGAGGTCTTTTTTTGTTTGTTTATTTGGTTTTTTTTGGCAGGGGAATGTGGGTTAAGTGATTTGCCCAGGGTCACACAGCTAGTGTCAAGTTTCTGAGGCCAGATTTGAACTCAGGTCCTCCTGAATCCAGGGCCGGTGCTTTAGCCACTGCACCACCTAGCTGCCCCCAAGGGGTCTTTCAAGCCATCCTTCCCCCCACTCCAAACTTCAAGCATAATTGTGAGAAACTCCTCCCAATCAAATGAGAACTTATCTTGTTTTAACAAAACTTTAGAGAAACGGAAAATTTATCAACTTCCTGGTCAAACCATTTTGGTACCTAACAACTCTTAGGAAGCTGAGAGCAGTTTTACCATTTATCTTGATCTCTTCTTAACATCTTATCACAGTAATAGCTGACATTTAGATAGAATTTTGAGGATTACAAAGCACTTTACATATATTATTTTTATCACCATCATCTTGTTCTCAGATTTTTAGTGGTGAGATATAATCCAGGTACAAGTCACTGTTCTAATATTATTCTTTTTTTGGGGGGGGGTGAGGCAATTGGGGTTAAGTGACTTGCCCAGGGTCACACAGCTAGTTAGTGTTAAGTGTCTGAGGCCTGATTTGAACTCAGGTACTCCTGAATCCAGGTCCAGTGCTCTATCCACTGTGCCACCTAGCTGCCCCTGATATTATTCTTTAATACTGACTTTTTGTACAGATTATTGCCTAGGTAGACAAAATAAATGCATCTGTAAGTGAATGAATATAGCAGGATATAAGTTTATCTTCTATTCACTCAATGAAAGAATACTTATGCCAACTCCAATAATAGAAAAATTGGGATAATATTTATCTCATCTTGTTCCCACATGGCTTGTATTTGCATGGCATAATGAAGAAAATACTGGGCTCTTGAGTCAGTTTCAATCTTACCCTAGCCACTTATGACCTTTGTGACCTTGGGTATTGTACTTAACCTCCTTATGCCTACTTTCCTCATCTGGAAGCCTAGGGGATTGGATTGTGATCCTATATTTTCTTCTACCAGGTCTCTTTATTTTGAAAGCATTTGATTTCATGTACCTTGAATATTAGAAGCACTTGGCATAGTGTTATCTATTTAAAATGTTCTTAAATTTAAAAAAAAAATTTTTTTTTAACGGGACAATGGGGGTTAAGTGACTTGCCCAGGGTCACACAGCTAGTAAGTGTCAAGTGTCTGAGGCCGGATTTGAACTCAGGTACTCCTGAATCCAGGGCCGGTGCTTTATCCACTGCGCCACCTAGCCGCCCCCAAAATGTTCTTAAATTTTTAAGGATAAGTGTTATATCCAGTCTATTCTGGATAGTAATTCTATCTGTGACCCAGTATCAGTAAAGTTTATATATTGAATTACATATACACATATATACTTTATATATATATACACACATTGGACTTGTCTGCTAGTTTATGAAAGATGGTTCTTCTGATATATATTTTTTACTGGGTATTTGTTAGATTCTCAAATCTTTAGGAATATGTTAGCATTTCTACCATTCCCCCCCATAATCTACATTTAGCAGTACCTTAATTTCTTTAATTATAAACTTCCTGTAGTTACTGGTGGCAAAAACCTTATCTTGAATGTCTATCACACTCCCCACCTCTTTCTGTAGAAACATCCACATGATTTAAACCTATATTCAGTACTTCTTTCTTGACATATTATTGATTTTTTTGTTTATTTGTTTTTCCAGGGCAATGAGGGTTAAGTGACTTGCCCAGGGGGCAAGCTAGTAAGTGTCAAGTGTCTGAGGCCAGATTTGAAATGAGGTCCTCCTGAACCCAGGGCCAGTGCTTTATCCACTGAGCCACATAGCTGTCCTCATATTATTGATTGAGTTTTATTTATATTACCATCATCACACCTAACCCCAAATTTCTCATTTGCCACAAATGCTTGCCCTACCTTGTTCCTTCCATGGAAGTGTAGAATAATGTGTTATGATTCTCAGCAGGACTCTCAATTTCTTGCATATCCTTATAAATCACTAATGAAACTTAGGAGGATTTTTCTATCCCTTTGGCATATGCCTAGAATTCAACTAACTTTCTAGAGTCAGAGAGTAGAAAGACAGGAAGAGAGGGATATTTATCCAAAAATTTTACCATGGAGTTTTATATTCCTTGATGTCTGGGCAGAAGCCAGAGAGGGCATTTCACGATATTTTAGACTCAGGAATATCAGTGAGTGTCTGTTTGTTTATGGACCTGGTATCATACTTGTTAATAGCACTGAGAAAGTATTGATTGGCAAAGTGGAAGATGTGGTATCTATCACTGAATAACCTTTATTATAGGCCAAGCCAAAAGTAGATTCAAGGCTTAAAATGAAATAATCACTTGTGAAGGGGGAAAAAAGCCCTCACAGTTAAGGCTAAATTTACTAATACAGGATTAAGAACAGTTTCAAACATAAACAAGTGAGGGGACATGAATAGTTATTCCTCCCCAACCACAACCCTCTCACACTTCATTTTCTGTCCACTTGAATCCAGGATAGTTCTTACCACAACCATCATCATTTATTGCTGCTGATTACCAGCAATTACCTTTCTAAGGGGTTGTTGTTTGTCCTTTGTGAAGTCCTTAAGTGAAGAATGGCTGTGTAAAGTCACCAGCCTCACTCTCTCCTCCAGAGCCATCTGGATTCAGTGGCAAAATAAATTATCAGGATGACTGGAGATGGCTCTAGATGTTTAAGGCAATTGGGCTAAGTGACTAGTCACACAGCTAGTAAGTATCTGAGTTCAGATTTGAACTCAGGTCTTCCCAACTTCAGGGCCAGTGCTCTATCCAGTGTGCCACCTAGGGGCCCCAACTTACTAACCTTAAAGGGACTAGTGGTCTATTTGCCAATGATTTCACCGGCCCTGTCCATGGTTCTGAAACAGAGCCCCCTACCATTCCCACCCCAATCCACAACTTCAAGAGACCAGAGCTCATTGAATCAACACTACTGGTGCAAAACCCAAAACATCAAAGGCACATGTGTACAAAAGACCTAAGTTTGGGGGGGGGGGAGAGGGGGAGGAGAAAATACTTACATCTCATACTGGCTCTGCAAGCCACAGATTGCTCGGTGCTTACTATAGAAGCGGTTCTCCAGGTCAATTTTGGTCTCTCCAATGAGGTCATCTGACCCAATCATGTCATAGTCATATATTCGGACTGTGAGCAAAGTCTCTTTCGGAAATGTAGCCTGAATCTCAAATGATCTAGGGCCCAAGTAGAGAAGATTTCATGATACAAATGATATTGATGATTGGTTAGAAACTCACTTTTATGCAGGATTAGAAACCACTTTTTAAAAACATCACTGTCAGGTAGATAGTATAGAATTCTTATTTTACAGATAAAGAAATAGATTCAGAGAATTCAGGTGACTTGGCCAAGATCACACAACCAACAAATGTCAGAACTGTGGTTTCAATCCAGGTCTCCTGCCTCTTAATTCCAGTATTCATTTTATTAGATCATGCTGTCAAAATCACTTCTGCACTTAACTGTTTGTACCAATAGGGCAGCTAAGTGGTGTAATGAATAGAGCATTGGGCCTAGAGTGAGTTTAAATTTGGCCTCAGATGCTTATTAGCTATATGACTGAGCAAATCATTTAACTTTTGCCTGCCTTAGTTTCTTCATCTGCAAAATGGGTTTAATAATAGCACCTACCTTCCAGGGTTGTTTTGAAGATAAAATGAGATGACTAATAAAACACTTAGCACAGTGCCTGACACAGAGCAAACACTTTATAAATGTTAATTATCATTATTATTAATTATTTTTATTATTATTTGATGATTTCTATTAATTGAATCATATAAGAGGCAATGTGGAGTAATGAATAGAAAGTGGGCTTTAGAATCAAGAATATTTAGGTTTGAGTCTTGACTTTGACACATATTGAGTGTGGGACACTGGACAAATCACCTAACTTCTTAATGGTCCCAGGCAATTCTCAAAGAAAAGGGACAGAACAGTTACCAATCTGCATTGGTAGAGAGAGTTGCCTCTCCTAGAGTTCCCCATACCAATGGATTCACAAACCCAGAGAAGGAAAGAAGGAAGGAAGGAAGAAAGGAAGGAAGGAAGGAAGGAAGGAAGGAAGGAAGGAAGGAAGGAAGGAAGGAAGGAAGGAAGGAAGGAAGGAAGGAAGGAAGGAAGATACAGCTCATATTTTGAAAAAATTCTGAGATTTATTTTTATAAGATTCAAATCAATTCTCCATTTTTTTCTAAATTAATTATCCAATGCTAATGTTAAACACATGCATAGTCTTCCTTTGCCAGTGGGATATTATCTAGCTACCCTTCAATGTTGTGTACTTAGAAAATGTAAACTAATTAACTCTTTAACAAAATCGAACACAATGAGAAAAAAATAAGAACAATAAAATTTTTAAAAAAGCTTTAAGGGTATAGGGGACCTCTGGGATAACTACATCTAAATCATTCCCTTTCCTCCCTTGTAGGAGGAAATGGATTTAGACAGGTGGAATAGTTTGCCCAGAAGTGCCACATTTGATACAGAGCCTAAACTAGAAGCCAGGGCTCCAGATTCTTATTCTAGTGCTCTTTCCAATATCAGCCTGAATGAATATAATATTTTATAATGTAATGGAAATGTTTCTAGATAATATGGCTGCTTCCTCAACATGCTGTGAGACTTGACCAGCTTGCCACATACACTGCCAGACCTGCTTAGTTCTGACATAGCAATTTCTACTTGGAAAGGGATTTAAAATCACACCATCCCCAAGAGGCCATTATCCTTTCTGTATAGATGATGAAGCAGAGAGATGGGACAGTTTCAGTGATTATATCTGACTTGAGGTGACTCTAGCAGGTCAGTGTATTGCTGAGGGAAGAACCTAATTTTTCTATCTATCCAGTCATCATATTATTGTCTCCCTTTGGGATGTAGGATTTAGGGTTCCCAAAATAGGGTATTTAGAAGTACTATTCTAGAGTCAACTCACAGGTAAGACTCCCACAGAATTTAGAGCTCATTATCATTATTTCTACCACCACCATTGACACTGTCATCATCACTGTAAGGGTCCTAAACCACCCAGTAAGGGGATCTTATGACAGTGGAAATGCTAAGGAGAATAGGGAAAGACTCAGGAGGCAATGTCAAGGATGCAGTTGTAAGTGACCTTGTGACAGTTATTGCTGCTTAACTCTTTGGTTTATTCTGTACTTAAGAACCTAAGCAATTTATAGCGCATCGAACTGCATGAGTTCTACTAAGTATAGGGAAAAATAATGACACAGAGAAAGCTACCTGGGTAGCCAGACTTCCCATATGTATGATATAGGTACAGCACAAGATCCATAGTAATGGCATCCCTTAAGACTGAACTTTCCCTCCTTTAAAATATTGATTATAGGCACTGTCATAGTGGAAGAGAAATTGATGTTCTCTTTAAAGCTATTGGTAGCAGCTTCTGCCTTCCTGCTCAATTTCTGTGCCCTATGACAATGTTCATTCATTCATTCAATCATTCTCTTCCTTATTCATTCATTCATTTATGTTTTCAACAATTTTTTTTGAGTACTATGTTTAAGACTCTGCAAGGGAAAAGAATGGTACAGTGGAAAGAGCCCTGAATTAAGAGTGAGAAGATCTGGCTCTGTCAATGACCTCTGAACAGATCCCTTTGGTTCTCTGTATCACAGATAGTTCATCTATAAAATAGGAAGTTAGACTATTTTATCTCTAACGTGCTTTCCACCCTTAACTTAATGACCCTGTGAAGAATGAAAGAGGACTTCTGAAATCAATTCAAATCAATTCAACTCAATTCAATTGAATAACTGCCTTATATTCAAGGAAGCTAGGTGTCCCAATAGATAGAATGCCAGGCCTGGAGTCAGAAAGACTCATCTTCCTGAGTTCAATTCTGGCCTCAGACACTAGGTGTGGGACGGTGGAAATGTCACTTAACCCTGTTTGCCTCAGTTTTTTTTTTTTGCCTGCCTCAGTTTTCTCAGTTGTAAAATGATCTGGAGAAGGAAATGGCAAACCACTCCAGTATCTTTGCCATGAAAACCCCAAGTGGCATCACAAAGAGTTGGACATGACTGTAAAATGACTAAACAAAATATGGTGTATATGTGTGTGTGAGAGGAACAGTTAAGTGCTTAATCTTAAGTGCATTGTACTAGCTAGGTGGTATGTAGTTCTGGGTCACTACCCTTTGGCAACATCTGAGGTGAACAGTAGCTCCTTCTGAAATCCAAAGGGAGTGTTGCTCTTAAAGAAATATTTGAAAGGGGCTTTCAACCACCCAGCATAAGTGCAGCTAACATAGGCTTATGTGGATATATTTTGCTCCTTGGAGCTCATCTCTAGGAATGATAGTAGTTTGATGATAGGAATTATAATGTGTTATTTAAGAAAACAATGATTCAGATATGGAAGTAATAGACAGACAGATCTTAGCTTGATATTTAAAAAGTACTTTATAAAAATTGGATCTTTTAAAAAATTGGAATGAACTACCTTGGAAGATAGTAAATTCCTCACCATTGGAGGCTGCCATTAGAGACCAGAATACCATTTATTGAGGATATTTTAGAGGAAATTCAAGCTTCCGGTTGGGGTCAGACTAGATGAGCTTTGACATCTCTTCCAACTCAGATTCTATGAATCTCTAGTTTCCTTGACAACGTAGTATAGCAAAAGGGCCACTAGGAGGCCTAGGTTGAATCCCAGTTCTGCTCTCTATTACCTTTGTGACCTTGGTCAAGTGGTTTCCATTCTTTGTTTTTGGTTTCTTCATCTGTAAAGAATAGGAATTTTGGACTACAATGATCTCTAAAGTCCTTTCCAATGTGAGATTCTATAGTTCTATAGATGCAATAATGAGGACCTCCAATTTCTTGTCTAATATCCTGGTATGACCCACCAGTGATATTTTAATGACAAGTCAATTCCCTGGAGCAGTAAAGGGGAAATCTGAGAACAATAGAGGGATTTCAATCCCCCCTTCCGCATGAGTGGCAGGAATGTGGGACTCACTATTTACCACAATAAGACTACAGAAATGTCTGCCCTAAGAATTGCTTAGAATCTATAAAACAGCCTTACCAATAACTGTTTGAAGAGGTAGGTAGATAGGCCTGACTGATATCATCCGATGGATCATAGAAATTTGAAAAGAGGATCTCATTGGCCATCTAGTCCAACCTATATAGGAAAGCAAGTGGTCACCTAGCTTCTGCTTGGAAAACCTCCAAAGTGCGGGAGCCTAGCACCTCTCTAGGCAAGCCATTATACTTTTGGACAATTCTAATCATTAGGAAGTTTTTCTTGCTATCAAGCATACATTAGCCTTTGTAGCACCCATTATTCCTCCTGTTCTGTCCACTGGGGCCAAATAGACTATGCTATCATCAACATGACAGCCCTTCAAATATTTTAACACAACTATTAAGTATTTGAAGGGCCCACCATGTGTAGGAAAGATTAGGCTTTTTCTGTCTGGAATGAGATGACTTTGATTTTCATAGAACAACAAAGACATTAATGGTGGAATGCTAGCTGGCTGGCTTGCCACTCCTTACCAAGAAAGGTCAGTGGTAGAATCTACCACAGAACCTTTGTCACAGGGAGAGTATAAATACATAAGTATTAATAAAGATGGCCCCTGGAATCACATACCAGCTTTATTGCTGATGTACTCCATGACATAGGAAAGGCTACTGCATTTCTGTCTGCTTGGTTTCCATATTGTAAAATGAGAAAAAAATAAAGCTGACCTAATTCATGGACTGCGGTAGGAAAGAGCTAATAAAAGGTGACTGCAGAGCTCTTGGAAAATATTAAGTGCTCATTACATCAATGTTAAGTACTGATAAAGGTCATTCCTTGATGCAGAGAAACCAAGGAAATTTTTCCTGACATAGTGCCCATTGTATTTTTAATCATTCTCATTAATCTGAACGGGCCACATCATTTATCTCTTCATTTTCTCTGGAGTTATATAATATGAGGACCTGACAGGAGATCAAGTGTCAGAAAGCCCAGGGCTCTTACCAACAAGGAAAGGAATTTAAATAAGAGCTGACAATACAGAGAGAGTGGTCAGCATTTTTAGTTACAGAAGAAAAGCCAAATGTAGCCAAAGGACTTCTCTATTTACTTTTTCAATGACCCACAATCTCACTGATTTTCTTTCTACTATTGCACATCTAAGCCCTTGGATGACTCAGTGCAGCCAACTTTGTGACAAACCTCTCCAAACTTAGTTAAGCTTATCCTTGAATGTAGGCGACATTAGCACTGTGGAAAGAATCCTGGCTTTGTTGTTGGTGGACCTGGATTCAAATCTCAGCTCTACCACTTAACTGTCTGTATGATCCTGGGCAAACTGCTTATTTATCTAGGCCCTAGTGATGACTTCAACTATAAAAGAAGGACAGGTTGGGCTAGGTGGCCTTTGAGTTCCCTCCCAGCTCTAAATGTCTATTGTATTTAAGATGCATCCTATCATAAGCAAAGTCTAGAGAACTGAGAGAGAGAGAGAGAGAGAAAGCGTGAGGTACATATCTATCTATCTATCTATGCATGCTTTTTTTTGCAGGGCAATGAGGGCAATGACTTGCCCAGGGTCACACAGCTAGTTAGTGTCAAGGGTCTGAGGTTAGTTTTGAACTCAGGTCCTCCTGAATCCAGGGCTGGTGCTTTATCCACTGCACTACCTAGCTGCCCCCATGCATGCTTTTTATAATATATTGTTTACTATATCAAAGGACCCTAGAAAATCTTTGGAAACATCTAGTCTATAATGATGAAGGATAAACAGAAGAAACAATTCAAAAGAGATGGATTTGGAAAGACATATTTCAATATATCACAGATCCATTCAAATGGGTTATCTGAAAGCTTGTTAAAGATCAACAAATAATCTGCCAAATTATTCCAGTACAAATTTGGTCTTTTCTAATTAAATTTCTTTAAAAATTGATAGTTTTTTTTGTGGAAGACACACTGTTAGCATATTCGCAAATAAATCTCAACCCCTTTAGGATCCCTAATAAGGAAATGCATTGGTGGTGGTGCAGAAGACCTGTATTCTAGTACTGACTATTAAAAAACAACAACAAATCAAATGAAACCTTTGTGGAATCCTGGGTAAATCACTTCCTATTCTGGGTGTCAGTTTCCTCAATAAAATAAGGATAGACCTTTAACAAGGTCCCCTTGAGCTCTGTGATCCCTAATTGCCACCATGCACCATTATGTCACATGCCAGCAATCTGAAACCTATGAAAAACAAACTTAGACAAAACACCATAGGGAAGTCAAAAGAGCCACTGACCTTCCAAATACTGGATTAAGTTGTTTGGGGATATATTTGTCCCGGTCCTTAATTTCAGTTTTGCCAAGGGTTAGTACAATATAAGGATCAGATTTACCATCTGGATCAGCTGGGCTGAGGTTAAATGCCTGAGGAGGGAAAGCATCCTTTTAATGACCTACTAATTTTCTATTAGGATGATTTTCAGCTCCCATATCTTGTTTATTTCTCTGGAGTCCATTTTCATTCAGGTGGACAGAAGCTCCCATTCATATTTAACCATCCATCTAATCAGACTGAAGTTTCCAATGGGTGGCTCAGTGATCTTTTGTCTCTAGTGTCTGAGGTGAGAGTAAAGGAAGTACTGGGAAGAACCCTGGCTGGCAAGTAAGAGGTTACAAGGACTAAAGGTTAGTTTGAGGGGAATTGAATGAAAGTATCAATGACAGCATCACAAGATGTTTCAATAAGCACCTGGCATTTTACCATCCTGTTTTTCTTATCTAGAACCTTTTCCACATTGGCTTCCTCTTCTCTAAACCCTGTCCTCCAAAGCCCAGTTCAAGAAATACCTTTTCCTTTCAGACTTCCTTATGTAACTATTCACAAAAAACATTCCTTGGCCAAAGGAATGAGTAGCTCTCAAAGTCCTAGAATCTCAGCATCAGGAATCATCCAACCTGCAACTGAACAGCAATCATCTCTACAGGTATGTCCAAGTGATGACCCAACCTTCACTAGGAGCATCGAGGTGACACAGTGGAGAGAGAGTTGGCCTTGGAATCAAGAAGATCAGTGTTCACATCAGTGCATGGCACATAGTAGGTGTTTAAATGTTTATCAATTGAAACTATGTTGCCCTGGGCAAGTCGCTAACCTCTTTTAGACTCAGTTTCTTCATCTGTAAAATTGAGACAGTAACAGAACATACCTTACAGATCTGTAAGGATCAAATGAGACAATATATGTAAAATACTTTGAAAACTTTAAAGAGATTGATAAATGCTAGTTATTATGATAATTAGGCAAAAGGATGGTGCTGTGGCTAGAGAACTTGAAACCCAAAACACCTGAGTTCAAATCCTGTCTCAAATACTTATTAGCTGGGAAACCTGGGCAAGTCAGTTAACCACTGTCTGCTTCATTTTCCCACCTGTAAAAAAGGAATATTAATATTATCTACCTCACAGAGTTTTTGTTCGGGTCAAATAAGACAACATACATAAAATTCTTTGCAAGCTGTGAAGTGCTTTATAAATGCTAGCTGTAATAATAATAATAATAATAATAATAATAATAATAATAATAATAATAATAATAATTGTTGTGGTGGTGGTGGTGGTGGTGGTTGTTAAAGACCTTAACAGAAGAGGAACTCACTGTTGCACAAGGGAATCCATTACATTTTGGAAAGCTGTAGTTTTTAGGAAGTTTTACTTGATTTCAAGGCCAACCTGCCTCTGAAACTTTTTGATAATAGCTAACATTTACATAGTGCTTTAAGGTCTAAAAAGTGCTTTACAAATATTCTCTCATTTTGCTCTCACAACAATCCTGTGAGGTAGGTGTGATTAATATTCCTGTTTTACAGATGGGAATCTGAATCAGACAGTGGTTAAGTGACTTGTCCAGGTCCCCCAGGGAGTAAATATTTGAGGCAGGATTTGAACTTAGGTTTTCTTGACTCCAGAGTCCAGTATTCTATCCATTGTACCACCTGGCTGCATCAGGCACCTATTCCTTCCAGTTTTTGCCTCTGGGGCTCAGTATAACACACCTAATCCTTATTCCATTTAAGAGCCCTTCAAATACCTTAAGAGTCCTCACACTGCCTTTAAATGTTCTCTTCCTCAGAATAAACATCCTTAGTTCCTTCAGATAAGTCCGACCACCCCAGCTCATAGGGGCCTCTCCTTGCTCTGAACTCTTGCAGTGTTTATTATTGGTTTTTGCTTATCAGCTCCTGCTCCCAGTTCCCATTCCTTCAACTCTACTTCATGTCTTCCTTCCTCTCTTTCACCCTACAACATATACTTTTCAAGCCCTATATATTTCATTGTTTTCCTCTGTCAGCCATCCAGGGCAGAACAAGAGAGTCAGAGAACAGCACTTTCAAAGTCAGTCCTTATGGAAAGCCAGTGAAATACCGATCTTTGAAGAACCAACCCCATCCCATTTCGGGGCTAGTAAAGAGGATTGACTTACAGCAACAATATACACCCTGATCAGGACTTTGATAGAGTGATTTGGTGGTATCCCCTGCTGGACTTGAAACTGCCCTCCATTCTCTAGGCTGGGATCCTCTGGACTTTTGTAAATGCAGAACGAGCCCTAGAAATAGAAGGATAATGCAATTAAAAAAACCCAACACAATAACAATAGGTAGCATTTATATGGTACTTGGAGTTTGCAAAGCACTTTACACATATTATTTCATTTAATCATCATAACAACCCTGAGTTGGGTGCTATCATTATATTCATTTGACAGGAAACTCTGGCACAGAGAGAAGTTATGTAATTTGCCAAGAATTACATAGTAATGCATGAGGCAAGATTTGAGTTCATGTCTCCTTGACTCCAAGTCTGGCATTCTTTCTATTATGCCACTTTGCTGCCTAAGAAATGCCTTTAATTCATGCTTAAATAATTCTTTACAGCTAGAAAAATCACTTTTCTTACAATGATCTTGTGAGGGAGGCAGTACAAGTATTTTAATTTAATTTACAGGTGAGGAGGATGAGGCTAAGAGAGGCTGAGTGACTTGTTCATGATTACACAGCGAATCAGTGTTTGTGGCAAGTTTTAAGCTTAGGTCTCCTCTTTTTAAGTCTAGCCTTCTAGCCCCTATGCCACAATGGCTCTTAAATGTAATAAACAACAAAGGGATAGACTTAGTGGTGGTAGATTAGTATCTTGGAGATATTAAGATAATCTAAGGGAGTCCTTATAGTATGTTGAGTAGATCTCTCATGGAGAATTTATGGAAAAATCATAGACCAGAACTGGGATGGGACAAAACAGTATCAGAAGCTATGGAATGGCTGAAATTAGGATGAATAGAAGGAATACCCATACTAATGAAATCACAGATTTATAAAAGTACCATTTATATTTATTCATTCATTCCTTTATCCATTTATCTATTTATTTGTTCATTCATTTATTTATTTTTCAGAGCAATGAGGGTTAAGTGACTTGCCCAGGGTCACACAGCTAGTAAGTATCAAGTGTCTGAGGTCGGATTTGAACTCAGGTCCTCCTGAATCCAGAGCTGGTGCTTTATCTATTGTGCCACTTAGTTGCCCCCTCCCCATGTACCATTTATATTAAAAACAAGAGAGGCAGCATGCCAAATTGGATAGAGCACTGGTTGTAGAAGATCTGAGTTCAAATCCAGTCTCAGAAACTTCCTGATTTTGTCATGATGGCAAGTCATCTAATTTCTTTGGGATTCAGTTTCCTCACCTGAAAAATTGGGGCCTGGACTTGATGTATTCTGAAGGCCCCTCAGCTCTAAATCAATGAGCTAGGAACAGATCTTACAGAATATGGCGTCCTTAGCTAAAGGTAATGTTTCTAACCTAGCAATCCACTACCCTGAGTTATTTTCAGGTGAGGAAGATTGGTCTGCATTGAGCAATTTCTTGTCCCATTTCTATTGTGTTCTTTGAGAGGCATGGAGTATAATGATCTGGGAAAATTGTAGCCCACCAAGTATAGAAATTGAACTCACCTTGAATTTCCCTATTACTCTGTCTCCATCAATACTGTGATCATCTTCCATGGACTTGCCTCTGAAGAGCTCAAAGGTTTTCACCCAGTCTTCAAAATTGCTAAATTCACTCTCCAGATCTCCATCATATATCTTTAAGAAGAAGGGAGAACATTCTTGTCGAAAAGGGAAGATTTAAGGAAACTTTCAAAAATAAAATAGAAAATACCTGTCAAGCCAAAGTCATTCTCCTAGACCCCAAAATGATTCATAGTTTTTGAAAGAATAGAATGAGGATAATAATAGCTAGCATTTATATAGCTCTGGAAAGTTTACAAAGTACTTTATATACATTATTTCATTTGATCCACAAAATAACCTATGGGGTAGATGCCATTAGTATCCCCCATTTTATAGATAAGGAAACTGAGGCTGAAGAAGATTAAGATTAATTAACAGCTAGTAGTATCTGAGGAAGGCTTCCAACTCAGGTCTTCCTGACTCCAAGTCTGATACTATCCATTGAACCACCTAGCCATCTCTAGGAAAGGTGATGGAAGAGCAGACCCATGTGACCAAAGAGAGCATTTGGGAATACTAACATTTTGGGAATATCTGTGTCCCAGCTGAATATCTTTTCATGATCTACCTCCAACCCCACCCACCCAGTAACTTCTAAAGTCCAAGCCTATATCTGAGCCCAAATCTGAGCATTCAGTAGTGGTCACTATACTCCTCTGTTGAGATAGAATGTGTACTCTATATTCCCAGGGTATCCTGGGTCATCTTCCTATGTTGAATCAGTAGAGGGAGGAGAAAGGGGGTGAGTCTACAGTTCTTTGGCATTCTTTTGCTCTGTGTCAGTGCCTAGCTGGGCTGTCAATCAGCAGCAGATCAGCCTGTGTGGTATTGTAACCTACTAACCACTGGCACTGGGGATACAGGTGCCAAGGGAGTGACTTTCTCTCCTTGTTGAACCAGCTCTTTCTGGTTCCCCATTAATAGCAAATTATTAATCTAGGATTGGATATTTTAAAAGAATAAGGCTGGCTTCTTCAATTTGAGGCTAATTGTTGGTTAAAGTTTTGTTTTGTTTTGTTTTGTTTTTTGAATAATAATGTATCCTACTTTTTTTAAACACCAGACCCTTGAGGGCAGAACTGGGAATTCCTTCCAGCAATATTTGTCATAAGCTATCTATTGTTTTGGGCTCAGAGACATTAAGTGACTTGTCCACGGTCATCAAGTTAGCAAATATCAGAGGCAGGATTTGAACCCACACCTTTCTGATTCTAAGCCTAACCTTTCCACTATTCTATAATCCCTTTCTTTACATGTCTGGCAGTGCACATTTTTAACAACATATGAGAAAGCGGGGAAACACTTTATTTTTATGTCAACATTTGTCATGCTAAAGTTAACAATAGCTAGGGTTTGGACTTTAGCTGGTTGGTTGAATGTGTGTGTGGTGGGGTGAATGAATGCACTGCTCTTAAGTTTATATTCAAACTAAATGAGGAATGGAAGGACACTTTGCAAATTTAGTCATTTGAGTCCAACATATACTTATATTGTAAAGGATTTGCATTTGTTTACTTTTAGCTCATTTTAGATGTGAATTGTGAAAATATTGATTTAGCAAAAGGTTTCTCATGGCATTTACCCATGAGATTCGAGCACATTATCATTCACTGCCAAGCACTAACAAATACAATGAAAGGTTGTTGCCTCGCTTGTTTGTAATATGAACGGTACTTTTATGAATCCAGGATTTCATTTGGTATGAGCATTCCTTCTACTCATGCAAATCTCAGCCATTCCTCAGTTTCCCATCTTGTCTTGTCCCATCCTAATTCTTGTCTATGATTTTTCCATAAATTCTCCACGAGGAAGAGAATTTGTTCTCAACATACTGGAAGGACTTCCTTAGGTTCTTAGATTTGAGAACAGAAATGCAAATGGGACATACATCAATGGTTCTTCTCACTGGTATTCACTATTTAGCTGAGAAATATATAGATACCAAAAATGTAAATATCATACTGCATACCTTCAGGGTGGCTAGGTTTGATATGTTTTCTTCCTTTGGTTTCTTCTTGAATATTTTATCTTTCTTCTTCTTCGGCATGTCTTCTATAGTCACTACCACCTGGTCTGTTTTGGTATCTGTGGAAATTCAATCTTAAACTTTAAATCTCTAATTCCTCTAGATAGGAAAGAAAGGACCTCCATCCTCATCTTACTTTTCAGAATTCTTCTCTTTCCAGGATCAGCTCAGGCACTCCCCTTTATGGGAAGCTTTCTCTAATTCCTCCCCCCAGTTGCAAGTTATCCCTCCTCAAATTCCTTTTCATTAAGCTAACGGTTGAATATGTTTTGGCCTTCAGAAGAATGTAAGCTTCTTGAGGACAAAAACTGTTTTCATTTTTTGTTTCTGTCCTCAGCACCATCATAGCTCCTGGTGCACATGAGGTAATTAACCAGTGGTTGTTGAATTAAATTGAAGGACAAGCTCACTTCCATTTCCTTTCCTCTATAATTAATCATGACCCACCCCCTCTTCCTACAAGCCTTTAAAATAACAACATGGACATTCCCTATATCTCTGGTTCTTAGTCCAAAGCCTGGAGCATAATTGTTATTTGGTAAATGTTTTGACAATTGGTTGGTTGGTTATTGCAAGAATACAGGAAACTGTCTTCCATAAGGATAGACTAGGCTAGACTCACAGAAGCTTTGACCCAGGAGGGACCTGAGAGGCCATTTTGCCCAATATCCTTATCATGCCTGCCAGAGAGGTGAAGTGATTTAAGGTCATATAGCTCATACACAGCAGAGCCCAGATCTCCTAATTTCCAATGCAACATTCTTTTCAAACCCTCATGAGGCTGAGAGACCAGAATGACTCAGGCCATTCTACATGATGTGCCAAACTCACTCAGGAGTTGTTCCAACTGCTAATGATCTTGATGCCAGGTAGATAAACTTAATTACTCATTACCCATCCCTCATTCTCTATTACCCATTTTCATTCAGCTACTAGATCTAATACCTTGCCTGTTTGCCTTTAGTCAACCTTGTAAAGGATTGTGGAAATTTCCTAGCTCACAAAAAGTCACCAGTCTGCTATTTCTTAGGGAGTACACAAGAAGTAAAAATAACTGCCTGACACCACACTTAATGCAGTAACTCATTTCTAGGTTGAATAGTTATTTGCAAAGAGGATTTGAAGTTTTATAGGAAAAGGGAATGTTGAAAAATAGCACGATTTCTCTGAGTTTTCTTAGGACATGGAGATTCCAGAAGATCACAGTCCCTCTCTTCAAAATAACTGTATGAGTATTTCTTGATGAAATATCATTTCTAAACCATCTGAAGGTACAAGCTGACCCAGAGAACATCAATCGCTAGCAAACCTGGCATTTGTATTAAGATAAAAAAGAGAGAGAATCATATAAAAATAAAGTTGGATGGAAACTTAGAGATCATCAGGTTTGACCTCTTAATTTTACAGAGAAGGAAACTGAGGCCCAAAGAGATGAACTGACTTTCCTAAAGTCAGTTCAAAATTGTATAATCAACATGACTGAAAATCAATTCAATCTTTAAAAAAATTTCCTTTTCTATTGTGAACTCAACAACTATCCACAAACATAAACATTCCAAGCTACCAAGAAGAACAATTTTTAAACTCTGGTAGGATTACTTCAATATCCTGAGATCAGATCAACCAGGAACCTTCAAAATACCTTCTGGTGACAGAGAAGTCACAGCTGATTCAGGCAATTCATTCTATTGCTATTTGGCTCCAATTATCAGAAAATTATTTTCCATAATGACTCAAAATGTAATTTCCTATAACTTGTGCCCATTGAGACTAGTTTTTTTTCCTTCTGGGTTCCAGAAGAATAGATTCAACCTTTTCCCTCTAAGAACTTCAAATCCTTAACACAACTATCATGTTGTGCCCCACCCTAAGCCTTCTCTTCTCCAGTTCATTCAGGTGCTTATCTGACTTGGTTTCCAGCCTTTTAACCATCCTGCTAGCCATCCTTCTCTGGATGCACTTTAGTTTGTCAGTGATCTATGTCAAATGTGATACCCTCTATAAGGCACAAGATTTCATATATTGGATAATTAAAGTAGAATATAATTGCCCTATGACCTGTCTCATTATTTATTTATGTTATTCATAATTTACATTAATGTTATGTACACTTTAAAAATTTTATATTAATATAGTTTCATTGCATTGATAAGCAGACATGGGATAGTGGGAAAAGAGCTTAGCCTTAGTGTCAGGAAGACCTCACCTCTCACCTACAATTGGCTTTTTAATCCTGAGTAAGTTAATTTACTTCTCAACACTCAAGACAACTCTCTAGAACTATTAATTGCTGAGAAAGCGAAGACTTGCACTGATGGAGATAGTTTCTTCATTCAATAATTCCCTATAACAAGGAAGAGGTCCACTCTCTATTTCTATGGTTTCATTATCTTTTTTTTAAACAGTTGCACCTTATTGTTGGCTCATTCTGACCTCAGGTCTGTTTCACTCAAATGGCAAATGTGCTGTAAAATAACACTAAAGACTCAAATGTATTTGCAATTCCTTTTACCAATACAGGTCACAATCTATCCATTCCCTAACATCTATGGAGCTCCACTCCATGTTCTCCCAGAGGTTTGCCATAAGGAAACCATACCTGACTTGATGGAGGCCTTCCTCAGTTTCATCTGACACCATGAAAGCCACCAGTAGGACACTCTGGCTATCCATTTGTTATCCTTTGTTTCTCCACATAACCATACTATCTTCTCTTCCTCTAATACAATTCTTCGATGATACCTTTAACTCATATCCTTTTTCAGAATTCATCATTGTTTGGAAATAAATTGCAACATGCTCACACCCACTATTCACTTCTCTCTTGTCCTCTGAGATGTTCCTCATTAGTTTGTTGGACACAGTACCTTGGGAATATCAGATTCACTCCACCCTGTATCTGTGAAATTGAGTTACTAATCCTAAAATGATTTATTTTAAAACAAGACACTGTGCTGGGCAAAATCTAAATCTATAGCCTCAATATATTTCTTTTGGATTTTGAATTTCATTTCATTGATTTTCATTGTATTGTTCTAAATCTTTCCTGTTCCACAGGACACTGTTTCTAGAACAGAACCCAAAGGTTATCTTGGGCATGGTCCAGTGTAAAAAGAACTGGATTGGGGGCAGATAGATGGTGCAGTGGATAAAGCACCGGCCCTCAATTTAGGAGGACCTGAGTTCAAATCTGACCTCAGACACTTGACTCTAGCTGTGTGACCCTGGGCAAGTCACTTAACCCTCATTGCCCCACAAAAAAAAGAACTGGACTGGGAATAAGGAAATTGCATTCTAGTCTTGTCTCTACCAGATGTATGACTTTGGGCAAGTCACTTCCCATCTTTGGGCATCAGTCCTCACTCCTTAATCTTTGGGGGACTTGAGGGGAAAATCCCTAAGATTCTTTCCAGTAAAATGCTCCATAATTCTTCCTTTTGAGGATGGCCTTATTTATTCTGTGAGAAAACTGTTCCAAAGTACATCACACCAAGTTTCCTTACCTCTGTTGTCTTTTCTTTCTTTTTCCTGAGAGGGAGGGAGGGAGGGAGGGAGGAAGAGAGAGATAGACAGACAGAGACAGAGACCGAAAGAGTGAGTCAAGGAGTAAGGAGAGAAGAGAAGAGGAGAGGAGAAAGTAAGGAGAGGACAGAAAGGAGAGAAGAAAGAAGAAAAGAAAGGAGAAGATATGAGAAAAGGGGAGGGGGAAAGGGAAAGGGAGAGAAGAGGAGGAGAGTTTGTTATTATCCTTATTACTCATTATCATCATCACTTGATGTATATTAAGCTTCTATCTACACAAGGTATACTACTGGCAGCTAAAGGGTACAAGTCTAATATTTTTGGTCTTTTTCTTCTAAGAGTTTTTTATTTAAAAAGAATGTATCTGGGGCAGCTAGGTGGCGCAGTGGATAGGGCTCTGGCCCTGGATTCGGGAGTACCTGAGTTCAAATCCAGCCTCAGACCCGTGACACTTACTAGCTGTGTGACCCTGGGCAAGTCACTTACCCCCAATTGTCTCACCCAAAGAAAACCAAGCAAAAAAAAAAAAAAAAAGAATGTATCTAAAAAAAATTGGAAATTCAAGTAGGCCAAATGAGCAATACCACTACAAAGAGGTAGGAATTAACCATACCAGAACTGTCTGGCTCTGGAGATTTTTTCTTAGGGAGTTCATTAATGGCTTGTTCAATTTCTTTTTCTAATATGGGCTTATTTAAGGATTTTATTTCCTCTTCAGTTAATCTGGGCAATTTGTATTTTTGTAAATATTTATGCATTTCATTTAGATTGTCAAATTTATTGGCATACAGTTGGGCAAAATAGTTCCTAATTATTGATTTAATTTCCACTTCATTGGCGGTGAATTCACCCCTTTCATTTTTGATACTGGTAATTTGGTCTTCTTCTTTCTTTTTTAAATTAAATTAACCAAAGATTTATCTATTTTATTGATTTTTTTCATAAAAGCAGCTCTTAGTTTTATTGATTAATTCTATAGGGGTTTTTTTGCTTTCAATTTTATTAATCTTTCCTTTGATTTTCAGGATTTCTAAGTTGGTATTTAATTGGGGATTTTAAATTTGCTCTTTTTCTCTCTTTTAAGTTGCATGTCCAATTCATTGATCTCCTCTTTCTCTTTTTTATTCATGTAAGAATTTAGAGAGAAAATTTCCCCTAAGCACTGCTTTGGCTGCAACCCATAGGTTTCACACCAGAATTATCAAAGAAGAATTTCATCTGTCACCAAAAGCCTTAGTTCCTTACTTAGGGTAAGAACCACTTAGATACAGTTACTTTCCCCCTCTGGCTGGGGACCATCCTCATAGTCATTGTCAAAAGAGGATAGTTTCCTTAAAAAGGGTTCATTTCCCAGGAGCCTCTTTCTAGCCTTTATTACACAATGTTTCCCAATAAATGTATCAGAACACCTTGATACATCATGAAGATGCCTTGAGTGTGACTTGATACCTGTGGTCTCCTCACTGCCATCTGCCTATTTCTGGCCAGAAGAGTAGAGAAAAGAGGTGATGATGATGATGATTAGAATAATAGTAATTGACACTAGTAACTCATGTAGTGATAACAACAATGGTGAAAATAAGAAAGATGGCTAGTTTTGGAATGCTTCTGCTTGTGTATATAGATATGGAAAAGGCAAGGGTATGGAAGAGCAGATGGCTTATCTGGTGTATTGTTGGATGAGGAGGAGGGTCACATCTTTCCCTTCCCTGCCCTCTTCCATATGCTAGTGTGTCATGATTTGGAAAATCATAGAATCACAAGATCTCAAAGTTAGAAGGACATTGGAGACTCTTTAGTCCAACCCTATCTGAAAAAGAATTCTCTCTACAACACATCTGCCCAGTTTCCATCTAGCTTTTGCTCATAGACATCTGGAGGTGGGAAACTCAATATGTACCAATCCAGCCCATTCTGTTTTTGGATGACTCTGGAGTTAGCAGCGAAGGAGAACACGTCTGAGTTTCATGCATATGACAAAAGCAAGGGCCTTTCACTAAGACAAAATGTTTCTACATTTAAGAGCTTTTACCTTTGATGCTTTCTTCAGAGAAGCATAATACTTGGACCACCAATCGATAACATTTTCTGCAGACTCATCCGCTATGGTCCTCTTTCTCCTTTTGGTGGATTTCCTGGAAGGTTTCCTGCCATCCTAGCAAGAAATAAGGGGAATTCCAGTCAGCTGGAGCCCACAAGAACTGGTGACGTGATGTAAATCAATATCATAGTGAGAGTACAGCTGGTAGGTAATGAAAGCGCAATAAAGAATAAGGTGGCTAGGAATGATTATGGGCAACCAACCAATTAAGCACTTATCTGCCAGCACTGTGCTAGATGTGGTATTTATCATCACAATTGTTGACAATTGTGATGGGTTGACTCACTAAAGATGCCCCAAAGGTACCAGGGAATGATATGCGGTAGATCACAACGAACTTTCATAATCTAAAGTGTTACATTTAGAGTTAGAAGCCTTGGGTGCAAATCCTGAATCTGCCATTTTATTACCTGTCTTCCCATTGGCAAGTCACTTGACATCTGTCAATTGATTTCTACATGAGGAAAGAAACTGTTTTTCATTTTGCATTCATATCTCCAGTGTCTTGCACTGAACATGGATTGGATTGAAGGGAATTGGACTAGATGACCCCTAAGATCCCTTCAAACTCTAAGTCTACAATCTTATGTCAGTTTCAAAATTCTTGAGGTAAAAGGCACCAATAGTTTAGTGGAAAGAACATTGGTTTTGGAGTCAATATCCTTATAAAAGTCATTAATTATGTATCACCTATGAATTTTCACAAAAGAAAGGCAGCGTAACATAGTAGACAGCAGTGTAGTCTTGTAATCAGTAAGACCTGGATTCAAGTCCTGTCTTTGATATATGCTAGAAGATGACAGACCTCATTAGCCATGTGTCACTGGACTTTTCAGTGTCTTCAATAACTCTCTAAGGTCTACAAGTTACTGAAGAATTATAATCAGTGTAAGGAGTTTTCCATGAGAATTCCCCATACTGATGAAATCACAGGTCCAAGCTACCTTCAAAAAAAAATTAAACCCCTTCTTGAAACATTTGCCTTTATGAGCCCTTGAATAATAAACTCCATAAATATCCTTCTTGCTTTATAAATGAATGCTTTATTAATATGGAAACTCCAAAGCTTCTAGGAATAGTCCCATTTCTTATGTTTCCAGATTTGGCACGAGTTCATATTACTGTTCTCCATTCCCTTCATTCTATGGCTTCATTCATACCATGGACCCTCAGAGTGGGAAGGGACTTTGGAAATTACCTAATAAGCTACCTCATTTTATAAGGAACCTCAGGCCTAAAGTGGTCAAATGATTTGTTCAAGGTCACATAGCTAATTTAATATTTGGTAGACCTTAGACTAAAATCCCTATCTTCTGGTGATGGTAAGGATCTTTGTTTCCTCTTAAGGCAATGTAGGCATATTAGATGAAACAGTAAGAACAGGGCTGGACTTGCAGTTCAAATCTTGCCTCAGGCACTTACTAATTGTGTGACCCTGGCCTAGTTACATAGATCTCTCTGTGCCTCAGTTTCCTCATCTGTAAAACAGGGGGAAATAATAGCACCCACTTGACAGGGTTATTGTGAGGATCAAATGGGATAACATGTAAAACTTTTCAACCTTAAAACATTATATATATATATATATATAAAACATTATATAAATGTTAGCTATTACTATGGTTATTGTGCTTCAAATTTATCTTCTGCTTCTAGGCAGTAGAATCCCTTAACCTTGATCTTTTCCTTCCTGAAGTGGAGATTTATAATTAATGAATCATATTAACTTCATCTAAAGAGATTGTTGCTAACTTTCTACTTCCTATCTGCATTTCTGATTGATTTGGACTCAATAGAATGTGATGTCCTGTGCCAGGTACCTCCTGTTGGCCACCCCCTTTCCAGCTTCCTTTGATGTGTTCTCTTCTCCCATTAGACTGTAAGATCGTTGAGGACAGGGACTGGCTTTGTATTTCTTATTTGTGTCCCCAGTGTTTTGCACAGTACCAGGAACATAGTAGTCATTTAATTGATTGATTTAATTTATTGAATTGAATTAAATTGTTAGAATCAGCCTGGTATAGTGGAAAGAACTATATATCTCTATCTCTATCTCTATATCTATCTCTATATCTCCTCTGTCTGACCTGGGGTGAGTCTGGGAAAATCATAAGTAGATGCACAACTAGATATAGATATGATCTGGTGAGGGCTCTTAGGATGAGATGAGTTCCTGGTCTATTAGTGAACTTTAACACCCATGTGACCTGGATGAGTCTAGTCTGACCATTCTATTCCCCTGCTCAAAGAACTTTTATAGCTCCTATTTGCCTTAAGGAAAAAAAATACATATTTTTCTTTGGGGCATTTTAAGCTCTTCACAGTCTGGCTCCATTCTGCTTTAAATGTTACTCCCTCTCACGCACTCTACACTTCAGACACACTCTTCTATTTGCTGTTCCTTGGACAGGATGTTCCATTTCTCACCTTTTTTGTCTTTATACATGCCCAGAATGCCTTTCCTCAATTCCTCCTTTTAGAGCCCCTTATTCCCTTCAAAGTTCAGTTCAAGTACCACTTTTTAAAGATCTCTGCTTATTTTCTGTGCTTAGTGCCCCTTCCTTCCAATCACTTTGCATTTACTTTGCACATAGCCTGCATTTACTCATCTGTGTAAATGTTGGGCTACCTCCCTCTTCCCCAAAAGAATATAAGCTCCTTGAAGGTAGGGGCTATCTCATGTTTTTTATTTGTAGCTTCAGCACCTTGCACATAGTAGGCAGTTAAGAAAAGCATCTTAATTGATTGATTGAAGTTCCTTTCACTTTCTGGGCTTCGGATTTCTCAACTATATAGTGAAGGAATTGAACCATGTGACCCCTCAGGAAATTCTACAAAAATCTGACCTTGACTTTTGGCTCCTTTGGTTGCTCAGGAGCTACAGGCTTTGCTTCTGGCCCCAGCATCGGGGAGGAGTCAGGGACGTCATAGAGAACCATGCTGGCTGTCTGAACCTGGGCTGTGTCTGGTACAATAGTGGGTGGCTGCTCAACCTGAACATAGATATGATCTGGTGGGGAGTCCTGGGATGACATAAGTGACCCAGATGGGTCAGACTCTGCTGCTATATCAGGTACAGCTGAAACCCAAAACACAACAAAGGAAGAACAAAATCACAACTACTATAATTTTGGAGCCAGGTCTATGCAACTACAATAATCTGGATTATTCAGAGCCAAAGAAATAGCTTTGACCTGAATGATCTAGATTACTGCAGGAATTAGTCAATCAACAAGCATTCATTAAACACCTACTGTATACCAGCCATTGTACTAGGTGCTAGGACACAGATATGTAAATGTAATAATTCTTCTCTTAATGGAGTTTTCATTCTATTGAGAGAGATGACACATACACAGATAAGCATATATAAAGCATACCCCAAAGAAATTTAAGGTCATTTGGGTTGGGGAGGCATCAGAAGCTGGGAGAGATCAGGGAAGGCCTCATAGGTGAAGAATGGTTTGAGTTGTCCTTTGAAGGAGACCAGGATTGTAAGGGGTGGGGGTGAGATGGGAGATGGAATTTCAAGTGTTAGGAACATCAGAAAGGCCAGTTTGGCTGAGCAATAGAGTGCACGGAAGAAAGGAATAAGTAGTGAAGAGGCAAGCTTCAGAGAACTGAAAACGAAGCTTGCCCACCCCCTGAGAGAAAAACGACGAACTAAAATGCAGACTGAGACATACTTTTTTTTTAATTTTTTTTTTTTAGTGAGGCAATTGGGGTTAAGTGACTTGCCCAGGGTCACACAGCTAGTAAGTGTTAAGTGTCTGAGGCCGGATTTGAACTCAGGTACTCCTGACTCCAGGGCCGGTGCTCTATCCACTGCACCACCTAGCTGCCCCAAGACATACTTTTTGTGGACATGGCCAATGTGGGAATTTTCTTTTTCTGGATTATACATATTTGTTACCAGAGTTTTTATTTTATGTTTCTTCTTATTGTTCATTTGGAGGGAGAAAAGTGGAAGGGAGGGAAAATGAGCACTTACAATAAACGAATGAATGAATGAATGAATGAATGAATGAATGAATGAATGAATGAATGAATGAATAAGTAAATGAACAAAGAGATGAATAAATAAATAAGCAAATATATAAATGAATACATGGTTAAAATAAATACATGGTTAAAAAAAGGAAAGAAAACCTTTGGGCTATGATCAAGATAATACAGGTATTAAAGATATGCTTAATATCTAGTATGATTAAAATGTGGTTTTGTGTCAAAAATATATCAAAAATCTTGCAAACTCAATGCCAGTTATGTATAATAAATGATCATAGCAAACTGGGGACATATTAAATACTAAAAAACCCACAATTTTTAATGATGCAAATGGTTGTAAGGTTTATCATATAAGTTAATAAATCTAGCTTTTTGGTCTTATTTTGTTTTTTAAGAAATGTCAGACTGGAGCCTGGCTGAGAAAGGTTTTAAATGTCAAAAAAAATTATTTAATCCTAGAGGTAATGTGAAAATATGGCATCTAAGTTGTTTTTATTTTACACTGCCTGGTTTCTTGAATAATTTCCAGGAATTTCTTTTTCCTCTCTTGGTGCTACAGAAACCAAGACAAAGAAAGTATGTATTCTATCAGTATTTTATGACATTGGACAACCCAGACCCTCAAGGTGAAACATATCTATTATATCCTTCATTGTCATTCTTCTCTAAAACTTGACCTTTCAGTGGGCAAATGATCAGCAAAAGCAGATATGACGGGCACTCTGCATGGCACCACTAAAGGAAGCTGGCATTGGAGAAATTTTCATAGCCTCAAGGGTCAGTACAGAGTGAAGTTCTTACCTTGAACTTGTTGGGCTGCATTTACCTCAGAGACCAGGACTGGGAGCTCCCTGGATTTGCACAGAAATTGCTTGAGACAGTTGATAGTATAGGTACCCACAAGAGTGCTCCTCCCAAAAGCTCTCCAGTCCACCACACAGATGCTCAGAGGTGGGTGGAGGAGCTCATTCTCAGGAAGTTCCTGGTAGAAGACAACAAGATTGTTCAAGAGTTACTTACTACTCTATGGCCATTCAGTTTGTAACACATACAACCAAAGTGAGCTAGGTAGAACTGTTAGAAAATATTCCTTTTTATATCAATGAGCATGAGGTGTGTTCAGGGTGTATTGATAATAAAAGATAGAGCCTCAGTAGGCTCTGAGCTGAATATTAAACAAAACCCTTAAATGTATATGATATTTCAGGGCAGGTAAGTAGTACTATGGGTAGAGGACTGGGTTGGGAATCAGAAAATCAGAAAGACTCATCTTCCCGAGTTTAAATCTAGCCTCAGACACTCAGTAGCTGTGTGACTAGGCAAGTCATGTAACTGTCTCAGTTTTCTCATCTGTAAAAGGAGCTAGAGAAGGAAATGACCGACCACTCCATTATTTTTGCAAAAAACCAAAACAAAACAAACAACAAAAACCCAAAATGGGGACATGAAGAATTGGACACGACTGAAATGAATAATGATACATTGATATTTTAATATTTTAAGTATTTGAGATTTCATCTCTTGACTAATGGAGTTCACATCAGCACAGGGAGGTGAATAGAGAGCACTGGACATGTAGTCAAGAATTCAAATCCTAGGGGCAGCTAGGTGGCTCAGTGAATAGAGCACCAGCCCTGGATTCAGGAGTACCTGAGTTCAAATCTGGCCTCAGACACTTAACACTTACTAGCTGTGTGACCCTGGGCAAGTCACTTAACCCCACTTGCCTCACTTAAAAAAAAAACCCGAATTCAAATTCTGCCTCAGACATTTACTAGTTGTAGAACCCCTGGAAAGTCACTTAACTTCTCTGAGTTTCTTTTTCTGTGAAATGAGGGTGTTGTGCTGGATGACTTCTAAGATCCCTCTCAGCCTTACATCTGTGACTAATTCTCTCTATGACTTAATGGAAGATCTTTGTGAATTTCTGTGGCCTAAACATTAGTTGTTAGGCCTGTCTATATTCAAAACCTTTCTTGCTGGTAGGACCTGCCAGAGCTTATGTTCCACAGACATAGCTTTTTTTGGTTTTGTTTCGGAGGGGGGTGCAATGAGGGTTAAGTGACTTGCCCAGGGTCACATAGCTAGTAAGTGTCAAGTGTCTGAGGCTGGATTTGAATTCAGGTCCTCCAGAATCCAGGGCTAGTGCTTTATCCACTGCACCACCTAACTGCCCCACAACATAGTTTTTAACAGCTCAGTGTCACCTCCATGCCATGAAGAGGCACTGGAAGAGGACATGAGATTTGGAGTCACAAGATATGAATTTGAATGCCTGCTCTACCACCTAATGACTAGAAGACCTGGCTTAGTCACAACCTCCCCTAAGTCTCAGTTTCCTTATCTGTAAAATGGAATAATAATAAACTTAAACTACTTAAATTGCAGAAGGGGCCATAAGTTGTGAAGAAAAGGTTTGCTAGCATTTACTTAGTGACTGTTTAGAAAGCCGTTTATGTATGTTTAGACAGATAGGTGATAGATAGATAGATAGGTAGATAGATAGATAGATGGATGCATGGATATCACTTTTTTTTTTTTTTAGTGAGGCAATTGGGGTTAAGTGACTTGCCCAGGGTCACACAGCTAGTAAGTGTTAAGTGTCTGAGGCCGGATTTGAACCCAGGTACTCCTGACTCCAGGGCCGGTGCTCTATCCACTGAGCCACCTAGCTGCCCCCAGATATCACTTTAACATCAATGTGAGTCATTATTATTGTAAAGAAACAGACTGAGGAAGGTTAAGTAATTTGCCTAGGACCATAATGCTAGCAAGTATGAATCAGGATTCAAATCTAAGTCTTCTGATTCTAATGCTCTTTTCAGGAAATAAAAATAATAATAAAAATAATATCCCTAACACTTATATAGCACTTTACATACATCATATCATTTGACTTCAGAACAACCATGTGAAGTAGGTGCTATTATTGCCCCCTTTTTCTAGATGAGGAAACTGATGCTGAAATAGGTTAAGAGATATGCCTTGGGGCAAGTTTACTTGTCTGAGACAGGCTTTAAATTCAAGTCTTCTTGCCTCCATGTTCAGTGCTCCAGCTACTATACCATTGAATATATTATACTATGCCCTGAATATACTATACTAAGTGGCCTCCCTGAACACTAGAAGCTTCCCTGGTCTCCTTCAAGTCTCAGCTAAAAGTCCCCCTTCTACAGGATGGAGAGCTTTCTGATCCTCCTCGTGAGTTTTTACTTTCTTTTGAAGAAGAGAGGAAGGAAAACAGAGAAGGAGAAAGAGAGAGACAGAGAGAGAAAGGGAGATTGTGTGTGTGGAGGGTGTAAGAGAGAGAGAGAGAAAGAGAGAGAGAGAGAGAGAGAGAGAGAGAGAGAGAGAGAGAGAGAGAGAGAGAGAGAGAGAGAGAGATCTAGCTTACAAATAGTTGTTTGTATGTTGTCTCTGCCATCAAACATTGAGCTCCTTGAGAGCAGGGACTGTCTTTTGCCTTTATTTTTATCTCAAGCTTAGCACAGTGCCTGGGACAAAGAAAGCACTTAATAAATCTTCATTGACTACTGACTATAAATTTTACAATGCTATGACACTGTAAGGCAGTGTGGGATAATAGATAGAAGGCCAACCTTTTAGTTAAGGACATTTGGGCTCAGATCTTGTCTCTGACACATACCAACTGTGTGACTGTGGGCACTAACTTAGTTTGGGTTTTTTTTGTTTGTTTGTTTTTGTTTGGTTTTTTTGCAGGGCAAGGGGGGTTAAGTGACTTGCCCAGGGTCACACAGCTAGTAAGTGTCAAGTGTCTGAGGCCGGATTTGAACTCAGGTACTCCTGAATCCAGGGCCGGTGCTTTTATCCACTGTACCACCTAGCCGCTCCCCACTAACTTAGTTTGGAAGAAACACAGTACAATGGACAGGGTCCAGCTCTGGAGGCAGAGCACCTGGGCTCAAAGCCCTCCTCTGACACCTACTCTCTGGGTGACTTTGGGCTTCCATTCCCTCCTCTGTATACCACGAGGACTGGCTCACATTGCCTCTGAAGTTCTACCTTTTTTAGACCTATGATCTTTTCAGTTCCCCAGGAAGCTTTCTAATGATGATAGTAAGATAGAATCTACTGGATGATTGAAATGTATTATTTGAAAAACTCTGGATAGTATACTATTTCCCACATATGCCCAGTCTGTCTTATTAATTACTATCACCATTATTCACTATAACATTTGTATAAAACTTTACAATTTATAAAAAGTCACTTAACCCTCATTGCCTCGCAAAAACAAAACAAAACAAAACAATCTATCAATCAATGTTTATTAAGTGCCTTATTATTAATGTTCCAGGCACTGTGTTAAGTTCTGGTGATATAAAAAGAGAAAGAAAAGCAGTCTCTGCCCTCAAGAAGCTTGCAATCTGATGTAGGAGATAAAACAAATATATACACACACACACACCCATATATATATATGTATACAATATATATACAAATATATATTATCATATAAATAGGAAATCATTAACAGAGGGAAAGCACTAGAAGTAAAGCGGTTAGGGAAGGCTTATCAGTTAATACTATAAGGTAAGATATGACAGGTTTTATTATCCCTTTTTTAGACAAGAGGAGGCTGAGGTTCATAGAGGTAAAAGGACTTGATCAAGGTCATAAAACTAGCAGGACTAGGATTAGAATCCAGAGCTCCTGACTCCCCCAAAACGTTATGCCAATGTTTTCATCACCAATTCACAATATGTAGGAAACCACCATATTCTCTAGGGATTTTGCCAATTCATTAAAAACTCTAATTCTGGACATTCCCAACTAAGGATCTGTGATCATTGGAATGGTTTGAAGCAAGAGGGAACAAAGGCTTTCTTTGTTGGCAGTACTTATTTATGAGGGAGGGCAAGGCTGGGAGAGAAATTTTTTTAAAAAAGCCTGGAAACTGCTTTCCAACACGATCAAGCATTTCAGCCAATTTCGGTGCTTCTAACAAAAGTTTTCATTGCAAATAATTAATCTCTTGATTATGTAAGTTCTGTATGAACTTTGCAATACTTTGTAAGCCCGGTTAGATTTAGAGCATATACATTCTTCCCATATCATACTGCTGGGAAGCATGGAATACCAGTCTCCAAGGAACTAAAATTTCAAGTGATCCAAAGGACAATAGACAGATGTTCAGAGGGCAGGAGTAATCTGTAGCATATTGCCAGTGAAGAATTACCCAGTAAATGTGCCATTAACATGTTTTTCATGGAAATTGACTGGAAAATGGTGTGGCCAATCATGTAACAGGAACAAAGGACAGCTAACCGAGGGGACATCTATTCACTCTAGTGGTGGTGGTAGTTGTTGAATCATTCCAATTGTGTCTGAAACTTCATAACTCCATTTGGATTTTTTGGGCAAAGATACTGGAGTGGTTTTGCCATTTCCTTCTCCAGGATGATGTTGAAGAGGAGACTGAGGCAAACAGAGTGAAGTGACTTGCCCAATATCATCTAGCTTGTAAATGTCCAAGGCCAGATTTGAACTTGGGAAGAGTCCTGACTCAGGCATGGTACTCTAACCACTATGCCACATAGCTGACCACTCTAGTGGTAGGCATATACTAACAAAAGATGAAGAAGACCTCAAGCATGCCCACTGGGTATACTCCATGTGAAGGCTTTGAGGATGGATATAGATAAGTCACACAGGATGAGAGGGACTGGATGCACTGTTCTCTGTACCACTGGAAAAGAACAGGGGCAGCTAGCTGGCACAGTGGATAAAGCACTGGCCCTGGATTCAGGAGGACCTGAGTTCAAATCCAGACTCAGACACTTGATACTCACTAGCTGTGTGACCCTGGGCAAGTCACTTAACCCTCATTACCCTGCAAAAAAAAGAAAGAAAGAAAAAGAACCTGTACTTCTAACACTGCAGATTCATTGAAGCATCAAAGTACTTTAAATTAAAAAAAAGAAACAATAATTTTATTGTATAATTTGTATATTGTATATTGCATAATTCTATAATTTGAATTCTTCACTTTCTTCTAATTAGTATGAATTAGGATCAGAGATTAGAGAGCTGGAAGTGAAAAAGGCCATCCAGTACAATCCCCTTATTCTGCATTTGAGAAAATTGAGGCCTGGAAAAGTAAATGTTTTTGTCCAAGGTTACACAAATAGTATTACTGGTAGGATTTGAACCCAAGTCCTCTGACATCAGCACCAGCCTTTCGGTTGTGCCATAAAATATACTCACAGGCCTTAAAAACCAATTTGATGGGGAAGCTAGGTAGTGCAGTGAATAGAGCACTGGCCCTGGATTCAAGAGCATGTGAGTTCAAATTCGACCTCAAACACTTGACACTTACTAGCTGTGTGACCCTGGGCAAGTCACTTAACCCTCATTGCCTCACAAAAACAAAACAAAACAAAACAATTTGAAAGTAAAGTTTGTCCCACACATAGGAAATAGCAAGAGATGAACCATAAGAGGGACTTACCACTTCAAACCAGTCCACTTGGACATTGAAGTTGGGATTGTTCTTGTAGCTCTGGATCACACAGGATTTGACTCCTTTCCCAGCACATTCTATGAGAACCTGAGGGCGATCCACTGACAGGAGCTGAACTTTCTTCATTTCACGAACACCCCAGAAGAGAACCTAGGGACAAACCCAACAGATTAGTCATCAAGAGAAGGTATCAATAGTCCATCGATTCATGAATTTATTAGGCATCCATTCTGTGTAAGGCACTGGGAATACAAAGACAAAATGACCACAAAACAACCAGACAGTACCTGCCCTCAAGTAGTTTACATTTTGGGGAAGGAGATAGATAGACATACATATGCATATATTATTTGAGGATGAAGAACACAAGTCGGAGCATCAGGAAAGACTTCCCTTAAGAAGTGGCCCCTTAGGGGCAGCTAGGTGGCTCAGTGGATAGAGTACCGGCCCTGGATTCAGAAGGACCTGAGTTCAAATCTAGACTCAGAAACTTAACAAGTACTAGCTGTGTGACCCTGGGCAAGTCACTTAATTCCAATTGCCTCATTAAAAAAAAAAAAAGTGGACCCTTTATTGAGCCTTAAAGGATGTTGAGTATTTTTAGAGGCAAAGGTAAAGATCACAGATTTAGAGCCAGAAAGTCTCAGGGGCCATTAAGCCTAACTACTTCATTTTACAAATGAAGAAACTGAGACCCAGAGAGGTTAAGTCACATGCCTAGGGTTACCCAGCTAGCATTTGAATACACATCTTTATGACTGTAACTGCAGGGTCCTCTCTATTACACCAGCTCACCAGGGGTCAGTAAACTATGGACCATGGGCCAAATTGCCTATTACAGGC
Source organism: Dromiciops gliroides (assembly GCF_019393635.1). Classification (NCBI taxonomy): domain Eukaryota; kingdom Metazoa; phylum Chordata; class Mammalia; order Microbiotheria; family Microbiotheriidae; genus Dromiciops; species Dromiciops gliroides. Next base: position 109,635,599 of record NC_057861.1, read on the forward strand.
TGGTTTTATATGGCCCAGGAGCTGATGATTCTTAGCTCACAATCCATATGAATAGATAGCAGGCCAGATTTGACCCATGGGCCAAAGTTTGCTAATGCCCACACTATACCATAAAGGTTTCTAAGCATGGGGGACGTCCTATCCAAAGGACCATACAATCACAGTCCAGAGCTGAAAGGGACCCTCAGAGGTCATCTTAGTTCAATTCTCTCATTTTTTCATATTGAATAAATTGAGGCTAAGAAAGGTTAAGGGACTGTCACAAGACCACTTAGGTCATATATAGCAGAGGCAGCATTTGAAACTATTAAGAAAAAAATTATTTTAAGTAAGTGTTGTTGTTCAGTTGTTTTACTCATGGACGATTCTTTGTGACCCCATATGGGGTTTTCTTGGCAAAGATACTGGAGTGGTTTGCCATTTATTTCTCTAGCTCATTTTACATACGAGGAAACTAAGGAAAACAGGGTTAAGTGACTTGCCCAGGGTCACACAGCTAGTAAGTGTCTGAGGCTAGATTTGAACTCAGTTCTTCCTGACTCCAGGCTCTATCCACTATTCCACCTAGCTGCCCACAGAAGCAGATTAGCTCTAGAATAAAGAGAAGGGGGAGGGCAGCTTGGTGGCACAGTGGATAAAGCACTGGCCCTGGATTCAGGAGGACCTAAATTCAAATCCGGCCTCAGACACTTGACACTTATGAGCTATGTGACCCTGGGCAAGTCACTTAACCCTCATTGCCCCCCCCCCAAAAGAATAAACAGAAGTTTATTCTTCAACTGCAGGAGAGAATGCAACCTGAATTTAGACCAGACTTTTCTTTCCCCAAAGAACAAGTCTCTCAGAGAAGTTTTAATGAATAACAAAGTACATAAAAACTATCAATTAATATAATGGATAGCTAATGGAGGGGGAAAAGCATAGAATAAAAACAAGAGGAAAGGTCACCAAAGAAGATGCAGCAGCATTAACTCCACTCCCCTGAATGCTCTATGACCTTGGTGATAAGCAAAAGCTCAAATGGGCAGTTAAAAACATGTATTTGGAGTTTAAAATAATATTCAAAACTCTTAAAATTGTTTTGCTTTCTCCTTGATGTAAAGCTCACTGCTCAGTTAAGAATTAGGGCTTTTTTTCTATCTCTCTCACAAGCCAGGACCTTAGACGCCCAGGTCTATGCTCTCTCCATAGTCCCAGGCTGTGGAGTGTCAGACACAATGCTCTATTTGGGGAACAGCAAGTGAGCCAGATTGGCTGGAAGGCAAGGGGTGTGATGGGGAATGTTGTGCCTGGTTGGGTGTGTGGAAGTTGCAGGAACCCACTACACGTTAAAATGGATTAATCCAAGTAAGATGCAATTCTCTTGGTTGGAAATTAACATGATATTTTATTTTAACAGAATGTTATAAAATACCAGAATTTTCATGTTGAAGTATTTTCAAAAAGTAAACTTCTACAACCCTATAACCAATGGATTCCTATCCCTGTTTAGAGGCCCTAGGAAGTCACTACTTATCTTGAAAGGCATCATGAAGTTCTAAAAACCTCTAAAAAGAAAATTGTCGGGGGCAGCTAGGTGGCACAGTGGATAAAGCACCGGCCCTGGATTCAGGAGGACCTGAGTTCAAATCCAGCCTCAGACATGTCACACTTACTAGCTGTGTGACCCTGGGTGAGTCACTTAACCCTCATTGCCCTACAAAAAAGAAAAGAAAAGAAAATTGTCATGGTATTTTTTTTAATTACTGCCTTTTCTTTCTACAAGATAGCTGTAAAAGGAAGGAACAAGTCTGAGATTGAGTCAGAAGCCTTAGTTTTAATCCTGGGTCCAACACTTTCCAGTGTTAGTGAATGAATATAGGAAAGTCAATTTTTTTCTTCTAGAAAATAAGGGTAATAATATGTGCATTGCCTATATCATGGGCTTATTGTGATGTCAGCCATAAAACCTTGTACCAATGTAAACTGTTAATATCCTTACAGAGCCAAGTAAAGAATGACAAGGCAACAGTCCCTGAAAGATTAGACAGCCATTGTTCAACTCCAAGGGACTACTGGGTCCCCACCAAACAACAGCAGCAGCAGTAGCAGCAGCAACAGCAACAATAACAGTCTTTAATGTACCATCAGAGAATATTGAATATTATACTTCAGACTTGTAAGAGACATGCTCCAGGCATCTCTGGATTGTAGACAAGGTGCATTGATATATTGAGAATAGATAGAGCACCAGATCTGGAGTTAGGAAGACCTGAATGCAAATGTGGCTTCAGATATTGACAAGTCACTTAAAAAAAAAATCTGTTTGCCTCAGTTTCCCCATCTGTAAAATGGGAAGAATAATAGCACCTACCTCCCAAGATTGTTGTGAGGATCAAATGAGCTAATCATCATAAAACACTGTGACTGGCAAATCATAAGCACTAATAAATATTTTCTATTATTTAAACAGAACCATGGAAGGATTTTTACAGTTATAAATTACAAATCTTCTAATCCAATCTTTTCTTTTAAAGATAAAGAAACTGAGATCCAAAGGGTTGCAGAAAGATGTCCAAGGTGACACAGCAATATCCGTGGCAGAAGCAGGACTGGAATTCAGTTCTAAGAGATCCCCATGCCAGTCCACTCAAATCAATGATTAAGGGGCCCCTCTGGGATATAGGGAGTGGTGTTTGGTATCCCTCTTCATTCAGCAGATTTTTGCTACCATTCCACCACAGGTGGATATTGTGTTAACTCCCTGACTTGGCTAGCCTGCCATAGTTGGGTGCAGTTAGGCCATGATGGAATAATCCTATCTTCAAGAGCATCTGCCCCATATCTATTGTGGCATAGCTAATGACTCCTAGACTCTTCAACTCCTGGAAGGAGGTAGTGGGAGACGTAGCAGTCAGGGCCAGCAGTGGGAAATCTATTCACTACATCTCTCAGTGTGTGATGGTGAAGATAATGCCCTCATTAGACCTCATGAGGAATAATGCTCGATTCTGGCTGCTATGAGAAGCTGGGAAATATGCCCACAGGAGTGCAATCATGAAGGTAAAGGGTCTTCAGTCCACATAAAATGAGGACTACTTGAAGGAACTGGGCACGTGTTTTTGATTTTGTTGTAAGACTAGGATCTTCTATTCTTAACTAGGCTGGAAGGGAAAGGGCCAAACATGGGTTCAATCTTCTTATTGATTAGCACAGGGGCTATGACTTGGTTGGTCTACAATTTGGGTCAGCTCAGCCCTTTTTTTGTGGGGTGATGAGGGTTAAGTGACTTGTCCAGGGTCACACAGCTCGTAAGTGTCAAGTGTCTGAGGCCGGATTTGAACTCAGGTCCTCCTGAATCCAGGGCCGGTGCTTTATCCACTGCACCACCTAGCTGCCCCCCCCAGCTTAGCCCTTCTTAGGCAATCTGGGGCTCCTCCCCAGCTCATGGGGGCCCACTATATTAATACCAGACTTAGTGTGGATATCTGATGGGCATAGTTCACTGCAGTTCAGAACTTTGGAACTCAAGAGATCTGCCAGCCTCAGCCTTCCCAGTAGTAGGGATTGCAGATATCCCAACAATACACCTTGCAGAACTGGTATGTTTGTCTTGGAGGGAGAGACATGATAACTAATTCCAAATATATGAAGAGCTATCATATGGAAGAGAAGATCAGACTTGTTCTATTTGATTTCAGAGGACAGGACCAGGATCGATGGATGGAAATTGCAAAGAGGCAAATTTAGGTTTGATATCATAAAATCAAACAAAACAGAGACAAAACTTCATAATAACGAGAGCTGATCCACAGTGTAACGGATTGCCCAGAGAGGTGGTGGATTCCCCATCCTTGGAGGTCTTTAGGCACTAGCTGGATGGTCACTGTTGGGTCTGTTATAGTGGAGGTTCCTTTGATAGATGGATTAGACTGGATGGGTTGGACACCAAGGTCCTTTCCAGCTCTCACATTCTTTAATTCTGTGCTCTACTGCTGAACATCACTTTGAAAGGTTTGTCTCTTCTCTATTAATTTTACCCTCATCCAAGATAATTTGGATGCTTGGGTAGAAAGTTGTTATAAAACTTTTATATAAACAGGGAACATAATCATAAGGGTCAATAGTTATGTTGCCTCAGATTTTTGTTTGTTGGCAATAATAAAGCCTTTAATATCTTTCCTTCCTTCAGGTACTTTGAGAACTAATAATACTCAATAGTTTCAAAATTCTTACCTCAAGGAAAAGTGAAATGATTTCAACAACAAGGACAACAATCAATATGTATACCCTTAGAGACATCACAAGATGGTAGCTAAAGAGATTGCCACAGAGCTAAGAACAGCTGGGTTCAATTCCTTCCTTTGACACAAACTAATTTTGTGGTGCTGGGCAAATCCCTTAAACTCTCAGTTCCCCAGGCAACTCTGTAAAAAACGATTATTTGCAGAGCAGGTGCTGGAGGGAATATCTTCACAAGGAGTTTCTTAAATCAATGAAAACAATCAAATTCCAAATTTTTGGCTAACATTCAAATGACACCCTGCCCACTTGAAAAAATGAAGGGAGATCTTAATGCTTTTGAATTTGATGGAAAATTCTGAAAGATCTTTCTTTCTTTCTTCTTTCCTTCCTTCCTTCCTTCCTTCCTTCCTTCCTTCCTTCCTTCCTTCCTTCCTTCCTTCCTTCCTTCCTTCCTTCCTTCCTTCCTTCCTTCCTTCCTTCCTTCCTTCCTTCCTTCCTTTCTTTCTTTCTTTCTTTCTTTCTTTCTTTCTTTCTTTCTTTCTTTCTTTCTTTCTTTCTTTCTGCAGGGTTAAGTGACTTGCTCAGGGTCACAAAGCTATTAAGTGTCAAGTGTCTGAGGTCAGATTTGAACTCAGGTCCTCCTGAATCCAGGGTCGGTGGTTTATCCACTGTACCACCTAGCTGCCCTGGAAGACTTTTCTAAGCCTTACCTCTACTCTATATGTACTCAGCACAGGACGGATGTTGGCAGGGACTGGATAGATCTGGGTGACATCAGGTGGGTCAATGGGAGGAAGATCTTGTGGACCCGAGGAAGGAACCTGACAAACAAAGCAAATGCATGTTAGCAGGGGACAAGAAAATCAAGAGGATTCTGGAGAATGGGGACCAAGCTACTTCTTGTTAACATTATTTCCTTTGAACTACATGTAAAGTGCTTAGCAAACTCTAAAGTACTACACAAATATGAGATATTAATAGCTAACATTTATGTATTGCCTACTATGTACCAGGCACTGTGTTTAACACTTTACAATTTTTATCTCATTTGATCTTCACAACTGTGGGGTTGGGTGCTATTATTATTTTACAGATGGGAAGTTGAGGAAAATAGAAATTAAGTGACTTGCCCAGGGTCCCATAACTAGTAAGTATTTGAAGCAGGCTTCAAACTCAGATCTCCCTGACTCCAAGTCCTGTGTTTTATTCACTGTACAAAACAGGAATAGTTCAGAACAAATGCCACAGTCATACTTTAGGCATGACTATACCTTTATATCAAATTTCTCTGTATGAGCTTGCTATCCAAGATACATAAACAACAGACATTATCTATATCTATATCTATCTGACCAAAAGACACTGCCCAATAGATAAGTGGTCAAATAATATGAATAGTTCTCAAAAGAAAGAATTGTGAACTAGTAACTATATTAAAGAAGATTCCAAATCACTAATAATAAGAAAACACAAATTTTAAAAACCCTGAGGTTTTACCTCACACCCTGTAAAATGGCAATGAAGACAAAAGCGGGAATGGTCAGTGTTGAAGGGGTTATAGAAAGAGAAGCACACTGGTGTATTGTTGGTGGAGCTGTGTGTCTGTGTGTATGTATTCAACATAGCAACACTTTTTGAAATAGAAAGAACTGGAAACAGCAGATGCCCATCAATTGGCTAAACAAATTATGATACACAAATATGATATTACTGTGCTGTTAGAAATGAAGAATGTGATGAATACTGAGGAGCATGGAAATATCTACATGAATTGAAGCAGTGTGAAATAAGGAGAACATTATTAGTTAGGGAAATAATATTCATGATAACTATGATGTAAATAAAAAGAACAACCCCACTATTTGAGAGATGTCTTTACCAAGTACAAGAAGCATTTGTAAAAGGCATTGGTTAGGCTTGTGCCTGAGAGGAATTTGATTTGTGGGAGCAGTCAGTTACTCAGTAAACATTTATTAAGCACTTACTGATGGGCCAGGCACTGTGCTAAGTACTAGGGATACAAGAAAGGTAAAAGACAATCCCTGCTCTCAAAAGACTCAGTGTAATAGGGGAGACAACGTGTGTACAAATAGGATATATGAAGGATAAATTGGAAACAATCAAGAACAGTCTCTGAATAAATGTTTTTTGAATTAAATATGCAACTGTATTCTTCCACAGTTGCTTTGCCTGCCTTGATCCTAAACTCTTAAGGCAGTGACCATTTGGTGTAAATACTTCCTTTCCCCTCTAGTACTTGAAGCACTGCTCTGCACCTAAAAATTCCTGATAAATATTTTTTGACTGAATGACACCATGAGCCAGGAAAAGAAAACAAAAACAAATGTATGCTAGAAAGAGTCTATTTGAGCCTCAAGCCAGGAAAACTGGATTTCCTGTCATTTCTGCTTCCCACACAACTGGTGTTTTGGCAGAAGCAGGTGCGGTTGAGCTTATTACCAGAAACAGGCACAGGAAAAAGGGATCTTTCTGAGTGGGTCAGAGGGGAGGAATGCAAAGCAAGCTCAGGATAATTAAGGCTCCAAATGGATCAGACTGCATATGGGAACTCAGCAATAACGGTGATGAATCCCTGACATTGTGGTGGAGTTAAGTAATTCAGTGTCCAGAATTGTATATAATCTAGAAAGCCAATAATCAGCTCATCCTGCAGAGAGTAAAGCCATGCCACAGCACAGATGCGACCCTGCTACAGTTTCTAGTTTTATCTGGAAAACAGAGCACCATATGTTTCCTCTTCCTGGGGATGGTTGATGAGTTTGGCCAATGAAATGCTCTGGATAGGGAGACGCCCCCGTTGAATTCCTGAGAAAAGCCCTGCCAGTCACAGCCAATCAGTTATTTCCAGGGCAACTCAAACCAGGAGGGATCCTAAAGCACTTTACAGATGGTACTAATTAATGAATTTGCTCCAGGCCAATATACATCTACTTCTGCAATGGGATAATATTGGCATCTGGGTTATCGAATAGGATGGTGTACTGGAAAGACTACAGCAACTGCTGCAGGGAGAACTTCAGATAAGCAGATGGGGTTGGTTCAAGTGCCAGATTGGCCAAAATACTACCAGTGTAGGCCAACACCCAAAAGATCAGCACTATGTTTTCCCCATCTAGTTTCATGGAACTTAGTGACAGCCCCCAGGAGAAAATCTAGATCTATTCCTCACCCCATCTGAATTCCATTTAAACTTCTAACCTGATCCCAGCAGCCTTCTCATGGCAGAGACACCCCCATCCCTATAGCCTCTCCCTTCAATTCTTGAGTACCATCTGGGGAAGTACCCTCAGCTAGCTATGGTCACCTCTAGCCTGGTCAACTCCTGATTGTCCTGACCTAGCCTTTACTCAGATACATTTCCCCCCACCCACTTTAGCCCATTTTTAATGTATTGTCTTCCCTTATTAGAGTGTAAAGGGCAGCTACGTGGTACAGTGGATAGTATGTTGGGCCTGAAGTCAGGAAGACTCATCTTCATGAGTTCAAATCCAACTTCAGACCCTTATTAGCTGTATGACCCTGGGCAAGTCACTAACAGTGCCTCAGTTTCCTCATCTGTAAAATGGGCTGGAGAAGGAAATGGCAAACCACTTCAGTATGTTTGCTAAGAAACCTCAAATGGGGTCACAAAGAGTCAGACATGACTGAAAAAATGGCTGAACAACAAAAATTAGAATATGAACTCCTGTCCTTTTCTTATATTTGTATATCTTCTCAGAGCTAGACACAGTGCCTTTGATGTAATAAGTCTCTAATAAACACTTTATCTAATCTAATCTCATCAAATCCACATACCAAGACACCCACAATGCTGCATGCATTTGGAAATGTTACAGTACTGTAATGTTTCTTTTGGAAATGAGGTCAGTAAGATGGGGCATAGATAAATGGAATACACAAATAATCTAACAGCTTCTTTGTAGTCACAGCAACCTTCAAGAGGAATGCTTTTATTTGAACATTTAATGAGGAATAATGTGGGTTGATACAGAGATCCTAGAATCACAACATTTTAGGATAATAATATTGGGAGAAACCCTAGCCATGGAATCCAATAGCTACAACATTCCCCCTTGAAGACCCTACAGTGATTGGAAATTCAATACCTCCTAAGGTAACTTAAGAGCTCTACAATCTAGTTACTTTAATTGATATGAAGTTCTTAAATGAGGTTGAAATCTACCTTACTTAAGCTTTCATAAATTAGTTCTAATTATGATTTGTGGGGAGGCAAAGTGGTATAGCCTATAATGGGCTAGCCTTAGCATCAGGAACATCTTGCTTCTAATCCTACCTTTCATACCTACTTGTTACATTACATTGGGCAAATCACTTAGTGTCTCAGTGGCCAAGGCAACTCTCTAAGACTCTAAGTCACATAGGAGTAACTGATCTATACGTGCATAAGGAGTTTCCATACTGGATGCTCCCTACCCTGATGAAAGTGTAGGTCTGGGACACACAAAACAATACAAAGTCCTCTGGAGCCAAGCAAATCATTTGGAATCAAAGGCCCTGGGTTCAAATCCTGACTCTACTATTAACTATCTGTGTGACCTTGGGCAAGTGAACCACTCCAGTGGTTCTCTATTACTTCATTAGTACAGACAATTCCCCATAAGGAAATCCCTTCTATGAGTGGAAATGAACATCTGCTCTGTGACCAATGGACTTGGAAAGTTGCCTGTGGGGTAAGTAATTTGCTCAGATTCACACTTAAAACCCTGATCTTCCTTCCCAACCCCAAGGCTGGCTATAGCTATTTCTCTGAAATAATGAGTGGTTTTTGAAGTGACTTGAGGTAGATACTGCATGCAGTACAAGTCCCATAAGTCTCTATACCACCTCCAGCCCCTATTTCCATATTTCTGTTTAAGACACTGCTATGGTTCTAGTCACCAGGGTTCACAATCCCAGAGTCTTCCCTGAGGCTTCCATATCTCTCTCTCCTATATCCAATCAATTGCTAAATTTTAGCAATCCTAACCTCCCCCCCCCACCCTTCCCCCCACCCGCAACACATCTTGCTTTGGCCTCCTTTGTTCTTACTCAACTAGTAGTCTAATTCTAATTCTTATCATTTCTCACTAGCACTATTTCAGTCGCTTCCTAATTCATCTTGGCATTTCTAGTATCTTCCAAGGGCAATTAGGTGGTACAGTGGATAGAGTGCTGGCACTGAAGTTGAGAGGACCTGAATTCAGATCTCACTTCAGAACTTAGTAGCTGTGTGACCTTGGGCAAGTCATGTAACCCCAATTGCCATCTCCAGTCATCCTGATGTATATCCCACTGGACCTAGATGACTCTGAAGGAGACAGCGAAGTTGGTGACCTCACACATCCCTCCCTTACTTAACTCCAATTCACTGCAAGGAGAATGAGAACAGAGAAAAGAAATATTGAATGTCAACTAAGATCATTAGTCATTTTAGAGAGAGTGGTTCTAGTGGAATGATAATGTTGGAAGCCACATTATGAGGAGTTAAGAAAAGAGTGAGAGGAGAGAAACCGAAGGCACCCATTTCAAGGAGTTTAGCTCTAAAGGGCAGAAGAGATATGGGATGGAAATTGACAGGGATGCTAGAATCATGTGAGGCTTTTTTCAGGATGGGGTGACATGGACATGTTTGTATGCAGTGGGGAATGCGCCAATAGAGAGGGAGATTGAATGTAAAAAATAGCATGGGGATGACAAAGGGATTGATGTGTTGAAGCCAATAGACCGAGAATGCCTCAGAGAGCAGGGACTAGCATTTGTTTGTCTTTTATTTGTATCCCCAGTGCTTAGCATAGTATCTGGCACAAGCAGGTGCATAATAAAAGGTTATTGACTTGGGTTGACATGGAGGATATTTTTGTTGTTTTTGTTGTTGTCTGTCCTTCATTCTTGAGGAGGACCATGACATCAGGGTGATGTCATGACTTGCACTGAATTGGATTTAATTGAGGGAGGGCTGTGCAAGGTCACCAACCTCACTCTCTCCTCCAGAGCCATTTGGGTCCAGTGGCAAGAAACACATCAGGATGACTGGAGATGGTCCTGGAAGTTTTCAGGGGTTAAGTGACTTGCCCAGGGTCACACAGCTGTAAGTGTCAAGTGTTTGAGGTTGGATTTGAACTCAGGTCCTCCTGAATTCGGCGCCAGTGTTCTATCTACTGCGCCACCTAGCTGCCTCATGGAGGCATGATAGTACCATGGAAAGAGCGCTGGATTTGGAATCAGAGACCCAAGGTGGGAACAGTAGTTCTGATACTTCCCTGTGTGACCTTGGGCAAGTCAAATGAGGCCTATAAGGACCTTCCCATTGCTCACTTTCTGATCCTTTGCTTTTATCTCCCCTATCTCCCCTATGAGATTAAAAAATTTCTCAGAGGCAAAAGCTAAGTCTTATTCAACTTTGTATGTGTGACAGGGCTCTGAAAATGTTAGCCACTTAATAAAAGTGTCTTAGATTCGAAGTTATTGGCATAGAGCCTCATCCTAGAGGATACAGCATGTTTTGTTTAAAGGAGAAGAAAGGGAAAATTCTTTGTACCTTTGGGTCTATGTCTTTAAGACATGAGGTAACTGGGTGATGCAGTGGATAAAGTGCCAGGCCTGGAATCAAGAAGACCTGGGTTTAAATATGGCCTCACACACTTACTATCTGGGTGACCTTGGGCAAGTCACTTAACCCTGTTTGCCTCAGTTTCCTCATCTGTAAAATGTTTTACCCCTCCAGTATCTTTGCCAAGAAAACCCCAAATGAGGTCACAAAGAGTAGGGCATAATTGAAATGACTGAACTACAATGCCTTTAAGAAAGTTTTAGTAACAAGGGTAATCTTGCTGTTTAACCTATAAAAGGCAATGTAAGTATTTGAATTGTGACTTTAGAACACCCATAAATCAAAAGAATAAAAAACAGCTGTCATGAGAGTCATATTTTAATGAAAGGTGCCACCTGAATGAAATTTTCAAGGGTGCTGATGGAATGATGGCTTCAATTCAAATACATCATAGTTATATCATTTTTAGAAACAGAAATGACAGTATAATCAAAATTGAATTAGTGTTTGAAGCGTAATAATGTTTAAGGGAAATGTTGTTACTTAATATATTCATATAATGACAAGCCTCCCTAGCTTTTGGATAGTTGCCTTACACAGAAGGAAATTCCTGCATCTCATTTCCCCCTCATTGATTATTTGACTTCTCATTGTTCAGTTGTTTCAGTTGTATCTGATTCTTCATGACCCCTTTTGGGGTTTTCTTGGCAAAGATAATGTACTGGTTTTGCCATTTCCTCCTCCAGCTCATTTTATAGATGAGGAAACTGAGGCAAATAAGATTAAGTGACTTGCCCAGGGTCACCCAGCTTGCAAATATCCAAGGCCAGATGTGAACTCAAATGTTCCTGACTCCAGGCCCAGTGCTCTATCCACTGCATCACTCCAGCTTCCCAAAGACCAGCAGAGCCAAGTGTAAAGAGATTCATCATCAAGTAGCGATGGATTATTATGACCATAACAATTTAGGACCTGTGTTTTTGGGTGCAGAGGGGAGGTATCCATTCTGTTAAAACCACAGATCCTCGAAGAATTATAATATAGCCAGCAAAGGTTAAGAGGAGTGATGATATCGGGCTATAGAATCATGAAAGGTAATGGTAAGTAAGCATAGGCTCTTTCACCAAACCTCAGCATGCTAGGCCTACCTTAAAGACAGCAGAAAACGGTCAGTATTACTGCCCCTGACAGATTCATGGATCTTTGCCTCTGAAGGAGTGCCTAAGTTAATAGAAAGCAGACAAACCTGCCTGGGACGCTAGATAGACTACCTGCCGATAGGAGACACCTCTGGAGTAAAAAGACTTAAGGTTCTGGGAAGTGGCTTGAGTTAAGGTAAGTATTCAAACTTCCTAGCAACGAGGCAGCTAAGTAGGTGGTGCAGTAAATAGACCTCTGGACCTGGAATCAGAAAGACTTGAGTTCAAATCTGATTTCAGACTCTTACTAGCTAAAGTGATGATGGGTAAGTTATTTAGCTGATGTCTGCCTCAGTTTCCTTATCTGCAAAAATGGGAATAATAATGGAACTTATCTTCCAAGATTGTTGTGAGGATAAAATGTGATATCTGTAAAATGTTTTGCAAACCTTAAAGTGTTTAATAAATGTTAGCTATTATTACCACGACTCTCTAATCTTTATTGTATTTCCATGGATTTTTCCTCAACAAGTAGTAGATTCACTCATTTATCTCATTGGATCTCAGCCCTGAAGTTAGTCTAGATTTTGGACTCCTGATCCTATTTTGAAGGATAACTCCTCTATTTAGAGTATGGACCACCCTAACCCTTCTTTTTAACCAGGGGTCTTCCGTATATACTTGCATATGCTACTTAAATCTTTCCTCATAGAAATATGTTCAATAAAGACTAAATGCATGAAAAAGAAGTCCATAGTGTGTCCCTAATGGATGTTAGAACCCTTTGAAAAGAAGTCTTTAACCTTTTGATATTGTTATCATGGAGTACAACCATACTCACTGATGCCACTGGAAAGGACAGAATCTTTGGTGGGATGGAGCATGGGTCTGGCCCAGTAGAGCAATTCTTACATTCACATGTCAATTATACTATCACCCAACAATTGGTGTTGCAGTTGGAAGTGACAGTAGATAGAACACAAGGTCTGGAGTCAGGAAGACCTGAGTTCATATCCAGCCTCAGACATTGTCTATCTGTGTGACCCTGGGTAAATCACTTAACATCTGTCTGCCTCAATTTCCTCACCTATAAAAAAGGGATCATAAGACCACCTACATAGCAGGGTTGTTGTGAGAATCAAATGAGATAATATTTGTAAAGCACTTAACACAGTGCCCAGTACATGTTGTCACCGATGCTGTTCAGTCATGTCTGACTCTTCACTATCCCATGGACCACAGCACACCAGGTCCTTCTATCTGCCATCCCCTTTTCCTTTTGCCTTCAATCTTTTCCAATGAGTCCCGTCTTCTGATTATGTAGTCAAAGTATTTAAGCTTCAGCTTCAGTAGTTGACCTCCCAGTGAATAGCCTGAGTTATTTTTTTAAAGTGCTGACTGATTGGATCTCCTTGCTGTCCTAGGGATGGTGATGGTCTCTGTCTGTCTGTCTGTCTCTCTCTCTCTCTCTTTGTGGGGCAATGAGGGTTAAGTGACTTCCTCAGGATCACACAGCTAGTAAGTGTCAAGTGTTTGAGGCTGGATTTGAACTCAGGTCCTCATTAATCCAGAGCTGGTGCTTTATCCACTGGGCCACCCAGCTGCCCTGGAGCAAGCATCTTTTCATTTCATGACAGCAGTCACCATCTGTCACATAATAGGTGCCTAATAAATGCTTGCTTCCTTACTGTATTTCCTGTTTTTATTGACAATATTCACAATGGCAGTCCTAGGATACATAGAAGAATTGGAGATACTTACTTAGCCCTCAAATCCAGGTGGGCAAGACCTACTATGATGAATCTTGAGATGCAAGGAAGAAAACTGTCATCCAAAAATGAAAACCAAAAGATGACAATTAAATAGAGCCTTTCTTAGGATGAGTCAAGATCTAGAAGCTAGAAGACACTTATCATCTATTCCAATCCCTTCATTTTGTAAATGAAGCACCTCAAGCAGAATGACTTGTGTGATGAAGTCTCACAAGTAGAGCAGAACCAGGATTGGAATCCAGGTCCTTACACTCCAAATCCAATATTCCCACCAAATATGAACCATTCTGTCCACCACACCAGTAGAATCAAACTCAAATAGAAACAGATACACTCACCCCTGTTGAGTTATATGTTGGCTTAGAAAACCACACATCGACATTATGTGTGTTCTGTTGCATTTTAATTTATCTATTTTGATTACATTTTCATTTGGTTTGGCCACTCAGGAGTGCTGTGTATTTGGCATCTCTGTGCCATCCCATGCAGCCTCTCCCTAGGAAGCTGCCCAGTACTTTTATTAATTTTGAGAGACTCCTTAGCAGGAAACCCATGTTTTCAACACAAATGTTCTCTTGGAGTTGCTGTATAATTGCAAACTTTGGATCCTCACTTTCTCCAAGGGATCCAAGTTGTGGATGTCCCAAATAGCAATGGAGAAGCTCGTGGTGGGCGTCAGCAAGTGATAGCCTCTACCTCCCACAATCACTTCTGCAGAAAAAGAAGTGTGAGAGATAACACCAAGAAAGTGTATAGTTAGAAAAGGATGTGAGCCAGTCTTGCAGTGATGCTGAGGGCTACCAGATGGACAGCTTGAGTGTTACCCTGCTACCCACAGAATGTGAAAAGATCCAGAGGAAGGTCCCTAGCATTTCAGATGGATCTTTTGTGGTGAATCCATGGAAGAATATGGATGAGAATCAACACAGGAGAAGAAAGCATGGCTGGCTGAACTTGTACCGATAGAGAGAATGCCTTTGACAATGAGATACTGGCTCCACCGAAGCATTGGAGATGATTATCATCATATGATAAGTATTATAAAACATAGGCAACACACCATAGTGGATAGAGAGCCAGTCTCAGAGCCTAGAAGGCTTGCATTTTAACTCTTACCCCTGACGCATCCTGGCTGTTTAATTTCAGGCAAGTCATTTAACTCCTGAATTGGTACAAGAAACTGGTAGTTCTGTATAGCATTGAAATGAGAGGTCCACTCTCTATATTAATTATTTTATGGAATGGTATAATTTTATTATCACATATTAATAACTCAGGAAAGTTCTTTTGGGCATTAATGTACTAAATAAATGTATACTTGTTATAAATGCACATCAATTTAATATTCAATTAATATTAATATTGTAATATCAATCATTTATACATGTTATTTGTGTACTTGTATTAATATTAAGATTTATTATTAATGTATTACTTGTGTGTTAGTATTAGTTAATATTACTTAATAATGAAATATTAATACACTCTGATTTTTACAAAACACTCTTCTACTGAAAAATATTATAATATACATATATATTTATATAAATATGGATGTTTATGTTGCTATTCTTAACCCTATGGGTTATATAGTGAAAGTGATTATGTAATGATAGTGAGTTGTGCATTGTCATATATCCAGTAAGTTGAAGAACCAGAATTTGAACTCAGATCTCCTCACTTAGGTCTAATGTTCTTTCCTTTACTATTACAGTGGTTCACTGAGATTGTCTATCTTCCATTTGTCTCCAGCGACCTGTGACATTCAGTAACCCACCGTACCCTGATATTCGGTCTTGTCCTAAGAGAAGTTGCCTGTATCTGACCACTTACTTGCAAAAGTTCAAACACTGCGAGGAGGTCCCCTCCATCCAAATGACCACAAAAAATTGGGTGATAGGAAAGTCTGGGTGGTTCATACTCATGGTCCACAAGCTTCACAATGGGAGCAGCCACAGTAGAGCCTAAATATTCTGGCTTCCCCTGGGGAAAACAAAACAATTTTTCCTTGATATAGATGACATCTGCTTGGTGATTATCCTGTCCTTTTAAATTCCTTCTGAACTTGACTCTCAGTCTTGAAAATAATCTTTAAGGCCCATGGCATTTGCATTGGTATTGGTCACATTTTCCAGGGCTCCCTTCTCCCTTCTCTGCCAGCTTTCCTTCCACAAACACAAAAAGGGAAAATCTCTATACTCAAGGAATTTGCATTCTACAAGGGGGATAAAACATTTATAGATGAGTAAATATCAAATAAATACAAATCAGGTTGCAATGTATTGCCATTGAAGAGTCATACAGAAGGATATAAAAAATATATATATATAAAATATATATATGTATATATATATATATATATATATATATATATATATATATATATATATATATATATATATGTGTGTGTGTGTGTGTGTGATTGGAAAGGGAGATGGGCCCCAGTTGGGAAATGGCCGAATAAGTTGTATATGATTATAGTAGAATACTACTGTGCTATAAGAAATGACAAGCAGGATGATTTCAGAAAAAACCTGGAAAAACTTACATGAAACTGATGAAAAGTGAAGTGAACAGAACCAGAAGAACATTGTACACAGTAATAGTGATATCGTACAATGATCAACTGTGAATGTCTTAGCTTTTCTCAGCAATACAATGATCCAAGCCAATTCCAAAGGACTCATGATGAAAAATGCTATCCACATCCATAAAAAAATGATGAAGTCTGAATGTAGATTTTTTTCACTTTGTTTTTTCATGTTTTCCCCTTTTGGTCTATTTCTTCTTTCACAACATGACTAACATAGAAACAAGTTTTATATGAGTGCACCTACATAACCTACATAAAATTGCATTCTGTCTTAGAAAGGGGGGAGGTGAGAAAAAGAGGGAGAAAATTTGGAACTCAAAATATTTTTTTGTTTTTTGTTTTTTAGTGAGGCAATTGGGGTTAAGTGACTTGCCCAGGGTCACACAGCTAGTAAGTGTTAAGTGTCTGAGGCCGGATTTGAACTCAGGTACTCCTGACTCCAGGGCCGGTGCTCCATCCACTGCGCCATCTAGCTGCCCCAAAATATTTTTTAAATGAATGTTTAAAATTGTCTTTACATGTAATTGGGTAAAAATAAAATATTTTTTAAAGTGGGGGGAAAGGAGTAAAAGATGCCCACATTGGTATCTACACAATGTCAGTACATTTAAAAGAAGGCTCCATACAGGATGAAAAGAGGTAGATAAGCTACAATCTATTAAAATGGAGGATATATCAAATGGATGATATCAGAGAGCCATCGCAGTATCAAAATATACTGTAATGGAAGTTACTATCTAGTCATGATGGAGCCAGCTCTGGATCTATGGGGAATGAAGGAAATTGGATGTGAAATCTGTGAATTGCCCTGGAATGGAGAGATCTGCACAGAAGTTGAATAGCGGACAGCCTGTCTCCAGGAACCAGCACATATCAGAGGAAGGCTCATGAACACTAACATACTGGGGCTTCTCAGAATTCTCAGCTAAAAAAATGAAGAGGGTTTGGTGAAGTGCCTGCTCTACAGGAGTCCATGCAACGTGGTCTGCACATTGAAAGAACGCTAACATTCATCTCCTTCTCTGCAATCACCTGGCCCCCATCTTAGCTCGGGTCTTTATTACCTCTAACTCCACTTTTGCAATAACTTTCTAATTGGGCCCCTTCCTCCATGGTCTCCCTTCTCCACTCTATCTTCTACATAGCTGTCAAAATAATATGCTGAGCATGAATATAACTATGCCATTCCCACAATTTAAAGGGCTCCAGCAGCTCCCTGTTGCCTCTAAGATAAAATACAGTCTCCTCTATTTGTCATTCAGATTCCTTTATAATGTGACCCCAGCCTACCTTTCCAGGTTTATTAGTCATTAGATCTCTTCACTCATTCTATCTTCCAGCCACGCTGTTCTGTATACAAAACATTCTATTAGATTGTGAGCTCCTTATGGCCCTCTTCTTGTATCCCTGGTGTTTTATACTGTCTGGCACATAGTAGGGGCTTAACAAATGTTTATTAACAATATTCCATCTCCTTTCTTGGGATGTCTCCCATGCCTCCTTGTAATGCTTTCCTCAGTCCCTTCACTTAGAATCCCTAGTTTTCTTCAAAGCTCAGCTATTTTCTGATCTTCCAGCTGCCAATGCTTCTCCCATAAAATTACCTTGGCTTTATTTTGTATCTACATTGTATCTACTTGTTTTGTAGATGCTCATATGTGTACACTGTCTCCCTCCTTAAAGGAGGAAATGGTTTCCTTTTGTTTTTTTTGTCTCTGTATCCCCAGAACCCAACTCAGTGCCTGGCACACAGTAGCTATTAAATAAATGCTTATTGGTTAAGTGTGTAAATGGATCTGTGATTGAAATCTTTCAATTCACTTTGGAAGTATTTGTTCCTCTGAGCAACACCAAAAATGGGTTGTGGTCATCTATTTTATAAAAGTTAGGTAATTCTTTGTCACATCTTGGATACATGTGTAACCAACAGCCCAGTGACCCACACTTAAGTAGGCATGATTTAATTACAGAGTGGAGCTCCAAAACCCATCTCATTGGATTTTTTTTTTTGTCTCCAACCAGAGTAGTAAATCTCAGGCTATTGGCTCAATTATATTCTTAAGTCTCCACAGATGTGGGTAAAAGGGTTCTCAGATCCCATGTAAAGTATTCAAAGTTACAAGGTTAATCAGACCCAGGATAGTTTTTATTTCACCCTACAGAAACAAAACAAAGAACACACAACAATTCATAAACAATTCATATAATTCTCCCTCTTTGGTGTCTTACTTTTCTTCTATGGCCCTATATAATCTCTCAGACTCCCCTTGGAGTAGGGACTTAATCTTTGTGGTTAAGACTCCTTTTCGGAGGCAAATTAACTTGATATTGTTAGAGAAGCAAGAAATGCCAAACCACTCCAGTATCTTTGCCAAGAAAACACCAAATGGGGTCATAAAAAGTTGGATGGGACTGAAAAATGACTTAGCAGCAACAATAACAACAATGTATGAAGTACTGTGGTAAGCACTAGAGATACATAGGCAAAAAACATTTAAGTCTTTCAAAGAGCTCAGCCTAATGGGGAGAAATACTGTAAATTGCTTGTTGCTTCGTGTTAGCCCATTAACAACTTAGCAGGCAGACCCAACTTTTCTTCCCTTCTTTTTCCTAACTTCTTTCCTTGTATTACCAACTTATTTTATTCACAGAGATTACTCTCTTGAGTGTTTCTCCACAAATCCTTCTGATCTTCTAGAGTAAGTCACCCACTCAGTATATCCAATAAGTTGTAAAGAAAGTTGTAAGTCAACAAATACCAGTGAATTAAATTAAATTGAAAATGAGTCATTTCTTCCTCTGCCATATCTCTTACAACCAGTGGATCATTCCTTCCTGTGGTTACAGCAGTCATTATAACTCAGGCCCTCATTGCTTCTATCCAAGAATGTTGTAATAGCCTTCTGGCTCCTCTTCTTGATTTCCATTCTGCCCCTACCAACTTTAGAGCCCATATTTCAGCTCCAGTATTAGTGTGTTTCTTTGACCATTTCACTCTACTCAGCAGTTTTCTGTGGCTCTGAGAGTTTGTAAAGAATAATGCTTAAATTCACAACTCTGGCACATTCTGGTTAACTAGTAGGTTGTATTCTAGGGTCTTTGTGTATTTTAAGTTCATTCATATAGGACTACACATAATCATCTGTTCTCTTGTCCTTTCCTATCTCTCTACCTTTTGTTTACATTGCCTAATGTTTGGAGCAAACTCTCTTACCCCCATATCCTTGTATTGAGGACCCCCCTCCTCTCTTCCTCCCTCCTTTCCTTTCTATTTGCTTCCCTCCCCTCATCTCCCCTTTATTCCATTCATCTCTTCACTTCCTTCACCTCTTCTTCCTTTCCTCCCTCTTTCTTTTCCTTCCTTCTTTCCTTCTTTCTTTCTCTCTCTCTTCCTTCTTTCCTCCCTCCTTCCTTCCTTCCTTCCTTCCTTCCTTCCTTCCTTCCTTCCTTCCTTCCTTCCTTCCTTCCTTCCTTCCTTCCTTCCTTCCTTCCTTCCTTCCTTCCTTCCCTCTTTCCTTCTTAGCCAGGCTTAGATACATCTTCCTTCATGGAACTTTCCCTGATGCCTTAGGTAAAAGTGATCTCACCCTCTTGAAATTTCTCATGGTCCTTTCCCTGGACCTTTGCCTTCTATCTTACTGATCTATCAAGACATCTCATTCCCCTTATTAGATTATAAGAACCTCGAGGGTAGAGACTGTCATTTTTCATTTCTGTATCCTTCATGCTTACCTAGCACAGTGCTTGACAGAGAAGAGTCTCTTAATGGAAGCTTATAGAATTGCATTGTT
Source organism: Dromiciops gliroides (assembly GCF_019393635.1). NCBI lineage: Eukaryota > Metazoa > Chordata > Mammalia > Microbiotheria > Microbiotheriidae > Dromiciops > Dromiciops gliroides. The sequence continues at coordinate 109,655,689 of NC_057861.1, forward strand.
GAACTGAACAAAAGAAGTAAATAAACCTATCATTCTTTCTTCCAGGCCTTATGTCGTATTTCAACAACAACAAATAAAAATTACAACTTCTAACTTAGTAATAAAAATCATCTTCCAGAAATCTACTAAGCTACCCCAAGAGAGTCAGGTCTCAAACATCTTTCAGGAGGGTGTATTTGGTTTCATATTGAGAACACAGAAAAATCTATTTTATAAGACTGGAGGGAAGAGATTAATGTGCTGTTTATGGGCTTAGATGGGGAAAATAGAGCAGACTGTAAAGGTTAGATGAATGATGAGACCTCTCAAGTGATCCAAGAACATTTAAAGCCTTTGCTGCATATTTACAGCATATTCGCTGGCCTTAACTAGAAGGACAATTCACAAGAAGCCAATCTATGCAGAGGAAGGCCAAATAAAAATTGCAGACAGAGGAGTAATTAGGTAAAAACCTTTGTATAAGAATTTTTGTTTAAAAAACGTTTTTGTTTGGAACTTAACAAACACCAAATAAAATGGGCATTTGTACATAGTACAACAGAAAAAGATTATACTCATGAAACTGTAGGTCTCTGTTATATACAGCTTGCTTTTCTTTTGAAAGCTATAATAATTTCTACCTGCAGTTCACAAAATGAAAAGCAACCTTTGGCGAAGTGGAAAGAAAGCTGGATTTGGAGCAGAGATTTGCTTACTTTCTTCTGGTGTGCCCTTAGGCAAACTGCTTAACCTCTCTGGGCCTGAAGTACTTTATCTGACAAATTAGGCCATTTGCAAGTGACCTTCAAGGTCTCCTCTAGCACTAAATCTTTGGTCTAATCTCTTTCCTTTTAATTCTTATGATTAGAGAATACCTAGATAATTCAGTAGGTAGCAGGCACCCCTTCTGGGTGGGGTTGGGGGATGGGGGATGGGGGGTTAGGGAGTGAGCAGGTGGGGGTAATGGTAGTGGTGGTGTTCAGTTGTTCCAGTTGTGTATGATTCTTTGTAACCCCATTTGGGGTTTCTCTGACAGAGATACTGGAGTGGTTTGCCATTTCCTTCTCTAGCTCATTTTACAGAAGAGGAAACTGAGGCAAACAGGGTTAAGTGACTTGCCCGGAGTCATGTAACTAGGAAGTTTCTGAGGCCAGATTTAAACTCAGGTCTTCCTGACTCCAGGCCTGGTGTCCTATCCACTGTACCACCTAGCTGCTCTATTTCCCTATTGAGTGAAATATATACTTCTGCACTCAACTGTGAGTATGTATTCTTCCTTCCTTCCTTTTTGACCAGATGCAATCAACTGAATGTGAATGTCTGTCAATCAAATCATACATAGTATGATGAGAAGAACATTGGACTTAGAGTCAACAGACTAACCATGCTGTCTCAGCTGTTGCTTAGGAGCCATGTGACACTGGACAAGCAATTTCTCCTGTGATTCTTAGTTTCCTCATCCATAAAAATGGGCACAATAGCAATACAAGACAATGCCAAAAGACTGATGGTAGAAAATGCTCTCCACATCCAGAAAAAGAACTGGGGGGGGGGGGGACTAGGTGTTGCAGTGGATAAAGCACCAGCCCTAGATTCAGGAGGACCTGAGTTCAAATTTGACCTCAGACACTTGACACTTCCTAGCTGTGTGACCCTGGGCAGGTCACTTAACCCTCATTTCCCCATAAAAAAAATTTAAAACAAAAGAACTGTGGAATCTGAATGCAGATCGAAACATACTATTTTCACTTTTGTTGTTGCTTTTTTGTTATTGTTCTTGTTTATTCTTTCTTGCATTTTTTTCCTTTTTGTTCTGATTCTTCTCTTACAACATGACTAATGTGGAAATATGTTTAACATGATTGTAATGTATAGCCTATATCAGATTGCTTGCTGGCCTCGGGAGGATGGAGGGAAAGAAGGGTGAGAGAAAAATTTGGAGCTCAAAAAAAATCTCTTTACATATAATTGAAAAAAATTAAAAAAAAATTTTTTTAATGGAGACAATAGTTATACAACCTGACTGATATGATGACGGAGAATCGAAAGGTATAATATATCTTGTACATTATCTTGTAACAGATCTATATAGAGCTGTGTAAATGAGACTTTGTTAACATTCTTATTATTGATTGAGAGTTACTGATTAATAACATTCTTATTGATTAATAAAATTATTATATAAATATAAATAATAAATCATATAAATGGGAGCCCATTTATATCATTCTTTCAGGTTTGCAACATGCTTTACATACATAATCTCATTTGATCCTCACAAAAATTCCTGTAATTATTATTATCATCCCCACTTTATAGATGAAGAAACTGAGGCTGAATAGTTAAGAGACTTGATCCAGGTCACTCAACTAGTAAATGTCTGAGGTAAGAATTGAATGTAGAGCTTCCTGACTCCATGGCCAGGACTCAAGCCATTGCTTCACCTAAATAGTATGGATGATAAATGTGTCCACTAAAGTCTTCCTCTGATGACTTTTCATGGCTTAGAGGGGACCTATTTCTCAGACCTGCAGTCTGAGAAGCAGCCACGCTATGCTCTGAGAGGCTCATCACGAATATGGCCTCTATTTTCGCCCTGTAAGCTAAGACTGTTACAGAGTGAAAGTGTTGCAAGTTATGTTAGTAAAGAGAATCTAGGGGAAAAGGTCCTTGAAGTAAGGACAGGTATGGCAGGGAAGTTTATTGCCTTCAGGTTAATTATTTTTCAGATGAGTTCTTTTGTAAACTGAAAAACACTTTTTAAAAAGGGCTAATGGGGGCAGCTAGGTGGTGCAGTGGATAAAGCACTGGCCCTGGATTCAGAAGGACCTGAGTTCAAATGTGGCCTCAGACACTTGACACTTACTAGCTATGTGACCCTGGGCAAGTCATTTAACCCTCATTGCCCTGCAAAAAAAGAAAGAAAGAAAGAAAAAGAAAAGAAAAAGGAAAAAAAAGAAAAAGGGTGAACAGCAACAACAATAATGACCAATGTGTGTATGTATATATGTCTGTATATACACGTGCACACACACACACACACACACACACACACATATATATGTTATGTATGTATACATACATACACACATACAGAGAGAGAGAGAAAGCCTTCAAGTTTGCAAAGCATTTTACATATGGTATCTCATTGGATTCTCCCAACAATTCTGGGAAGTAGATGCTATTATTATCCCCATTTTATAGATGAACAAATTGAGGCTGAGAGAGGGTAAGTGACTTGCCCAGAGTCACACAGCTAATACATGTCTGAGATAGAATTAGAACTCAAGGCATCCTGATCCCTAGTCCAACACTAATCCATCTCCCTTTCCCTTTCCCTTCCCCTTCCTCTTCCCCTTTTCAATTTAGGTTTTATAAATTTGGATTTTCATATAATGGGCTTGCTTAAAGCAGAATACCTGTAGTGGTTCTGAGCTGCTGGACAATTAGAATAAAATACAAAGACTAATTAACTGGTGGTGCTATGGTATACCATATACTACCTTGGTACTATTATCGCATCTTGGTGAAGTTGAAAGTATGTAGAATCTTCAGTTAAGAGGACTTGGGTTCAAATCCTACTTCATACATTCACTAGCTGGGTGTGACCTTGGGTAAGTCACTTAACCTCTCTAGGCTTCAGTTTTCCAATCCATAAAATGGGAATAATAATAACACCCATCTCCCAGGGTAGTTATGAAGATCAAATGAGATAATAATAAAGCATTTAGTACCTGGCACATAGTAAACACTATATGAATGTTAACTATTGTTACTATCATCATTATCATTATTGCTATTATTACCATTATTATTACTAAACTTATTGGGATTTTTTTCTGTAAAATGAAAAGGTTGGATCACATGGCCTCTTCCCAGTTTATAATCATGATCCTGTGCCCCCCACCCCCAACTCTGGTCCACACTCTCTGAAGGAGGGGAGGGAGGTGGGGCTTATATTGCCCTTACCACAGCATCACTGTCATACAGCTCCACCACGACCAGAGGAGGGGATTCAGCCACTTCCCTCTGGTCCCCATAAAACACAATGTTGTTGAACAGCAACATCTGGTTCCAGGTGGGGGACAAGGTCTGGGAAATAACCTAAAGGGCAAAGGGAACAGAACTGATTAGCCTCCAGTTCCAACAACAACACCACAACTCCAGAACATAACCCTACATTCGCTCCCCCTCACCCCAAACAAGCAACATGTTGGTTTGGAGTCACAAGAGTGATGTTCAAGTCTCAATTCTCTCAGATCTTGAGCAATTTCAAGACTCACTTCCGTGGGGCCTTGAGTCTCAGTTTATTCATCTGTAAAATGGGAATGGAAATCATGACTGCACATGGCCAGAGGTCACCTACTGCAGGAATCCCATCTATAATGCCATGGACAAGCAATTCTGTCTTACAAGGTTGTTGTGTGGATCTAATTTTTAAGAATGCATAGGTTTTTGGAAAGACTTACATGAACTGATGCAAAGTGGAGTCAGCAGAACCATAGTAACAGCAATACTGTTCAATGAAGACAACCTCAAAGGACTCAAGATGAAGCATACTATCTGCCTCCAGAAAAAGAACTGATATTGATTGAATACAGACTGAAGCATGCTATTTCTCACTTTTTTCTTTTATTCTTTTTCTCTTATTCAAGTCTTCTTGTACAAAATGACTAATATGGAAGTGTTTTGCATGATTGCACATATATAACCAATACCTGATTGCTTATCATCTCAAAGGGGGGTGGGGAAGAAGGCAGGGAGTAATAGAATTTGGAACTCAAAAAGTTAAAAAATTGTTTTAATATGAAATTTGGGAAAAAATGTATTTTAAATAAACATTTTTATTTAAAGTTATAGGTTCCAAATTCTCTGTCTCTCTCTGTCTCTGTCTCTCTCTGTCTCTGTCTCTCCCCTACATCCTCCCTGAGGTAAGCAGATATAGGTTATACATATACAATTATGTAAAATTAAAAAATTATAAAAGAATGCATAGGTTTTCATCAAGTATTTCAAGGGCTGTCATGTGGGAGAGGGGGTTATATTTTTCTGTTTAACCCTAGAGGGCAGGACCAAGAGCATGGGGCACGAGTTTCAGAAAAGTAAATTTCATCTTCCTAAAAATTAACTCTCCGAAAGTGGAATGTCTTATTTTGGGAAGTAGAGAGTTCTCCATCACTGGAGATCTTCACACTACTTCTTCCTGGATACTTTTCATGATGGGGAACTAACTACTTACTGAGGTAGTCCATTCCATTTTCAAATTGTTTGACTGGTATTTTTTTATATGACTCTCCATCTTACCCTTGGGAAAAGGTGTGTCTGAACTATTTGCAGACTCATGATTGAAGAACAAGAACTTTTTTTTAACAGCTCGATCTTTGTCATAGTATTTTTTCTTGGATTAGAAAATGGCACCAGGTCCCTTGCCTCACAGACCAGAGCATGCTATCTCTCATGAGGCAAATATCAAAGTGACCTTGAATAGTAGTTGATGACAGAGTTAGTGATACAGCTAGCCCTGCAAACCCTCACAGCAGGGCCCCTTTCCCACCATAGGGTACCTCTTCTCATCGTTTCCTAGTTTCTTTATTCTGATTGATCCTTCTCAAGGTACTTACCTTGATACCATAAGCCAAAAGAATGACTAAGAATTTCAGGCACCACGGGATCTAGAAGTAGGGCTGGTAGTGGGGGGTAGGGTAGAAATAGGGATGTACCAAGAACATAATACATCAGGTGTATTCTGACCAGGACAGAGTAGAGTGCAACTACTATCATTCCTAGAAACTATGTTCCCCTTAATGCCATCTAGCTCAACTTTGGAGGGCTGCTATCCCACAATATTGATTCATATTGAGCTTGCAATCAACTTTGCAAAGCCCCAAATCTCTTTCAGAAGAACCATTGTCATGGAAAGAAGGAAAGGAGGGAGGGAGGGAGGGAGGAAGGAAGGAAGGAAGGAAGGACGGATGGAAGGAAATAAGTATTTTTTAAGTACCTACTATGTGCCAGGCACTGTGCTTAGCACTTTACAACCATTATCTCATTTGACCCTCACAACAACCCTGAAAGGTGCTATTATGATTTCACAGCTCAGGAAACTGAAGTAAACAGAGGTTAAGTGACTTGCTCAAGGTCACACAGCTAGTAAATGTCTGAGGCTGGATTTTGACTTGGATCTTCCTGGCTCCAGGCCCAGCACTGGGACTAGATAATGTGCCCGTTGCCAAGTGCTAGAAACTAAGGTTCTTTGAGTATTAGATGGATTATTCCACTTGAGACAGAGGAAGTCTCATTACCATGCTATGCCTCACCTGAGCGGGGAGGAGAGAAGCCTTCTGGCACAAAAGGTCCAAATGACTTTCCCATCAGTTTCCATTATACAGTCCCCCTGTTCTCTGCTTGTGCTCACATTGGATGATTCCAGAAGACAAACTTAGGGTTGCTGCAGCTAAATTTGGGGATTGTTGTTTTTATACCCAAACCTCCCTCTGCTCCAGGCCATTAATGCTATCTGAAAGTCCTGCCTCTCAGACCTTGACTATCCAAACTTCTTGAACCTCCAGGGATCCAAAGAGAAGCACTCCCAATTTAAAGCTTTCAGTCCAGAGATTTCTCCCATCAGGGTTTTGAATCATTTATCCTATGGTCATGAGATGACATTTTTTATAGTTTTTCTTTATGTGGGTCATAAAAATATTGTTCTTACCATATTTCTTCTCTGGTTTCAGTCTATTTTATGCTTTAGATACAATGAGGTTTAGCATAATTTTTCAAGAAGATCCTGAACTTCTCTCGACAGATAGTGGAATATATGCAGCTAACTTCAATCATTTTTCTTTCAAATAATATCATAAATGCAAGATTACTTGCTCTCAGTACCACCCTCCCCCTCCCTCAAGAAACCTTCAATGTCAGTGATACAGACCATCAAGAATGTCACGCTTTTAAGCAAAGTTTTCTTTCCCTGGTTACTGGATAGATACAATTCTAGTGTAATTCATATTCTCCGCAGTGTTTTCAGTCACTGAAATTATTACATCAGCCTCTGGGGCACTTTGGGCCATGAAGCCCCATCGAATTCAATTTGCACCAATATTTATTGGGTACTATGAATAAGGCCCTGGGATAAGGATATAAAGATAAATAAGACAGGATCATTCGTGTGACAAACTCCCTGTGTAGAATTCCTACTGCTGATAGAAGAAAGCTTCTTTTATTTAAAAAAAAATAGCAAAAATCCCCATCACCACTCAAACCCCAAGGAGCTGTCCAGCTCAAATGTTAGTTGATTCCACCAATGGCCCTGGTTTTTAGTTGTGTTTTTAAGTAGATTGAGGTCTCCTGTTTGGTCTGGAAAAGGCTAAAGACTTCTATGGACTACTGCTATGAGAATGCAAAGATCTGAGTGATAGAAAGAGTATTGGGATAAGTATCAGAGGACCTAAGTTCAAATCCCAGCTCTGAAATGTATGAGCTCATCACTTAAACTCCTTGGGCCTCAGTTTCTTCAACTGTAAAATGAGGAAGTTGAACCAGATGATTCCTGAGGATCAGGTTAAAATCCTATGAACCAATGAATCTCATATTGCCCTTTAGGAAGTGTAGCCTGCCCAGGGTTCTTTTGAACCTGAGACAGTGTTGGATTTCCATGAAATGGTAATCAAGTATTTGTCTGGTGGGTGAGATGCAGCTTCTGTCTTTATATAAATGAGGATTCAGACCATCCCACTAACTACATAGTGGTGACTACATATGTTTGCATTGTCCAACCGCTTCTCAGGTATGGTTGTATGGTCTCCTTCCAAGGAAAAGGTTTATCTATCATCCACATAAATTCTTACTATTGACTCAACATCATGGAAAACTTCCAGAATCATATAATCTTAGATTTCAAGGGGACATTAGAAGTTGTCTAGTTCAACCTCTACTTGATAGTTAAATTACCTCTCCTAACAAAAGGCTGCTCAAGAGAATGTGAGTTCCTTGAATGTAAAGACTGGCAAATATTTATCTGTGCATCTCAGCACCTAACACATTGGAGGTGATTAATAAAATGCTTACTGATTAACTCACTGATTGATTCATCCTCAGCTTGTGTACTTCTAATGACAAGAAACTCTTTACCTCTGATATAGTCCATTCTCTTTTCAGATAGCTTTAATTCTTAGGTCAACCTTCCTTATATGGAGTCAAAATCAGTTTATTCTCTTTTTCCTTTTTTTTTTTTTTTTTTTTTTTTTTAGTGAGGCAATTGGGGTTAAGTGACTTGCCCAGGGTCACACAGCTAGTAAGTGTTAAGTGTCTGAGGCCAGATTTGAACTCAGGTACTCCTGACTCCAGGGCCGGTGCTCTATCCACTGTGCCACCTAGCTGCCCCTAAAATCAGTTTATTCTCAATGCTGGCCCTGTGTATAGGTGTACCATTATCTCTGAGAGTGCTAAACAGCCTACTTGACCAAAGTATTTCCCCTTTCTACTTTTTTTTTGGGGGGGGGCAGGCAATGAGGGTTAAGTGACTTGTCCAGGGTCACACAGCTAGTAAGTGTCAAGTGTCTGAGGCCGGATTTGAACTCAGGCCCTCCTGAATCCAAGGCTGGTGCTTTATCCACTGGACCTCCTAGCTGCTCCTCCCCTATCTACTTTCCAAGGTGCCTGAAATGTTCACCATTAGGGCCAGTGCTTAAAGAGGCCTTCTTGAGGAAACATTTTAACTAAGTTCAGATTTGTTATCTTTGGGAGGAGGGTGGGTAGTGGAGAATGAGAGAGGAAGAGAGAATTTATAGAAGGTGCTAATTAAGAAATTCAAGTGCTATTACCCCTCTCTGGTCCAGACTTTTGGATATCTCTCTATCTCTCTATCTCTCTATCTCTCTATCTCTCTATCTCTCTATCTCTCTATCTATCTATCTATCTATCTATCTATCTATCTATCTATCTATCTATCTATCTATCTATCATTTATGTAGCACTTTAAGGTTTGCAAAGTGCTTTACAAATATTACTTCATTTTAGCCTCACAACAACAGTGGGAAATAGGTGCTATATTATTTTCATTATAAAGGGCTTAAAAAGGCATCTTGATTGGAAACAGATGGGGTGCCCATCAATTGGAGAAATGTCTTATAGCATAGGAATGTTGTGGTGTAAGAAATGATAAGGAGAGAGTTTCAGAAAAACTTGGGATGACTTATATGAGCTGATGCAAAGTGAAGTGAGCAGAACCAGGGGAACAATTTACACACTCACAACAATATTGTAATGACAATCAACATGAAGATGATCTAAACAGTTCCAAAGGACTCATGATGAAAAATGTTATCCACAACCAAAGAAAGAACTAATGAGGTTTGAGAGCAGATTGAAGCCTATTTTTTCACTTTATTTTTCTTGCCTTCCCACTCGCACAACACACACACACACACACACACACACACACACACACACACCATGGCTAATGTGGAAATATGTTTTGCATGACTTTATAGATATAATGAGTATCATAATTTTGCCTTCTCAGTGGGTAGAGGAGAGGGTGGAGGCAGAGAAAGAATTTGGAACTGGATATATACATACATATATACATACATACATACATACATACATATATATACACACACACACACACACACACACACACATATATATATATATATATATAAATAAAATTTTAATTGTTTCTTGACTGATTGCTATTTCCCTGGGTAGAAAATAAGCTCTTTGAGGGAAGGGGCTGTTGCATTTTTTATTTTGTATCTATAGTGTTTGGCACACGGTAGATGCTCAATCAATGCTTGTTGATTGATCAGTTGAGTTTTTTACTATATGCCATAACAGCCTCTCTCCCCCCTCCCCTTAGTGGGATAATCGCATCATTGCCAAAGGCTGCTCTTTTTAAATCACCAGTTATATGGAGTCAGTTACAATGGCCATTCCCCAAATTTAGAAGCAAAATGTTAGTTCTTCTGTTGCCTGATATGAAGTGGGAAGGCCTCAGAAAGATGCAGATTCTTAGGTTTAGCAGCTAAGAAAGGTGACACTTCTTCCTCTTGAATCATGGAGAGCTAATCAAGTAAGTGTCCCATGGAAAAAGATGATTTACACTGATTAAAGAGACTTTTGTGCTACACACATGCTAAATACCTTACAAGATCATACGATTCAGGAGAGAGAAGAGACTCTAGAGAATGCTATTCTACAGATGAGGACTCAGGTGGTCACCCAGGTGGTAAGTGGCAATGCCAGGAGATGAAGCCAGGTCCTCTGACCCCAAATCCAGAGCACTTCTCAGTGTGCCAGGCCAAAGACAAAACTACTAGCTTGTAAACTTTATGAAGGCAGAGACTGTAGCCTCCTCTTTATCTTGTTTTTTTTTTCTTTTTTAAAAAATGTTTTCTTGATGCCAATATTCCACCCCCAATAGAGCCCTTTTGTAACAAGGAAAAATGGTCAGGAAAAACAAACTAATATAGTAACTATGTTTGACTATGTATATGATAGTATTTTTATCCATCTTTGTGCACCCCATAGCACCTAGCACGGATTTGTACATGGTAGTGGTAGGTGCTTAGTAATATTTATTGAATGAATGGAAACAATAATAATAGTAATAAAACAACTAGCAGTCATATAGTATTATAATTTACTTATCTTCCCAGGTTGTTGCTAGGATTAAATGATCATATATTTAAAATGCTTTTCAAACCTTAAAGTACTATATAAATGTCAATTATTATGATTATTATGATTCAGTCATGTAACCATTTTTCCTGTGGGAAAAGAGGCCAGCTCCTTCCTACTTACCTTTGTGGTCTGACAGTGTGAAAGAAAGGTGACTTTGGCAAAGGGATCGGAGAGTCCAGTGCTATCTGCAGCTATGAGTCCTCTGGCCTGGTACATATGTGCTCTTAACTGGAAGATGTGCTGGGCTGTGAGCAAGTTTAAAAAAAAAGTTGTCAGTTACATGAAAGAGACATTGAACCATTAAATATCTCCCCCATTACACTGTGAGCTCCTTAAGAACAGACTGTCTTTTGCCTTTCTTTGAACAGTGCCTGGCACATAGTAAGCACTTAATAAATGCTTCTTTACTGTCTTTTATTATCAGGGTTTGAAGCATTGCAAAAAGTCATAAGGGAAGGGAAGACATTTTTTGTACATGTTTCATTACCACTAGTAGATTGGAAATGGCAGGAATCATATCTATCTCTTAGGCAAACTTTTTTTTCCTCTCTCTACACTCTCACTTGATGATCTTATCAATTCCCACAGATTCAAGTGTTGTTCCTCCTTCGTTTTCAGAGAGGACCAACGACAGCACGAGTGATGTCTTGATTTGTGTGTGGATTGGATTTAAGTAGTAGAGTTGCACAAAGTTGTCAGCCTCATTCTCTCTTTCAAAGTCATCATATTCCAGTGACAAGACAAAGGTCAAGACAACTGCTGATGGCCTGGGATGCAGTGCAGAGCCTGCTTCAGCTGCCTTCATGGCTGTTGGAACAAACTTCTTATATGCCCATTCTGCCGGGGGAAGTCTTCACATGCTTACGTAGGCTCTCCCCTTCTTCACTGATGGGTTTGAAGCCAGTCAGTTACACTTAACCTAGTTTAGCTTGTTCACCAAGATGATTTGCTTGGCTGTGGCCATTGGACATGCTGAAGCTTCTTGGAGCCCAAGGTGAGAGTTGAATGCCAGGTAGATACCAAAGATGGGCAAACAGCCCTGCCCTCACACCAGAGGTACTAGTCCTCCTGCAACATCCCATAAATCAGGGCTTCTTAAACTTTTTCCACTTGAGACCCCTCTTCACCTGAGAAATTTTTTGTGACTCCAGGTATTAATAGGACAGTTTAAGAGGCTAAACCATAAATGGATGGATTCAATTATCACCTAAATCAATATGACTCTCGGATCTAAATACCTAGTCCTGGTCTTTTTTCTAAGCTCCAGGCCCATATCACAAACTATTATATATTTTGAACTGGAAGTCCTTGGGCATCTAAAATTCAGTATGTCCAAAAATAGAAGTCATTATATTTTCCTCCAAACTTAGCCTCCTTTTATACTTGTCTATTTCTACTCTATTGTTCTAGTTATTCAGGTTCAACTTGATGTCATATTTAACCCCTCATTCTCATTCATTTCACATGACCAATCAGTTGCCAAATATTGTCATTTCTACTTTTACAACACCTCTCTTTTTTATTTTTTAGTGGGGCAATGAGGGTTAAGTGACTTGCTCAGGGTCACACACCTAGAAAGTGTCAAGTGTCTAAGGCTGGATTTGAACTCAGGCACTCCTTAATCCAGGGCCAGTGCTTTATCTACTTCACCACCTAGCTGCCCCTCACAACACCTCTCTTACATATCTAATTCTCTCCACTCACATAGCTATCACCTTAGTTCAGGATTTCATTACCTTTCCTCTACTACAACAGCTTCCTAATTGGCACACAGTAGGCATTTGATCTTTATTGGCACCATATAGCAACATTGCACATGGTAAACATTTAACAACAACAACAATAATTTGTTGAAAGAACACTTAAATATTTCCAAAGATCCTTGATTGCACTGAGGTGTGTGCTTCCTCTATTACCACAGAATTCATCCTTTCTATGCCTTAAGAAATAGTTCTACGGGACAGCTAGGTGGCGCAGTGGATAGAGCACCGGCCCTGGAGTCAGGAGTACCTGAGTTCAAATCCGGCCTCAGACACTTAACACTTACTAGCTGTGTGACCCTGGGCAAGTCACTTAACCCCAATTGCCTCACTAAAAAAAAAAAAAAAAAAGAAAAGAAATAGTTCTACGAGTTGTAGAATCCATGGTGGCCAACTTCTTCTTCTTCTTTTTTTTTTTTGGTGAGGCAATTGGGGTTAAGTGACTTGCCAGGGTCACACAGCTAGTAAGTGTTAAGTGTCTGAGGCCGGATTTGAACTCAGGTACTCCTGACTCCAGGGCTGGTACTTTATCCACTGCGCCACCTAGCTGCCCCTCCAACTTCTTTTTAATGAACCTCTACCCACTTAACTAGATTGGTCCTTTGAAAACAGACAGTTCATCACTTAGTTCATAATTAATTTTTTTTTGCTTGGTAGAACCTTCCACAACAGGTTCTGAGAACCCAGGACTAACTATACACTACAGTAGGCATCAGAGGCAGAGGAGAGGAGAGGAAAGAGGAGATGAGAGGAGAGGAAAGGAGAGGAGAGGAGAGAGTAGGAGAGAGGAGGGGAGGGGAGGAAGGCAGAGAGGAGAGGAGAGGAGGGCAGAGAGGAGAGGAGAGGAGGGGAGAGGAGAGATCTATTAGTAAATGCCCTCCACCATTGGCTACCTTTCCTAAATGATAAACTACTTCTGTTTTCCACTGAAACCAAATACAAATCAAAACAAATACAGGGATATTGAGCAACACAAGAAGTTGAATTTTTTTTCCCCCTTCAATAGCTTTAAAGCTTCCTCAGGAGCTGACTTTATGAAAGGCAGTATAACCTTCAGTGGGACAGAATTATAAAACAGCAGCAATTGGCTGGCAAGCTTGCATTGGGATGGCACCTGGAGTGTCATTCAGAACATTAGGAGAAAGGTTTGATTCAAATATGTTGCAACTTCTAGAAATAGCCCACAACTGAGAAAAGGCTTATATGAAGAATTCTAGCTTTCTAGTCAGTTGGGGTTTGTAGAAGCCAGTCTGGGAATTGGACAAGGAGAGCTTGTGGGCCTCTGGGTTTGCCAATTTTAGTCAGATCATCACAGGGAAATATAAACTATTTCTACATATAACCCAGAGCCTGAGTGTTGCATTATTAGAGGATTTGCTTCATTTTCCATTCAGTATGCTCTGATCAGGCACGCATTCACTTTTCATTACAAATCATCCTCTCCTTAAAATGGAAACTCAAGCTGTGTGCTGTCGTATGAAAGACATTCAAATTGATTTTCCCCCTATTAACATATAAGTAGGAATTTTTATTCAGTGCATGTTTAAAAAAATAATTCCAGCAAATTATTTTCAGGTATACCATTGTTGAGGAGGAGGGGACTCAGATGGGGAGAATATAAACAATGATATTGAGAAAGTAAAAATAAATGCCCCCATTAAAAGTGTATAGATCGCTATGAGCTAATCCCCACATGGTTAGATGGGCCTTAGAAGCCCATTTTAAGAAGTTCTAAGGTCTTTTTACCCAGTGATTATCTTACCCTGATAGATTAAGCTGGTGGGGGGATAACTGGTACCACTGGCTTTGGTTGGTGTCTCAGTTTCATATCCCATAGGCAAGTTGTCCAAAATGGCATTGGAGTACTTGACAGACCCTAGCCAAAGGTATACATCCACTTTCCCTTGCACGCTCCAACCTGCCAGCCGTCGTCCTGGAAGCTGTGGAAACATCACCAAAGGTTACTGTGTTAATGAAAACTTGTTCTTAGTACAGTTCTTTGGGAATGGTGTTCTCCTTGGGAACAATTCCATCTACTAAATGGAGAGCCCATTCCTTATGAATTATAGAGTAGGAAGGGCATTCAATTGGGCTATAAAGGAAGTGGGCTTGAAATTGGGTTCTAGTAAATTTGGTATTGAACTCCTTAAGGGCAGAGACTGTGTTTTGCCTTTCTTTGTATGCCCAGCACTTAGCACAGTGCCTGGAACATAGTAAGTATTTAATAAATGTTTATTGACTGAAATTCCCCGAGCCCCTGTTTCCTCGTGTATAAAATGACGTGGTTGTGTAAGGTAATCTCTAAGAAAAGGCCAGTCATTCCTACCAATTGCCAACCAAATGCCACAGAAAGTGAGCCAGCTTGATGAAGCAACAAGATACCCTGAAGCAGTGATGGGAAGCAGCATGTACCAGATAAGTCAAAGAGCTGCCATCATCTAGACTACCTTCTCCCCTCAGACCCCAGTGGAAACAAACCAGGACCCAGAATCCAAGAGCCTCTGGAATAACAATGCTGTAAGCCCAGTGTCCATAGACATCATATAGGGAACCAAGTCCTATGGGGAGATGAAACCTGGCAGCTGCTTCTATAGATATTACAGCCACAGCTACCAAAGACCCAGAAAAGAAAGTTCTCATCACCAAAGTCCTTGGCACTGTCAAGTGGTTGAATATCAGAAACTGATATGATTTTGTTAGTGGAAATTATATTTAAGAAGAGCCACTATGATCTGCTTTGCCACTGCACCCTAAGGACCATGAGACTTCTTTCTATCTAATTTACAGCTAAAATCCTTCTTATTTTTGTCTCCTATGAGCTCTGTGAACACCTTGAAAGCAGGGAGTATCCACCTTCCTCTTCTATTTGTATCCTCAGCACTCAGGACAATGCAAGGGCACACAGTTAGTGCTTAATAAGTGCTTCCTTCATTAATTCATTCTATAGTGTCTTTCAGCTCTCTGAATCCCATTGGATTAATGACCTTAACTGTTAATAGATTCCATTTTTCCCTAGCAATAGTGATACAGATGATTGTTCCTGAGCTACTTGATGTGAACATTTCACAATGCAATTCAGCACAATTTAATACTTATGAAACATCTTCCTTGTGCCAAGCATTGAGCCAGGCATTGAGGAGAACACAGGGGTGAGTAGGAGCCAGTTGCTGCCCTCAAGCTATAGAGTGGAATAAAACAAACACGATCCACAAATATCCCCAGCTGAGTATTGGAGGTTTTTAACCCATAGATGATTGGAAGAATGGTATGCTGGGACAAGGTAATGGTGTGAGAAAAACCATGGAGCTAGGAAATCCCAACATCAGTTTGGGGAGCAATGGGTTAAGTAGCACTTGGATGTTAGTAAAGAGAGAGAAGGCTGAAATATTCATTGAATTGACTTTGCTAGCTTAAAAGGTAGGTTGAAGTGAAATTGTGGAAGGCCTTGAACACCAGACCAAAGAACTCAGGCTTTACTCAGGTGTGAAAACATGAATTTATTAAGCACTTTCCATATACTGGGCACTGTTCTAAGTGTTTTACAAGTGTTAGGCTTTTTTTGGAAAGAATACTAGTCCTGGAGTCAAATGACCTGGATTCAAATCCTGCCTCTGCCTCATATTACCTGTGTGACTTTGGGTTAGTACTTAGCCATCCTGGGACTCAGTTTCCTCATCTTGACTATCCTCAGCTGAGGGAGCTGGAATAGATGACCCTTGAATCCCCTTCCTGCTCCAGCACTACTCTGTGGTCCTATAACCCCATTGTGAAACTAGATAAATCCCATTAGTAGAAAATTCAGCTGATTCGGGTATATATTTGTCCTGCCCTTTAATGTAGCTCTGAACAATATATATGTTGAAATATAATGCAGAGAGGCAGCTTTAGATTTGGAAAAACAACTTCCTAACAATTAGAGCTGTCCAAAAGTTGAAGGCATTGTCTTTGGGCTTCCTCAATAGAGGTCTTCAAATAAAGACTGGGATTCACTTATTGAATATGATGCAGGGCAGTGAGTTCAAATTCTGTCTTAGCCACTTACTGGCTGTGTAATCCTAGACACATCACTTAGCCTTTCTTGGCCTCAGTTTCCTCATCTGTAAAATGGGGGTGTTAATAATAGCAATATTTCCCAGGGTTGTTAAGAGGCTCAAATGATCATCTTATGAGTTAACATGTAATGATACTCAAATGAGTTAACATGTAAAAGTACTTTGCAAACACTTCAGAAATCAGCAGATTCTACAAATCAGTGTTTCATTTATTTCTTTATTGATTGTCTAGACTTAAGAAAGCAACAGAGAAAATGATAATGATTCAGCATAAACCTTGGAGCATGTCTTGAGTTTCTGGAGAGTTGGACATTAAACTTTTACTAACCCACCATTGGATGTATCCTATTGTCTATGTTTCCTGGAGAATGAGGTCCTACTGACGGGTTTTACCAGTCTGTGAAGGCTATTGGTGGTTGGAGTTCCCTGGATCAGCAGAATTAGAGAAGGGTAATGGGGTTCTGGGATGAAAGCTAATGAGTTCATGGGCTTCTGTCTGAGATGCAATTAAGGTTCTCCCTTTATCTCCCAAGACAGAATAGACATTAGCCTTACACAAGTCTTATAACAAGTGCATCTCTTCACTTTCTTTTCTACTAATGTCCTTTTTTGGAGGGAGATAGCACATACCAATTTGTCTCCCAAAGGCAGTTGCAAGGTTTTCCATGTTTAAAATGTTAAACTTGAACTTGTTCCATTTCTTATTGGTGATTTAACTCAAACAAAGTTTTTTGCTGAATGTGGTAATGATAATGGCTTATTCTCAATGCATTTTAACATTTGTGTTTCATAAATGAGATTATTAATCATTCAAGAATTTGGCCTAACTATCCACACAGGAAATAACAAGGGGGTGAAGAATGTCCATTGTCCAGAAAATGATCATGCACTCAGATGCACAGCTCATTGAGCTGGTCCATAAGTACCTTATATTTTGGGAAGATACCAAAAATGTACAATGAATGAGGTTTAAAACTGTATAGAGGGAGGAGTAAGCTGAGTACAAATTGAGAAATCACACAGTACATCTAGTGACCCCAAGCTTTTTCCAGAAACAAAGGACTCTATTTTTACTGCTCATTGTCTTCTGGTGATGCTACAGAACTTGGAAGCTTGGGATACCATAGTCTCTGAAGAAGCCTCTCCTAGAACATTACCCAGCTGAACCCATATACACTCTGCTCAGGCATGGCTCAAGCACTGCCTTATAATCCACGAGGTATCTTCTTTCCCTTGTACCTACTAGTGCCCTCCCTCTTATACTACTCTGAATTTATTTTTATTTATTCTCTTTGCACCTAGATGTGTTAGTGAAAATAAACAATAATGAATCTTAGCAAGTGGTCACATTATTCGAATTTGCACATCATATTTCCATTAGACTAGAACCAATGCCCACATTTTACACAATCATAATGTCAAATAGTTTGAATTCAAACACATATGACCACTTCCCAGGATTCACTATTCTCACTAATTGGGACTTGGCTGTATATTTATTCTGTATATACATCCTTGTTGTTCAATCCCTATACCCTGAGAATATTCACTCCTTGTCAGTAGAGATTGTTTCATTTGTTTGTATTTGTATTCCCCAAATCTAGCATGCTATTTTGAGTATAGTAGATGCTTAAGAAATATGTGTTTATTGATCATTAAAATTGCAGGTCATGGGGCAGCTAGGTGGTGCAGTGGATAGAGCACCAGCCCTGGAGTCAGGAGTACCTGAGTTCAAATCTGGTCTCAGACACTTAACACTTACTAGCTGTGTGACCCTGGGCAAGTCACTTGTCACTTAACCCCAATTGCCTCACTAAAAAAAAAAAAAAGAAAAGAAAAAAAATTGCAGGTCATTCAAAGGACACTGGAGCCATGTGAGACTGTGAGTTATCTGCAGCATGCTACCTATAAAGGATTACACATTGTAAAGAGTCTCATCCAGAACAAGTCAAACCAGAAGAAGAGGTAGCCTGGGCCATGTGTCAAAAGTGAGGAATAACCAAGGGATAGGCCTAGAAGAAAGGAGCCCTTCAATACATTGGATGGGCTTCCTGAGAAGGATTCATGGGAGGGCATGGGTGAGAGTCCTCCAGGAAGGGAAGAGAAGGAACAGAAGGATTACAATCTGAACCTTTGGAGAAAATGCCTTCATCAGTGAGATTCATCAAAATGCATGTTTTAAATTCACAGCTCCCTGGGCTTCATCACTGGGTAGGAAAATGAGACCTGGAGTTGTGATCAAATATGGTTCACTACTCATGGGATCTATGATCCCATCGATGTGGGCCCTCCCTTTGGTGCAGATGGCAACTCATCCATGCCTTTTCATCCTCAGCGGTTCTTGTCTATGTCCTTCCTTGAGTCTTCCCTAGAGGACTTACCCAATGTACTAGAGGCCTCCCATTAACTTTTTTCAAATCCCAGCTCTCACATTTACTAGCTATGTGACTTTAGATAAATTATTTTCCATCTCTGGGCCTCAGTTTCCTTATCTATAAAATTAGTGGTAAGGCTGAACATCATCCCTAACTATTTATTCATTGGACACTGACCAAATGTCTGCTACTGTGGTAGGCAATGAGGATTCAAAGACAACAATGAAAAAGATGATTTCTGGGGCATCTACCATCTCCAAAAACTCTGATAAATGATGCTACGAAATGGGAATAACAGCACCTGTTTCCTAGGGTTGTTGTGAAAATGAAATGAGGTAATATCTGTAAAGCACTTCACAAACTTTAAAGTATAAGATATATAATATTGTTATTTTCATTGTTATCATCATCATCATTACTTTTTTGGATTAAGATATTTGACTTAAAAGATCACAAGAACCACAAATTTAGAGAAGGAAGAGGTCTTATGGATGAGAAAATAGAAGGTGATCAGGGTTAAGTGATTTGCCCAGGGCCATACAGCTAGCAATATCTGAGGCCAGATTTGAACCCAGGTCTTTCTGACACCAAGTCTAGGACCCTATTCACTATACCATGCTGCTTCTTAAAGCAAATATAATAACATCCATTCACAGATTCTTTCACTATTCCACATGCTGTTGGCCCTACTCTAACCACTTATAAAGTTTTTCCTCAATTCTATTCAAGAAGTATCTTAGAAATTGACATCCAGGGGGCAGCTAGGAGGTGCAGTGTATAAAGCACTGACCCTGGATTCAGGAAGAACTGAGTTCAAATCCAGCCTCAGACACTTGACACTTACTAGCTGTGTGACCCTGGGCAAGTCACTTAACCCTCATTGCCCTGCCCCCCCGCCGAAAAAAAAAGAAAGAAAAAGAAACCATCAACAAAAGGAAAATGAAAAACAAATGACCCCTAGGTTACAGAGGAATGGTATGTATTTGTGTCTGTGTGTCTCTTTGAGTATATATGCACGCATGTATATGTATTATATATTTGTGAGTCCATGTATATATATATATGTCTATGTGCCTGTGTATATGTATTTGCATGTATATATCACATATATAGTATATTATGTATTGTGTCTGTCTTTATGTGTGTATTGTGTGTGCATGTGTGTAAATTTATGTGTGTATATTTACAAACATGCATATGTGTTTGTATATATGCATCATGCATGTGTGCGCATGTATATGTGTGTACATGTGTACGTGTGTGGATGCGTATGTGTGTAGAAGTGCCTGAGCCCTCCCAGGGCAGGGAATTCCTGCACGTGCAACTGTGCCCACGTGGAACTTTATTTGACAGGCTTTCTACAACCTAATTTTAAATAATACTGAGAAGCATCAAAATATTTGGGGGGAGCAGCAGCATGCCAATTTAGCTTTATTTTTAGCAAGGCTTCTTCTGAAATGGTAGTTATTTTTAAAGCAATTAACTCTGCTCTCCCAGTGTTCTCTCATTGGGCACGTTTAGAACAGTGCCTGGAACATAGCAAGTGTTTAATAAATGCTTGTTGATGGACTGACTACAAGCAGAAAGAGACAGGCAAGAATGTAAGATCCATAGGGATGCGGTGCTGAGCTGGTAGAGGTTAAAACAGAACAAATGTGATACTTACTTTCAGAAAATGAGTTTGAAGTTTCCCGCAGTGTTTTCCTCTCTGCTCATTGATAGGGGAATAGAGCAGGTCTTTGGATGAAATCCGTGCATAGGCCACCCGTTTGTTATTGCTGAGCATCCAAATGAAAACATCAGGGATCGTATGTTGTGGCTGTTGGGATGACAAAAACATAGAGCTTTCACCACTTGGAGTGTCATTGAGTACCCTTTCCAGGTGTCCCTGCCCTGGATGAACCAAATGGTTCAGTGTTGCCCCAGTGATGTAGCTAACTAACTGGGTAATTACCTCTCTGAGCCTCAGTTTCCCCTTCTGTGAAATAAGGAGTTTGGACTAACTCATTTTTAATGTCCCTTCTCTCTTTATGAGATACCGTTTCTTGCAAGCACCTTCTGATGAAGGCATGGATTTGAAATACTTCATTCATTAAACTGAGAAGGCAAACAAAATGCACTTTCCTTGAGGTAAGAGAGCCTTGGGACATTGGATTGTTTCTGCTTTTAAATTCCAATGGGCCAATCTGATCATTCGGGGTAAGGATCTTGGACAAATCATTTGGCCTTTTCATACCCCAAGGTTTGCCATCTGTGAACTATGGCCATTGTCTGCTAGTTTTCCAATTGTCTTACTAAATACTTGAATTGAATTGACTGATGATCAAGTTAAAATGAATATGGGAAAAATTGGGCATTCTGAAGCCATGGAATATTCTGGAAAGTATTTAAAGCAAAATACAAACAATAGGAGCAAGGAAAACATCATCATTTGCTCCTTCAGGAGGGAGTTTAGCTGGCTTTCTAAGTGACACCCTACCAGGTAGGCTTTAAAAATTGCTTTTTGTTGCATTGAAGAGTGGCTTTCCAAACGAGAGAGATGATGATTCCTGAGTATTTTAGCTCCATTCCAGCTCATTATTCAGGAGTTTGACTTGATTGCACAGACAATTAGACTTAGAAACCTATTTAATCTAGGCAGTGATGGATAGCACCCCTACCAAGTGGCCTGTTAAATGGGGCCTTGCTTGAAGTACTCAGCTCTTTACCAGTGTGCTCATTACATGAAAACACACAGGTTGCCGTAATTTATGCTCTTTATCTTCAGAGTTCAGTGGAGACATTGCATTTTATGAATCCTACAGCATGCTTGAGAGGTTGGTTTAGCACCATTTACCCAGGATTCTTATTGGAGGTAGAAGCTGAGGCACTGAAAGGTCAGGAAATTCTAAAAAGGATGTGGGACCAGTGAATTACAGAAATGTCATAAGAACTCAGAGTTCCAAACTTTCTGAAGCTAAGGCCAAGAGTCTGCCTCATTATTCATCATATTATTCAAGGATATGGTACATGTGCAAAATAGCCAAGTCTCAGCAATATAGCCCTCAGTGTCTCAGCTCCCTACTCACGAAAGAAAAACAAGAGTCAATTATATCAATCAACTGTTCTAATCTATTATGAGATTCATCAAATAGGATGCTGGAATGAGAGCTAGCCTACTACCCATTAGGGCTATATCCCAAAGTATAATAGGCAACCTTCAGAAATAGGGAATTACTTCATAGATGTTTCATGGGAAGCTGGATGACCACTTATATTTATAATTCTATAGTTGGGGGATTCTTATTCAGGTATGGGTTAGATTTAATGGCTTTTGAGATCCTTTTCAATTCTGAGATGATATAATTCCCTATAGCATTATTTTGCCTATGTGCAATTGTGTATATCCCATGCAACCCTTGGTTTAGAAAATATCTACAAATTAGCAAGCTTTATGAAATATCTAAGATATATAAGCAAGTCAAATATGGCATTATTTGCAAATACAAAACCTACTGAGGCATATCGGGCTTATGTGTATATATATATGTATATAATACTATATATGTATATAATATTATATGCATGTATATAATATATAATTATATATAATGTATATGTATATATAATATATATGTGTGTATAGATATGGATATAGTGGTGTGTGTATAAGGACATTCCTCTTTCATATGTGAAAGTTTTATTTACTGAAAGATAAAATACATGTATTTGAGAAACACAGAAGTAACTTTAGTAGAAATAGAATTTTGCAAGAAAAGCATTTGAGGAGAGACAGAATGAAAAGAGTCACTGAGAGGCAAAAGTACCAAATGATAATAAATAGGGCTTCAGTATACTATTTCCCAGCAAGTTGATTTTCATATTTTAGGACTGAATCAAAGAACTATTTGCAGACTAAGACGTTGACTATCATCTCTAACAGAAATATGGATTTGAGGTTTTTCAAACTAAGAGACAAATCACTACATATGAGAAAGTCCAGATTTCAGACATGAGAGAAATGAGGAGTCACATGAGAAGTTGGAGAATAATAATGTCTTATATGCAGAAACTACATACAGGAGCTTTTAGATAGAAACTAAGAGATAAGAAGTTAACAGAAGCAAAGCAGAACAAAGATGGAAGAGGATAATAGTAGGTGTTTAGAGCTGGGTCCAGCTAAGATAAGCTGACTTGAGACAGACTCTGCAGTTGTTGCAGGGAACTGGTATGACTGAAGGAGTTGTGTTGCTGAAAGCTGACTACAGAATAATGCTATATAGAAACTATGTTAAGTATGGGCCCAGTCTCTCTAGACATTATAATTATATAGGAGAGAATATGGCCCTGAGGGGATGGGGGGAAATGCTTATACTTCTGTCCTTGATATATATATATATATATATATTTTTTTTTTTCCAAGCAAATATTCCTGTGTACAGATTAATTGATGTTAAATAGTTGAGGGGAAAATGGGATATACCACTAGATATTAATAGTGGAGGTAGTAGGGAAGAAACTCTAAGAAAATACTCAATATATTGCCAGAAAACACTCAAAACATTATGTTATGAATTTTTTGTCTTCTCTTAGTAAATATTTCATGATTAAGAATTAATGGTGTTGGGGAAGCTAGGTGGTGCAGTAGATAAAGCACCAGCCCTGGATTTGGGAGGACCTGAGTTCAGATCCAGTCTCAGACACTTGACACTTACTGGCTGTGTGACCCTGGGCAAGTCACTTAACTCCAATGGCCTCACCCCCCAAAAAAAAAAAGAATTAATGGTGTTATCTTGACTGATTTATTTAAATGGAGAGAGGCTAAGGAACTCTAGTTACAAGTAGTAGATATGTTACTCTAGGACCATTAGAGTTAATTATAGTCATGTGACTGCTCCTTTCAGAAACTGTCACAACCTATGAGAGTGGGTGTATATTGTATAAGAGAGCAAACCCCTGCCATGTGCAGTGTAAATCAATTTTGTAAAATAGCAATGAAAATAATGTTTTCTTTAATGGTGGCTCACCTCATCAACCAAGAACCGGATTTTGTCCACAAAGTTCTGAGCCTCATTAATCAATTCATCTATAGACATCTTCTTCTTTTGCTGCTGGACAAGCCCTTTTGCATCAGTGGCCATTGCTTCCTAAAACAGGAAGAGACTTTGTAAATGTTTTGAATATGCTTTACAAAATAACTGCATCTATTCCTTTTCTGTGGCTTTGATTCTTGCTATTCCTTCCCTCTAGAGCAGAGATGTAAAACACATGGTCAGCTTTAACAATCCTCTGAGTGGGACTAGAACCAGATTAAAATGTAATTGGGAGGGGCAGCTAGGTGGCGCAGTGGATAAAGCACTGAACCTGGATTCAGGAGGACCTGAGTTCAAATCCGGCCTCAGACACTTGACACTAGCTGTGTGACCCTAGGCAAGTCATGTAACCCTCATTGCCCCGTAAAAAAAAAGTAATTGGGAAATAAATAAAAATATGATAGAACATGGGTAATGTTAATATGTGGCTTTCTAAGTCAATTTGTGGCCACAGGGATCCTTAGGTATGGTTTAGGGACCCTGTTTCTATTTTAGTTTGATAGCACTGCTTTACAGGCAACTAAGTGATGTGGTAGATAGAGCACCTGCCTTGGAGTCAGAAAGACCTGAGTTCAAATATGGCCTCACACACATTAGCTGTGTGACCTTGTATACGACACCCTTGTTTGTCTCAATTTCCTCATCTGTAAAATGAGCTAGAGAAGGAAATGGCAAACTACTCCAGTATCTTTGCTAAGAAAACCCTAAATGAGGTCACAAAGAATCAGACGCAACTAATCAATCAAACCACAACAACAAAACCATGACACTGGAGGGCCTTCTCCTACATCTTTGTCAGCTGAAATCCTACCCATTCTTCAAGACTCAGATCAATTGCTGCCTCTTTCATATACCCGTTGCTAATACCTTCAACTAAAGGTGATCTCTCCCATAAGAGATATGGTATTATTCTTACTTTTCATATATATTATTTATATATTATTCTTTATTTTATTTTATTATTCTTTATATATTTATTTTATTTTATATTATTTATATTTACATTTTATTGTTATTTATATATTATTCTTACTTTACAGATGTGGTAAAGTAATTTGCCTGGAATCACACAGTTATTAAATGAAGAATTGGGATTCAAACTCAGGTATTTTGACTTGAAGGCCACCCTGAGTCTTTCAGAACTTACAAAAAGGAGGTGGTACTAGTGCTGGGGACCATTTTAGGCTTTGTCGAACACTTTTCTTGCCAACAGCATACTTTCTATTAGTCTCTGGGCTTGTGGCACTGTGGATCTATGCTAATTTTCATGGGTGACTCAAATAATAACTCATATTCAAATAGTTTACAGTTTAGGTGTTTTCCTCACAACAGTCCAATGCGGTGACTATTCTTCATTTTCCTGCTGAGAAAACTGACACTAAGAAAAGTGAAACTCTGTGCTCCTCATCACACAACTAGTTAAATGGTAGAAATGAGATTCATCATCCTGGTCTCCTAACTCCAGCATCCAGCACTCCTTTCCACTATATTAAACCTGTTTTTCTTTTTTAAAAAAACTGTTTTTCAAATGACAAATAATAGTCAGTATTTAAATAGTGCTTTAAGATTTGCAAAACACTTTATATATGTTTAACAACACTGTTAGATAGGTACTTTTGTTATTCTCATTTTGCAGATGAGGAAACTGAGGCTGAGAAAGGTTAAGTGACTTGCCCAGGGTCACACAGCTAATAGGTTTCTGAGGAATGATTCTAAACAGTCAAACTAGACTCAAAGAATCAGGTTAAGGTCAAAATTATATGAGCTTAAGCCCTGTACACTACATACAGTAGGACCCCAATAAATATTTATCAAATTGACTCACATCTGGAACCCATGTAAAAAATGTGCCTTAATAAAGCTAGAGTGGGTATTATTCCCACTTTACATGAAGCTTAGAGAATTCAAGTTATTTGCCCGTGGTCACACAGTATTTCAACCTATGTCTTTCTTGGCTGCCATGTTTTATACTCTTTCCCCTTCATTACCCTGACTTTAATGAGAGAATGAGGGAATTGGATAGGACAATCTCTAAGCTATCTTGCAGTTCTAAATCTATGATCCCATGATGAGACAAATGAAGTTAATTTAAAAGTTCATGCTTTAATTTCATAACATAGGTAGAATTTTCACAGACCAGTTCTTGCCAACATAGCTTGAGCCGTTTCTTGTCCAAAGTCGTCTCATTCAACATTTTGGGCTTCTTTTCTGCTTGAGAGATGAAGGCACTGTAAATAAGGAAGAATGATATGGAAGCATAGTTAATGATACTCATTTCATATTATTGTCAGAGCTGGAGAATATGATGGAGACACTGATAATGGGATGGAAGAGAGATTTTTCAATTGGATATTAAACAATGATGAAGCAACTTTCCTAAGGAAGAAAATAGGGATTTGAAACACTGATCAAGCATTAAATTCAGTTTTAATAATGACCTTTTATTTTCTCTTTCTTCCCAAAGCCCCATGGGTAGCATTATAACCACAATTTATAGAAGTGGTAATGATAGTATCGATAAAATTTTCCAGTTTTCTTGAATTGCAAGATGGCATTCATCAGGGCCTCCTCTCCACTGACTCTGATCACAATCCTTCCATTCCTTGATCATTAGTTTCTAGAGCTGCTGAGCCAAAGAAATCATCCTATGGTAACCAACATACTCAAACAGATCCACAATCTCATCGATTTGGCCATTCCCTCCAACTATGCAGATCATAACATTTAAATCAGTCCATCCTATGGAACGCTTTCCTGTTATTCTGACATCTCAAGGTTGTTAGTGAAGTACACAGTCTGTCCAAGAGCTATGCCTAGCTCTTGCCACGTAATCAACCCATTTTCTTTTCCAATCACACATTTACCTGATGAAATCCTTTACTCTGTTTCTTCAAACTTCCTGATTTTTTACGTGTTGCAACCTATTCATACCCACTACCTGCCTTTCTATTGTCCTCTGAGTGAATATAATTTTTAATCTGTCAAAGACTATAATGTTCTATCATTCATAGACATATAACAGCACTAGTAAAATGTTGATATTTTTAAATTGTGCTTTTGTTTCTTAGAAAAGTTTGGATCATTAAAGGACCTTTGCAATTTCCCAAAATTTATCCAATTTTGTCTTTGACTCAGTGCAAATTGTTGACCATTTATACTGTCTGTCCAGAATATCTATATATCTCTCTCTCACACACACAAACACACGTGTGTGTATGTATATATTTTCTTCTTATATACATCTATATACAAATATATACATAAATACATGTAAATTTGTTGTATATACATATAGAAAATATACATATATATGTGCACATTTATTGTACATAAATACGTGAATATTTGTATTTATGCATATGCATGTGTATCTTGAGCAGATATATACAGGCATATATCTTAGATATATGTACATATATGTACATATATCTACTGATGGATGAGTACCATAGGTTGTACATCTAATGTGCCATAATCTGGATAATAGACCTTTATCCATTTGATTTTTCCCTTGTAAATTATTAGAAAAAACTTCCAGAAGAGTTTTCAGTGTTCCAGGGCTGGATGCAAACAGCATAATATTGTACAATTAGAACCATCACTAGGAGAAACTAGGTGGTGCAGTGGATAGAGCACTGGCCCTGAATTCAGGAGGACCTGAGTTCAAATCCAGCCTCAGACACTTGACATTTACTAGTTGCGTGACCCTGGACAAACCACTTAACCCTCATTGTGAAGAAGGAGGAGAAGGAAGAGGAGGAGAAGAAGCAGCAGCAGCAGCAGCAGCAGCAGCTAGCTAAATGGGATCCCTTTTCAAATTGACCTCTAGTCTAGATATCCTCCATAATGGTGATGAACACCTTTGGTGAGCATCTCCTGTTTTAAGCCTCATTTGATGTTTATGGGCAAAGAGTTGTTAGATGAGGTTATTTTTGTTGCTATATCTTTCAAGGAATCTTGAATAATTTTGATGGATGGATGAATAGAAGACACCTTGTTGGAGGAAAGCCTTTAAATGGGGCTCTAAAAAATGGGTTTTTTACATAATCAACAAATAATAAATAGAATAGAATTTCATATTTTATATATCTTTTGGTCAATTATGTGATGATAATGATGTGGTCTACTATGACATATTGCTTACCAAAACCCTGCCTTTTCCTACTAATATCCTAATCAAGGATGATCTTAATGTGCCCATAGATGATTCTAATAAAATTTTATGTGGATTTAAATAACCCATATGTAATAGCACTTTAATGTGCTTGCAAAACATATGTATTATCTCATTCAATATTCACAACCCCGTGCTTTTATTCTCTCCATTTTACGTATGGGGAAAGCAAGGTGGACTGATGGGCAGTATGACCCAGGGTCACACAGCTAGGAGACATCAGAAGCAAGATTTGAATAAGACTTCAGTCTAACACTCTACTAAGTGACATAGCTGCCTCTAGGGAAGTATATAGATGGGAAAGTATGTGTATAGGTGAGTACAAACAGCACAAAGTCTTTGTCTGATGCCTCATTGTGGCAAGAAGGCTACTCTGAGTTCTTAAGGTTAATGGCAGCAGAGAACGAGCTCTGACAAGCTCTGAAAAGGAATCAAATACAGACTTGGTAGCAGGTTTTAAATTGTCCTTCTGTGAACAAACCTGGCTAAGTGTGGAGAGAATTTATCACCAGCAAGCTGGCTACTTGAAAATGTTATTTGGCCATAGCGATCCATGAAACAAAACAAAATTAAAGAAAATATATAATCTTAAAATTGCCTGCAAAACTAAGTTCCATAACATTCAATCTTAGATTCCATTCATTTACAAAATCAAAAGTAGTAACATATTACTAAATTTTAAAAAATGTAATCCTACATTGGATATCACAGAAAACATGCCATAAGGTTTAAAATTCAACACAGTCCATCAGAATGCTTGACATCCTCTTACTTCATTAGACCTACACATGCTGTGAGGTGCCCTTAGATGTTCAGTTTGAGCCATCTTAATTAAGCAGTACTGCTTCTTTTTAAAAAGAAAAGGGGTGGCAAAGGATGAAAGGGAAGGGAGGGACAGCAGGCAAAGCTATTTGGGAGCTCTGAATGGGAGCTCTGAAAGACTCTCAGGCTGCTATTTTTATCATCCAGGACTTAATCTAGCCCTTGAAAAGTTAGATTATCACAAGAGGGATAAGAAGACACTATAGCTGCCAAGAAAAAAATCCTAATTGCAAGGGGGTACTGCAGGCAATGCATAAAGAATGAGATGCTCTCTATGGCTCCCTTCTTTCCCTCTTCTTTTACCCATACCCCAATCCCACCACCAAAGTATGCACCATAATAACAGATGTTCACATATAGGGCAAATCCAGTTTCAGTCAACTCCAATGGACAGTTCTAAGTCTCTGAGAGTTTTGTTGTATTGACAATGCCTCAAAATAAGGAAGCAATTGGCAAATGCTTTGTAATGTTTTGGTAACAAGGAAATTTTCATTTAAATGTTATTTGGCACAAGATTTGTTTTCACAAGCCAGGGTCACTAGAAAAGTTTCTTTGGCATAATCTCCTTGGGAAACTATGGAAGACAGAACAGTCCCCCCTGGTATGGGCCCACATCACTTCATCCCTGACCTATTACAATACCCTGCTGGTTGGTCTGCCTGCCACACTTCTCTCTCCTCTCTCCTGCTTCAGTCCATTCTTCCTGGCTGTCCCTATTGTCTGAAATGCTCTCCCTCATCACCTCCTGACCTCGCTCACTTCTTTCAAGTCCTAGCTAAAATCTTACCTTATACACGAAGCCCTTCCCAGCCCTTCCCAATTCTAGTGCCTTCCTTCTATTAATTGATCCCTATTGTGAGATTAAAATTGGATATTAGATCATAAATCTCCCCTACTTAACCTTTCCCTTAATTTATCTCCCAGACTAGTAAATGGAAGAAGCTTCTGGTTTTCTAGTTAGAGCTTTTATTGTATGGTAGTCACAAGGTGATATTGATTAGAAGGATAGGAAAGTAGAAATACAATACAAATCGTCTTAAGTCTAGGCTTAGTCTATATTCCGTATAAAACTCACCAAAACCCAAGGCCACCTTTGGGGAGAGAGACCGAGTCAAGTGCATGCTGTTAACCGAGAGCCGGGCCGAGTCAAACTCCAGTCCGCGTCTGTCTGTGCAGCGCAGCCAGGAGACCAGCGGAACAGGAAAAAAGGCCCCACTTCCGTTCTCTCCTTGCCTTTTAAGTTCGCACCCCAGAAATCGAGTGCTCAGCAGGCAATCTGGCGTGCGTCGCAGGCGGACTGGTGTGTGCAGCTCATGCTGTTGGTCTCCTCCCCAAAAGGGTGGTCCTAGAAGAAAAAAACTGGCGTCTCTCCATTATCTAACTGACTATTAAAACTTTTTACCACACTATATATCCTGTATATAGATTGATTGTATGTATGTGTTAACTTGCTAACAAATTATTAGATTGTATCATTATTAACATTATTGTTAGATTGTATGTTCCTTGAGGTCAGGGGGTTGTCTTTTGCCTCTCTTTGTATGCCCAGTGCTCAGGGCAGTGTCTGACACATGGTAGGTGTTTAATACTTATTGACTATTTTTAGAACTTAATTTTCAGTGGTCCCCCTGTGACCTTTGGAGGGTGGGGCATACATAGATCCTCAAATCCATTGGTTTTTCTCAACAGTATGGGTCCTCCCCCATCTGGTGGATACCCTAGTCCATTCACATATTTTGATTCTCTTTATCCACTGTGCTACACTGCTGCCGGAGGAATACCTTAGTCATGTCCAGATGCCATGGAGAGCCATGAGGTATGCAATAGGCTCAGGAGGGCTATTTCTCACCACACTGGGAAGTATAATCAACAGTACTGCAGTGCTCTTAGTTTATATATGGAAAGCCCCACCACCTAGGGAAGAGCTGGAGCTTGAGGGCCCCTGAACCATATCCTGGCCCTCAGGGTCTCATTAGATGATACCATGGCTTATAAAAAGGGGTTGACAGTCATAACAGAGGTAACTGTGATCATTAAGCTCAATAGTCTTCTCTTGACTTATAAAACCAAACATCTAGAATTGTAAAGTACTACAGACTCCATCTAATCCCACCCCCTCATTTTACAGATGAGGAAACTGAGGCCCAGAGAAATCAAGCGATTTGTGCATAGTCACACAGGCAGTAAGAATATGAAGAGGGATTTGAACCGAGGGCCTCTGACTCCAGAAGAAGCACCATTTCCCTGATAGCAGAGTCAGGGCTATGTAGAGATAATGGAAGCATTTGCTTAGGGTGCAATATACAGGGTGCTACAACAAGGCATCCTTGTTCAATGGTTTATGAGTGCATGCAGCAGCAAGGTGGTTCAGTGGGTAGAGCACAGGACCAGGCGTTAGGAAGACTCATTCTTTGTGTGTGTGTATGGGGCGGGGGAACAATGAGGGTTAAGTGACTTGCCAGGGTCACACAGCTAGTAAGTGTCAAGCGTCTGAGGCTGAATTTGAACTCAGGTCCTTCTGAATCCAGAGCCAGTGCTTTATCCACTGCACCACCTAGCTGCCCCCAGGAAGACTCATTCTTCCTGAGTTCAAATCCAGTCTGAAACACTTACTAGTTGGGTGACCCTAGGCAAGTTGCTTAACGCTGTTTGCCTCAGTTTCCTAATCTGGAAAAGCATCAAGAAAAAAAAGAGAAGTTAAAAAATAACTTATGCCTAGTAGAAAGGAGAATTCCCATAGATAAGAATCATCGAATTATTGAAGTTTGAGAAAAGTCTATGAAGTTTAACTTTGGCTTCATTTAAGAACAAGGAATTAACTGATGGACTCAGAGTGTAGATAGAAGCATTTTTTCTCTCTCTTGCCTTTTTTTTTTCTGAAAACAGTTAATATGGAAATTTGCTTTACATGACTACACATATTTGTAATAGACTTTCTTTTTCTTGCCTGCTTCATGGATAGAAGGAGGGAGGGAAGGAGGGAATTTGAAACTAAGAAAGAATTTTTAAAATCTCTGTATTTTAAAAAAATTAATAAAAATTAGATTAATAAAAATCATATAGAAGAAATAACAAAGAGTGCAGAAAAGGGACATAAAGAAAGATATTTTGTTACTATCTTGTAAAAAATATCTCCAAATAAAATGATTAGTAATTTAAAACTGTCAAATTGTGCCTTTGACTGCATAGTTAACCATTTCTCCAGGTAGTTAAAAATACGCTTCTCAGAAGTGGCTTTATTTTGTTCCCCCCCCCACCTAAAAATCTTTTCTGTAGTTTCCAATTAATTAAATAGGGACATTTCTCTTAAGTACCTGCTTTGACTGATAAAGTTGTTGAGAGCAGCCTTTATTTTCCCTTCTGATTCCTCCTCTGAAACTTTGATCAATTCTTTTGCTTCTTCTATACTTTCTTCCTGAAAACAAAAAGCAGAAGAAAAACTCATGAGTTGCTTTAGAGAGATCTTACCTGTGACTTCCTATGATTGCTTACATTGCATTCAGCGAATTTTATGTGATACCAGGTTGAGGAGGGCTATTCCCCAGGTTGTTTATAACCAGGGCTGAGTCTTGCACTAGATAATAATTAATTAATGGATCAGTCAGCATCCACTTTTGGGGGGGGGGGGCAACGATGGTTAAGTGACTTGCCCAGGGTCATACAGCTAGTAAGTGTCAAGTGTCTGAGGCCAGATTTGAACTCAGGTCCTTCTGAATCCAGAGACAGTGCTTTATCCACTGTGCCACTTCACTGCCCCAGCATCCCCTTCTTAAGCACCCTAAGGGCCGGCCCCTATGCTAGACGTTGGAGATACAAATAGAAGTCCAATTTGATCCAATCCTCTCCTGTTTCTTCCAGACACTTGCCTCATCATTCATTTCTTTCCCTCATCTTCAATCCCCTCTGATAGACTAGATCCTTCTCTATACCCTACAAACATACTTAAGCCTTCCCCAACCTTAAAAAGCCTTTACTTGACCCTGATATCCCTTCAAACTATCTTCCTAAATCTTTTCTCCCCTTAATTACCAGCTCCTAGAAAAAGTCATCTATGCTCACAATTGGCACCCCTTCATTTCTTAACACCATGCCATCTAGGTTCCTATCTTAATCCTCTACTAAAACTGCATTCTCCAAAAATGGCAAAGATTGCTTTATTTCAAAATGTAGTCTTCTTAGTCCTCATCTTATTTTTTATTTCTGAAGCTTTTGATGCTGTTGACTACCACCACCACCTCCTCCTCCTATCTCCCCCCCCCTTCTGTAATTCTCTTCAGTAGGTGCTTAATATACACTGATTGATTGGTTTTACTTCAGCTACCTGATCACTTATTCTGTCTCTTTTGTTGGATCTTTATTTATCTACTCTCTACTGCCCTTCCCATCACCTCACCTCCAAAACTGCCTTCCTCTCACATTCTAGCCTGGGAGCTCTTTTCTCTCTACATTCTCTCCCCTGCTGAATTCTTCTACTATCACGGCTTCAACTATCACCTAAGAATGAGGAAACTACACTAGGAGGAATCAAAATATTCAGAGCTAGAAGAAACCTTAGCTACCATCTAGTCCAACTTCTTCATTTTATAAAAGGAAACTTAAGGTCAGAGAATTTCAGTGACTTACCCAAGGTCACACAGCTAGTAACATAGCAGAGATGGCCATTAAATCCAGCTTCTCTTTATAATATATCATGCTACTTCCCTGTGCTTATTATGTATGACTTGGTATTATAGTTTTGTGCATAGACAAAATTTATATATATATATATAATATAAATTAATTTATAATAATAGTATATATATTTAATTGCTAGCATTTTATAGTGTTTTAAGGTTTACAAAGCACTTTGCATATGTTAACTCACTTGATTTCAGAACAACCCTTCAAGATAAGTGCTATTACAATTCCTATCTTACAGATGAAGAAACTGAGGCAAAGAGATCAAGAGGATCAAGAGGATTTGAACTCAGATCCTATCTGACTCCAAACACTCTTCTCTATCCATTGTACCACCTACCTGCTCCTAGCTGCTGGTATATTTTCCTTCAAGAATGTAAGCTCTATGGGGCAGCTAGGTGGCAAAGTGGATAGAACACCAGCCCTGGAGTCAGGAGTACCTGAGTTCAAATCCGGCCTCAGACACTTAACACTTACTAGCTGTGTGACCCTGGGCAAGTCACTTAACCCCAATTGCCTCACTTTAAAAAAAAAAAGAATGTAAGCTCTATGAGGGTAGGAATCTTGTCCTATTTAAACTCTGTACCTCCCTGTTCTAGCACCATGTTGAATACACAATGTGTAATAAATATAAATAGGGCAGATAGAGAACTAGGCCTGAAGTCAGGAAGAGAATAACAGGATTGTTCTAGGTCATCACTGAGGACAGCTAGATGGCAAGGTAGACAGAATGCCAGGCCTAGAGTCAAGAAGACTCATCTTCCTCAGTACAAATATAGCCTCAGAAGCTTACAGCTAGGTGACCCTGGGCAACTCACTTAACCCTATTTGCCTCAGTTTCCTCATCTATAAAATGAGCTGAAGAAGGAAATAGCAAAACACTCCAGTATCTTTGCCAAGAAAACCCCAAATGGGGTCACAAAGAGTTGGACATGACTGAAAAATGACAGAACAACAGTAACAACAATAAATATTTAAATGTAATTGAATCAGTACTCTTAGAAACATATTTTGCCCAAAATAGAAGAGTGAGTCTTACACATGGACAAATCCATCTGCCAAGTAGCTAGGCATAATTGAACAGAAGGAAAAGGCCCCTCTGCCCCATATGTTTACTGATGCCTGAAATTCTATTTAAAAGAGGCAAATCCTCTCATTAGAAAATGAAAAAAATTCAAATATGAACAGAGAGGGAGCATATTGATAAAAATGCCTACTATAATATAGAGGTTGAAGTAATTAACAGACTGTAAAAGTTGAGCCCATCAAAGACTCCATGTCACAGAGTTATCTTGGACTTGGCCTTGTGTCCAAAGAGCTCAGTTCTTTAAAATCTAGCCCACAGCTCTGGAGCCTTCTATCTTTAAGGAAATTTTACATTTTACAAAATAAATTTCTTGTTCCTAGAATGATTTGAAGGATGGGGAGTGGGGGTGGGCGGAGTGAAGAGGAACTTGGCCAAACTGTTCAAGCTCAGTAAATTGTTGGTAGAATACAAGCCAAGGCTCTTTCCTGGGTAGCTGAGAAATGTTTCTTGTCCCCCTGGTTCTTCATTAATTTTAAAAACTTCACCCCGTCAAAAGTGCTTACTAGGCTGTCTGCCATTTTGTCCAGCATATTGGACCAATGGAGCCTGAAGGTCTGATCTCCCCATGAGCTCATGAAGTAGACACATGGCTTCTTGGCTTCAAATGGCAAGTAGTGATAATTCCTGCAAAAAAAAAAAAATTGTACATTGTAGTTGGTTAAGATTGAGCAAGTTTCAGAGCAGCAGAGTAGCATAATAGAAAGAACACTGGACCTGGAGTCAGAAGAAACCTGGATTCGAATCCTGACTCTGACACTTAATAATTATTATGAGCCTGGAAAAGTAGTTTCATCTCTTTGAGCCTCACTCTTCTCATCCATAAAATGGGGATAGTAATACCTGTATTATTTGCCTTATGAGACCCAAGTAAGATCAAATGTAAATTGCTTTGCAAAGCTTAAAGTGCTTATAAAATTTTGCTTTTTGATTCAGCAAGCATTTATTAACTGCCTACCATGTGCTAGGAACTAGAAATACAAAGACCAAATCTTACAAATATGCCTTAGATATTCAATCTTGAATTGTTATTATTGAGACAATTTAGCTCCATGTCATGGGCAGCTCAACAGTGTAGGAGATAGAGGACCAGGCCTGGAGTCAGGAGCACCTGAGTTGAAATCCAGCCTCAGACACTTGCTAGCTGTAGGGACCCAGGCAAATCACTTCCTGTTTGCCTCAGTTTCCTCATCTGTAAAATGAGCTGAAAACGGAAATGACAAACCACTCCAGTAACTTTGCCAAGAAAACCTCAGATGGGGTCACAGTGAGTTGGACACAGCTGAATTCAAGGATTTGTCCAAGAACAATAGCCTGAGTCCTCATTCTTTGGACAATAGATAGGAATAGTGCAACATGGAATTAATAAATAACATTCAGGAGGCCACAAGAATAACAAATCCAATAATTATAGATAACTTTTTATAATGTATTCTGGGTCACAAAGACCATACAGGCATTATCACATTTAATCCTTTTAATCCTCACACCAACCCTGTGAGTTAGGTAGGGCAGGTATTATAATCCTCATTTAATAGAGGCAGAAACAGGCTTAAAGAGATAAAAATAACTTATCCAAGGTCATACAGCTGCTATGTGATGGTTCTAGGATTTGAACCCAAGTAGTAACCGGCATTTTTTCAGGTCTAAGGCCTGAATTTGCAAAGAAACACAAGTACTCTCAAATTAATTTTTTTTCAAAAAAACAAATTCAGTTGAGGGGGTTGACCAATAGACACCTTGGATACAGCAAGACCACTCTGCTGCCAAAGGTGAAGAAAGAACACTCAATACCTGATAAGTTCCTTTTAAAAGTAATTATCCTTGGGGCAGTTAGATGGTGCGGTGAATAAAGCACTAGCCTTGGAATCAGCAGGACCCGAGTTCAAATCTAGCCTCAGACACTTACTGGCTTTGCCAGTCTGGGAAAGTGACTGAACTCTGATTGTATCCAAAAACAAAGTTAATTATTCTTGCTAATTGAGTCCTAAATTCAATTGTTTCTCCGTTGCTGAAGGAGTATGTGCTATTAATATCCTCTGCATCTTGGCATCCTGGGAAAAATATCATATTTCCCTCCCCTTGTTACATCTTCACTCCTAATTCCAAATCCAGAGGCCTTTCATCTATATTATACCACTTTGTATCAAGCATAGCACAAATTCTCAGCAGAAGTGCTGGAAGAAGGCATGTGATATAGGGGAGTAATGTTAGTCAAGAAAGGCTTTTTTTTTAAGGGAAATATTTAACTGGACCCTAAAGGAAATGACTGAGGGGAGCATGATACAGTAGAAAGAATTTTGATCTGAGTTTAAAAACAACATAGATTCTGGTCCCAATTCTGCTGGGCATATAATTTCTTCTCTCTGAAACTCAAATTTCTCCTCAGGATTAAGTGATCTCTAGCATCCTGTGTGCTCTAACCTTCTAAGACAGTTGGAGAAAGTGGAAGAGGATATCCCTACATAGCATGAACCCCAGAGACACACAGCAAAGAAGAGTCTAGTGAAGAGAAGAAAACTGTGTGGCAGACAAGAAAAGCAACTTAGACCTGAAGTCAAAGGATGTGAATTAGTAGAAAGATGGTAGTAATGGTAAATGTGAATTAACCAATGTGAATGGTTCATTCATTAAGAGACTCGTGCTTTTTCCCTCTGTTCTATAGAGCTGAAGAATGAATTTCATCTTAGAAGGGTCTTAAAGTTTTTTCCAGCACAAATTCCTTCCAAGGGAAACAATAAAATTAGCAAAGAAGTCCCTGCAGTATATTTTGTAGGATAATAACCCAACAGATGCCTGATCTATTGTAAGAGGAGCCAAATACATTTTTGGCAGAAATTGATGTTTGTTATTGCAGCAGGAGAGGAAAAGGTCAGGAACCAAACTGCTATCTTTGTTCCAACTCAGTTAAAATGATTACCCTGAGACTCCTGTGATTAAATAAATTCCCAAATGATATTTCACTTGGTTCGAATATTTCTTTGGATTAATCAACAGCCAATGCTGGGACAGTTTTCCCTTTTCCAGTTTCAATAACTGGGAAGAATAAAATTTCTGTCTCAAGATGTGTGGCAATAGGGGCAGCTAGGTATCACAGTGGATAAAGCACTGGCCTTGGATTCAGGAGGACTTGAGTTAAAATCCAGCCTCAGACACTGGACACTTACTAGCTGTGTGACCCTGGGCAAGTCATTTAACCCTAATTGCCCCCCAAAAAAACTAAAAAAAAAGATGTGTGGCAATACATAGAGATGGGAAGTATAGAAAATTGGAAAAGAAACAAGGAGGGATCTGCAAGGGCAGTATGGTGGCTACCAGGGAGGAGAAGAAAACTCTGGAGGTTGGCCCTCACCTTGTATGAAAGAAATGGCATTTGAAGATAACAGGACTTGAAAAGCTCACTCTCAGATGACCTAAGAAACTACTGGGTTGGCTGACTATGCATACATGGGACCATGATAAAGGGCAGAAGCTGAGAGTCCAACATTCTCTCTTCTGTTCCCCTTTGCATAGCAAAGAACAGTCGATTAAGGTAGGATTTGGTGAGAAAACTACCAGAAGAGCCCCCTTTTTGCCAGATTATAATCAAGTCCTAATCCTCCTTAATTCTAGTGCCTTCCCTCTGTATAGAGTTTGTTCATAGGTAGTTGTTTACATATTGTCTACCCTTGAGCTCCTTGAAAGCAAGGATTATCTTTTGTTTTTCTCTGTAGCCCTAGAATTAGTAAATATTTCACCAGTCTAACATCCAGTCCACATTTATCAGAATGAAGAAATGCTTGTGAATATTTAATCAAACTTTTCAAATAAATAAAATTTTCCTCCTCGAAATTATTTTCCCCTCTCTCTCAAACCATTTTCCTTTAGTCCGATTTCCCTTCAAAGCTCAGTTCGGGGGACACTTATTTTTTTAAGCCTTTCCTAATCCCCTCAGTTGCTAGTTCCTCCTCTGTCCTCAAATTACCATGCATATACACATCCAATTATATGTTGTAACTGTCTCTGGAGAACAGAGGCTTCTTGAGGGCAAAGACCATCTTTTGTTTTTGTCTCTGTATTTCCAGTTCTTTGAACACATTAGACACTCAATAAACATTCATTGGATTGGATTGGACCTTTTGGGTTCTCGATTTTCTTCTCTGTAAAATGAAAAATTCTGACTAAATAATGGTAAGAATAATAACCGACATGAATAGAACACTTTAAGATTTTTAAAGATTTATATATATATATATGTGTGTGTGTGTATGTATGGATACACATGTATATAGATGTATATGTATATGTATGTGTGTATATATATATATACATGTGTGTGTGTGTGTGTGTGTGTATACACACACACGCATACATATGTGCATACTCATTCTCATTAGATGATCTCTAAGGTCCCTCCGAGCCTGAAAGTTAAAAATCATAGAATCACAGAATCTTGGAGCTGGAAGACACTTTAGAGATTTTCCAAATCCTCTGCTTCCTTGAATCTGCCTGGGGCCTCATTAGCCTTTGAAATGCCTGAATAAAAAGGTTCTATAAGTGAATGATGTCATGATATGAATCATTATGATTGTCCCTTTAAATGTGCCACTTGCCTGTTTCCACTCAATAAGTTTGGGTAGGCCATTAAAGTAGTGAATAGTACTCATAGATTAACTAGTTCTAGGAAAACTGAGTTCTCTGGGTCTGGGGACATGAAGGAGCTCTTAACTCACACTCCTGTGATGGAAGGCCCAGAGCCCAACCCAGAAACATAGATGACTCATCAAGGCTGATGCTCCCCCACCTGTTCCCTTCTGTCACCAGGGGCTTCTCAGGGTGTGTGGTGGACATGGTAGGGATGGCAATGTCATGGGCAGCATCTGTGTCGCCTTCCTGTAGCAGAGGTGCTTTCTCCTCTTCTGATGTTTCTGGAGATTTCTTCTTACTCCCGTGGTAAGAACCCCCATCAATCAGATTTCCAAAGTTACCTTTAAAGAGGAAATGAAGAATGAGAGAGGAGTTGTAAGGTCAAGGATCTTCTCTGGAATTGTCCAGAGTTAAGATAACTGCTTGATAAAATGTAG
Source organism: Dromiciops gliroides (assembly GCF_019393635.1). NCBI lineage: Eukaryota > Metazoa > Chordata > Mammalia > Microbiotheria > Microbiotheriidae > Dromiciops > Dromiciops gliroides. The sequence continues at coordinate 109,695,433 of NC_057861.1, forward strand.
GAGAGGAAGGATCTTGGAGTTTTCTCCTAAACACAACAAGAACAGGGGTAGGGGGACTAAGATATCAACCTGAAATCTCCAAGCTATACTAGTTACATAAAATAATTGAGATTGTAGGTTAAAATCACCCTCTTTAGTTGGCAGCTAGGTGGCATAGTGGATGAAGCACTGGCCCAGGATTCAGGAGGACCTGAGTTCAAATCTGGCCTCGGACACTTGACATTTACTAGCTGTGTGACCCTGGGCAAGTCACTTAACCCTCATTGCTCTGAAAAAAAATCCTATCTCAAAATCACCCTCTTTAGATAGTAAGCTCCTTGAGGGCAGGAATTATGTCTTTCAATTGACTATATATGGTGTATACTGCTGGCTCTTCTTTTAGCTTTAGCTTTCTTTCTTTTTTTCTTTTTCTTTTTCTTTTTGGTGGGGCAATGAAGGTTAAGTGACTTGCCCAGGGTCACACAGATAGTAAGTGTCAAGTGTCTGAGACTGGATTTGAACTCAGGTCCTCCTGAATCCAGGGCCAGTGCTTTATTCACTGCACCACCTAACTGGCTCTTTTTTAAAAAAAGTAAAACATCATTAATTTGAATTAGTTCAGATTAAATGGAACAGAATTTTGTAGTGAAGACTAGAGACTTTGGAAAAAAAGCAGAATAACATTATATATAAATTTGGGTAATGAATAGAGAAGTTTAAAACACAATAGAAATAATTGATAGATATAACTTTAAGATCTAAAAAGCATTTTGCAGACCCTATTTCATCTGGACCCCACAGCAACCCAGGGAAATGAGTATCACCTTCATTGTACAGACCAGAAAACTGGACTTGTAATAATAAAAAGCATACTGTCACCCAAGACATGGCTGATCTTGAAGCTACTCATTACCAGGGGGTGGGAGGTGTTGTTAACAGGGGATGTTTCTCCCCAATCAGAGCAACTCATGAAGAAAGTTTGTTCAAGTGTAGAATGTTTGTCATGGATGTCCATGGAAGAAGCCTTAAACCTGATGAAATCATAGATCTGCCATGTTCCACCTTAAGAATACTGGCTTTGATGTCCCAGGTTGTGGGTTTGAATCTTACCTCTGATATTTGTTGCCCATGGTACGTTGGGACAGGCCATAGGACCTCCCTGGGCTGTAAGATGCGGGGAATGGATAAGACAGCCTCTGAGGTCCCTTCGGTTCTAGATAAAATATGATCCTATAACCCTTTAAAGCTGATGAAATTGCAGAGTCCAAATGAGCCATTAGACACATAGGTGGCACAATGGCTAGAGCACTGAACCTGGGGTCAGGAAAACCCGAGTTCAAGTCTGGCTCTAGAACTTAGCTGTGTTACCCTGAGCAAGTCAGCTGACTTCTGTCTGCTTCAGTTACCTCATCAGTATAATGGAGATAATCATATCATTTACCTTCCAGGGTGAGGATCAAATGGGAGAACATATAAGACACTTTGGCCAAACTTAAAGTGCTGTATTTGTTGTTTAGTCATTTTCAGCCCTGTCTGACTCTTCATGACCCCATTTGGGATTTTACTAGAGTCCTTTGCCATTTCCTTCTCCAGCTTATTTTACAGATGAGGAAACTGGGGCAAACAGAGTGAAGTGACTTGCCCAGGGTCACCCCTGCAGTGTGTCTGAGGCCAGGTTTGAACTCAGGAAGATGAGTCTCCCTGACTCTAGACCCAGTCCTCTAGCCACTGTATCACCCAGCTGCCCAAAGTGCCATATAAATGCTATCTATTATTATTGTTGATATATGTAAAGAACACTAGCTTTAGAGTCAGTGGATAAACTTATAGATCTTTCCCCTACTAACTTTATATTTCTATTATGTACATTGTTTACTTGTTTCTTTCCAATAAAACGTAAACTCCCTGAGGACAGGCACGGTTTCCTGTTTGTCTTTTTCCATTCCTGGTGTCTAGAACAGTGCCTGGAACAATAATTTGTGTTGAATTGAATTAAGTCTCAAAATTCCAGCATGACTAAGCAACATCACACTAAATCTGTGAGAAGAAAGCCATCTCATAACCTGTCTTGGGTCTAAAATCCCATCTCAGAAATGATAGGCCAAAATAAAGGAGATTACTCTGGCAATAAATTCACTAAATAGTGTTTTGCTTTGTTTTCCTATTAAAGTGTGGAGCTAAAATTTTCCTCTACCTAATTGCACCATTATGGACAAGAATCATTTGTTAAAGTAACACATAACTGTCGACATTGAACTAATCTTTGTCCTAACAGGCTCTAGGCCAGACTTACCTACAGAAACCTCAAAGCTAATAGGTTTGTCTCCAATTTTCCGGTCAATCATAGTGGCTTCAAAAAATGCTCCAAAGAGTAGGAAATCTTCATATTTTTCTGATACAATCTATAGAAGAGATAACATATATTCAATAATATCAGCTTGGGATATTTTTAGTTTCATAGATTTATTTTTCTTCCAGGAGACTGAATCAGCAATGTTTACCTGACTCCAGTATTCAAAGCATTGATCCTGCATAAATTACAGATGACTTATTATATTAGCTCAACATGCACTTTGATTAGCCAATGTTTAGCACAAAGCGAGATCAGAAAACTGATCCAAATGGAGCTGTTTGTCTGAATTGTTTCAGGCCTAACTTGAATTTTGAAGACCCAGCCACAGCACCTGACAAAAAACCTCATACACAGTAGGCTCTCAGTCCATTTCTTATTGACTGAATAAATGACTATCAATCTGTTTTGCATCATGGTAAGAACCCATGTGCATTTGCTGTAGCTAGTGTTATAAAGAATCATGGCAATTACAGCCGAAGAACCTTGTTGATCAATAGTCCAGTCCCCTCATTTCTTATAGCAGGAAATTGGGACTCAAAACTTAAATGAGTGTGTGTGTGTGTGTGTGTGTGTGTGTGTGTGTGTGTGTGTGTGTGTGTGTGTGTGAAAGCAGGGAAGTTAGAAAGAGCCGTTGGTTTAGAAAGAAAGAGAAAGCATTACTGAACATGTTTTCATAGAAGAATGAACTATAATTTTCTTAGGTTTGTCCTTAAAATATTTATTTACCTTATTTTTATTTGTTTGTTTTTGTTTTTGTTTTTTTGTGGGACAGTGACTTGCCCAGGGTCACACAGCTAGTAAGTATTAAGTGTCTGAAGCCAGATTTGAACTCAAGTCCTCCTAAATCCAGTGCTCTATCCACTGTGCTACCTAGCTGCTCCCACCTTGTTTTGTTTTTGTTTTTGTTTTTTTTTTTGGCAATGGGGGTCAAGTGACTTGCCCAGGGTCACACAGCTAGTAAGTGTCAAGTGTCTGAGGCTAGATTTGAACTCAGGTACTCCTGAATTCAGGGCCGGTGCTTTAACCACTTCACCATCTAGCTGCCCCCTCCCACCTTGTTTTTAAATAAGGTAAAAGTTAATCTGAGTTAAATCAGTTAAAGGAAATATATATATATATATATATATATAAACATATATGTGTGTATATATGCATATATATTTAATGTTTAATTTTGATACATTTATTTTCTATGGTTTCTTTTTTAACTATTTTTTTCAATTATCAAGATTTTTTTTTCTCTCTCCCATGTCCCTAAACACTGGGAGGGACAGAGGGAAGGATGGAAGGAAGGGGAGGGAAAGAGAAAGGGAAGGAAAAGAGGAAAAGAGAAGGGAGAAAGAGACAGAGAAGGGGAAGGCGAAAAGAAGTGAGAAAGAGAGTGCTCAGATTTTCCTGAGGGATACAAAATAGATGCAGCAAAGTATAATACAAGCTACAGTATGATGGAATTATAAGAGATAATCAGGAAAAGTGATCCAGGAAATTTAGTAGGAAAAAACCCTAACTTTCAGTTGGGGAGATAGAAAGACTTTCCCACTTGCATACTGTAGAGTCAGCAACAGCAGGTTGAGTTGAGATAGTGCCTGACTAAACAATGCCATGGGAAAGTGCATGATGCAGATCTTCCTGCTATAAATCCAACCCCCTTTCCACTATATTATGCTACCTCTCTTGGCACACACCTAAGTTAATAGGAATGGAGATGCCAGACCTATTGAAAGGACACATAACCTCAAGAGATGATGGCTCAAAGACAAGGCCCCTTTTTATCCATGAATTCACTAGCAGAAAATCCCAGGAGAATGTTAGAATTCATTTTCACATGAACCCATCTGTCAGCATAGTATTTGTCAACAAGCACAAGGAGTACAGTCCTGGACCAAGTACCAACTCAGCTACGAGCTGCTTTTAGCCATCTGCAGGTCCCAGAAGAATATTCTCCTTCCTGGCTCTGATGGTGGGAATGCCTAGTAGACATTGAAGCTACCCTGGGCATTTCTGGAAAATCCTGATTCTTTAGTGGGCATTTCAGCCAAGTGGGTCACTTGAATCCCATCCCAGAAGGTATTTTTTAGTCCTAATTAATTTTTATTTTTGTATTTCAAGATATCCTTGAAATAATAGAGCAAATTTGTAGGTGACTAAAATTGCATAATATTGCCTTGGTCAGACTAAGTTGTTGTTCAGGTGTTTCAGTCAGGTCTGACTCTTCTTGACCCTATTTGGGGTTTTCTTGACAAAGATACTGGAGTGGTTTGCCATTTCCCTCTCCAGCTCATTTTACAGAAAAAGGAACTGAAGCAAACAGGGTTCAGTGACTTGCCCAGGGTCATACAGCTAGAAAGTGTCTGAGGCCAAATTTGAACTCAGGTCTTCCTGATTCCCATGTTGGTGCTCTACCCACTGCACCACCTAGCTTCCAGAGTTATATCCAGCCCTAGTTTCCTTTATGACCTCCAGCGTCCCATTACCAACTGCCTGTTGGATATTTCAAACTAGACAGGCATCTCCAACAAAACCTATCTTAAACACAACTCGTTATCTTTCCTCTTAAATCTATCACTTTCCAACTTCCCTGTTTCTTACAGAAGGTACCACCATTTCTCTAGTCACCCTGGGTTGCAACTTTGGCATCCTCTTCACCTCTATTCTCTATCATACCACTTATTCAATCTTATGAATTTTACCTCAACAACTCATCCATCCATCCCCCTTTTTCCACTTATGGCCAGCACCCTAGTTCAAGCTAAAGGAACTCTGCAGAAACCCATGAAGGGGGAGCAGGAGGGAAAGGAAAGGGGAAGAAAAGAGGGAAGAAAGATAGGAGGAAAGGAAGCAAAAGAAAGAGAGGGAGGGGAGGGATAAAGGAAGTATATATTGAGCCACCTACCTTGTGATAGGCACTGTGCTCAATTGCTTTACAAATGTTATTTCACTTGATCCTCACAACCACCCTGTGTGGTAAGTATTAATGTTATTTCCATTTTATTCTTGAGGAAATTGAAGCAGAAATAGGTTAAATGACTTGCCCAGAGTCACAAAGCTAGGAAGTGTCTGTGTCCAGATTTGAACTCAGAGCTTCCTGACACTAGATGGAGCATACCATATAGCTACCCTTGAACAGAAAAGTAAAGGGTAGAAAGAATAGTCCGTTTCAGATCGAGCATAAAGTATGGGGAAGGAAATAATAAGGAGTTATTGTAGAAAACTAGAGTAATATAGATTCTAGAAATTTTTGTGTTCCAGGAAAAGGAGTCCTTGTTTTTGATGGGAAGCCACTAAAGATTTTTTTTGAGCAGATAAGTGATATAATCAACTCTTTACATAAGCCTTGAGAGTGAATGAGATTGTCATGACATGATCGCTCCAAAAAACATCCAAATAAGGTAATAGGAAAATGCCCAGAGCAGCAAAACTCACAGAAGAATGTGCTGAAATCATCTTCTAACCAAGAACGGCTTGGAAGGTCAGAAGGAGAGAGCTGCTGTGCTGATACAGGAGTCGGGCCCAACCCCACAGTCACCCTGACACAGATCCAGTCTCAGGAAGTCCTCACCAGAGAAGGAGACCCCCAGAGCCTCTGAATCAGCTGAAACACCAGGGTCATCTGGAACTAAGCTCACAGTCTGGTGAGTGGGCTGAGCCCTGGGCAGGGGAGAGACTACAGGGGTCTATGCTGGTGCTAAAGCAGAACTTGGATTTTACACCCCTACTGAGAACCAGGTGGTAGGCTCAAGTAGAAGTGGCCCAGGTGGGGGAGGGGCACAGGCTCATCGGAGCTAACAACCACAACACACAAAGCTGGTTGATTGGCAAGTTGGTGTGGGGTCATCTAGGACCAGGAAACAGGCTGGGCAAGGGAAGAACCTGATTCTCCTTAAATCATACCACCTGGGACTTCTTAAGCTTGGGATACTGCAGCCTGGAAACAGTGCCCCACTTTAAGGAGCTAAAAGTCTAGTAAAAGAAAGGCAAGATAAGCGGAAAGAGAAAGGTGAGGACTATAGAAAGTTTCTTCAGTAACAAGGAAGACCAAGGGGCACCCTCAGAGGAAGATGTCAACATCAGGGCCCCTATATCTAAAGCTTCCAAGAAAAATACGAATTGGTCTCAGGCCATAGAGGTGCTCAAAAAGGACTTTGAAGATAAAGTTAGAGAGGTAGAGGAAAAAATGGAAAGAGAAATGAAGGTGATGCAGGAAAGACATGAGAGAGTGAATGAGATTGCTCTTAGAAAGAAAAGAATGGACGCATGAAGACCTATGAGAAGGTGACTGAAATAGGGAAAAAAACAAGGCCAGCACAGGCTGGCTGACAGTGGGAACAGAGAGAACAAGGATGGAAGATGTTTCAAAGGGCAATTAACAGAACTTGGTATGAAAAAGGAGGTCAAGAGTCAAAGAGAATACCAAAGTTTCAAACATGGGAAACTGAATAGTGACAACAGTCAGAAATAGTGAAATCAATAGGGAAGTCCAAATAATATCTTTCACTAATAATAGTAATTACAATAGCATTTACATAGTATTTTAGGTTTACAGACTACTTTATATGTTATCCTGTTTGATCCTCACAACAATCTATATGATAGATGCTATTATTATTCCCATATTACAGATGAAGAAACTGAGGCTGATAGAGGTTAAATGACTTGTTCAGGGTCACACAGTGATTAAGTATCTGAGGCAGGATTCACATTCAGGTCTTTCTAACTCCAAGGCTAGTGCTATCTATCACACCACCTTGCTGCCACTGTGGCTATAGAGAAAGATTCTATAGGCTGCAACTTTGTTGCTGTTCTTTGTACTAGATTCTTGAAGACCAATGACATCGGCAAGTGAATTGGATTTCAGTGAGGCAGGGCTGTGTGGAGTCATCAGCCTCACTTTCTCCCCCAGAGTTGCCAAAGTCCATGCAGTGGGATACCTTTGCCTTTTTAAGCTAAGGTCTTTTCCAGGTCTCAGTTTGTCTGGCTGTAAAAGCAATGCTCAGGAGAGGGTCAGATTAAATCAAGGCCAAGGGATAGAGGCCTCTGTAAAAAGAGGGACTTCAACTAGATGCCTGATAGAGGCCTCAGTTTCGAGGTTTCTTTCAGACGGCGAAGTCTGGTTTATTTCATAAATCACCGTATCTAAGGTAAAGTGATGAGCAGCAGCACTTCACAAAGCTTTTCATCATTTAACTTCTGATCTCTTTCTGTACCAGTTGACCCAGAACAAGGCAACCTTCCGGATATTGTAATGAGTTCATAGAATAAGAGTTAGAAGAGGCCTTGGAGACCATCTTGTCTCACATTTTCATTTTACAGGTGTAGAAACTGAGAGGTCACATGGCCAGTAAGGGTCAGAGAAGAGATTTGAACCTGGGTCTTCCTGACTTTGAGTCCAGCACTCTATTTACTGTACCACACTGCCTCAGAGGAAAACAGGAACTGATAAGACTATCCACCTCCTCACCCTACCTCCAATCAATATTCATTTGTTCTCACAGCTTCAATGGATAAAGAAAAGAAATTAGTTTCTTTCTTCCCCTCCCCCCACTGTACCCAGCTTGCCCTTGGTCTATCCCTCCAGTCTCAGTCCTCATCCTGTCTTGGCTGGTCAGCTTTTAATTGTTTCTAAAATCTAATAGAAATCAGGAAAAATCTGAAAGTAATTGGGCAATAAACCTGTTAAAACATAATATTTACACACACACACACACACACACACACACACATATGTATACGGGTACACACATTCCCCTTACTAGTTCCTTTTAGTTTAGTTTCTATGGGAATCTATTATCTACAAAGGAAGTCGGAGAGAACTTGATCAGGGCAGATGGTTATGATGTGTGACAGAAAAGGGGAAGGCCGATACTGAAGAATGAAGACTGGACTATTGCCAATATTATTAGTTCAATCTACTCTAATCCATCAAATATTCATTAACCACCTTCAACCAATAGATACGAGGCATTGTTCCGGCCATACAAAACCAAAATGGAAAATAGTCCCTGGCTCCAGGGAGCTTATTTATACTCTATGGAGAAAATCAAATGTGTAGCCACTTGATATTAGAAAACTCTCTGCAGGTGTTCACTACACTCAGCATCACATGCTCTAACCATAAGCCCATTCTGACTAACCTCTGGTGGCACGTCAAAAGGCTCTACTTCAGCCTCTGTTGAATTGGTCTTATCTGAAGGCGGGTGTGCTCTTCCTTCCTCCGATTTGTCTGTCTTGTCCTTTCCCGAGCCTTTGGAAGCCTTGTCTTTAGAGAGCTTGAGGTCCTTCAGGGCCTTTGAAAACTTAGACTCCTGTGTCCCACCCGAGAGAATCTCCACAGCAACTTCTATCAGGATGCGGCCCCTAAATGAGACCCCTTCTCCAAAGCCTTCATTCAGTTCCTGGTAATCATCCATCAGGCTGTGGTTCCTGGGAGAGCCATACAGGTTGATCCAAGCAGGTCCAAAGGTGGGCAGGAAACCTAAGGTGATCCATAAAGTAATGATGATGATAATGATAACTACCACCACAGCAAATAATAATAATAGCTAACATTTATATAGCACCTACTGTATACCAGGCACTGTGCTAAATACTTTATAAGTTGATCCTCACAACAACTCTGGGAGATAGATGCTAATTATTGTTATCCCCATTTTATGTGTGAGGAAACTGAGACAAACAGAGTTTAAATGACTTGCCCAGGGTCACACAGCTAGTAAGTATCTGAGGCCAGATTTGAGCTCAGGAAGATGAGTCCTCCTGTTTCTCAGCCCAGTACTCTATCCCCTGTACCACCTAGCTGCCCCTAGGCAGGGTCACATAGCCAGTAAGTGTCTGAAGCCAGATTCTAAGTTGGGTCTTTTTGATTCCAGGCTCAGCACTCTATCCACAGCACCATCTAGCTGCCCATGTTATTCACAGGGCAAACTAAATGTACAGATGAACTTTGCCTTGAAAAATGAAAAGACTGCTGAAAAGTTGCATTATAACTTTTTTTTTTTACGTTGAGTCATGATTTCATTAGTGTAGGGTACTCCCAATATGGAAACCTCTACCTCTATTACAAATCAACCCCTTATTTGCAGTTGAGAGAACGTTGAATTTCTTGGGTCACTGATAGGGTAAGTGACTTGCCCACATTCAAACAGCCAGAAACAAATGTTGAACCCAGGTCTTTCTAACTCCAAGACTGGCCTGCCATTCAATATACCATGCTTCACATCTGAATTATAGACATAGAATGTTAAAACTAGGAAGGGTTTTTGAGATCATCCAATTCATTTTGTAGAGAAGGAAACATGTCCCCAAAAATGTGAAGTGACCTCTTTGACCTAGTACCCTAGATCATCCAGTGAAAGGACCAGATCATTGTGCTTTCTATTAGACCACTAGTCAAATTTATATCAAATACTATTTTAGATGTAATAAGAAGCTTGGTATTTAAAGTGACCCTATGCTGAATCCTTTAAAAAAGAAAAAAAACAACAGGACAATGAGGGTTAAGTGACTTGCCCAGGGTCACAGAGCCAGTAAGTGTCAAGTGTCTGAGGCTGGATCTGAACTCAGGTCCTCCTGAATCCAGGGCTGGTGCTTTATCTACTGTGCCACTTAGCTGCCCCCTTGAATCCTTTTTAAAATAAGGAATGAGCTCATAGACTATTTTGTTGCCATGAATTCATCTCTTTTTGTCAATTAGTGCTTTCATAGCTTGTTTTCTTAAAGAAAGAGACATACTTCTATTTCTGACCATACCTAATTATCTTTGATATAACCATTCATTATCATTAGAATTATTCTTCAGGCTATATCTCTTTCACTGACAATCTGTAAGAAAAACAAAGGAATGAATAAATGATGCAGAGAGATCAAGCGGTGGGTGGTGAGGAGAACAGCTTGATCTTACATCAGCAAAGGAACCACATATTTTCACCTCTCAACCTGACAGGACTAACTCCAAATGAGCTGAGATAGGAGGCAATAGTTTTTCCTTCCTCGTGTTTGCCTTATTTCATGGCTCACAAGGGACTAATGTACCTATGGCAAGACCAGTCATTATGCAAAGAATGAAGAAATCAAAAGAACTTAGAGTCTCTGCTAAACATATTTGTGCTCTGAGCAAAGTTTGAAAATTGCTCTCCAGAGTGTTGCGGTAACTCAGAGGCACTGAACCTTCACTGCAATATATGTGACTTGACTTTTCACAAAATGCCTGCATGCCTTGAAGAGTGGCATTAAATTATATGCATTTATTTTTTTAAATGTCATGTAAAGTGTTCCTTCTTATGCCTTAGGCATATGCATACTTTGCATATCCCTAATCTCAGCTCTCTTCCCTCTTTCCTGTGTTAGAAAGTGCTATCTCCAGTTGGAGGTGTTACCGATTATTGTGCTTCATTGGATATTTTAATCAGGCCTCAAAAATCAGTGTGGCATTTACTTGGAAATATTTAGGTTACAGCAAGGGGAAGTTTTGATTCCTTCTAGGACCAGGAGGAATGTAAATGTTACAGCTAGAATTAAAATATTACAATTGGCATCATAATACTATAAAACCAAAATGCAAAATTATCCCTGCCTCCAACAACAATAAATACAAAATTATCAGGCAACAACATTGGCAAGGCAAAGGTTAACAGAATGCTGGAAGATAGGAGGTAGCTGGGAATTATACTATGATAGGGTATGGGATATGGAAGGAGAATGCAGAAGCTCCAACTAGGTATTGATTTCAAAGGGGAAAAATGAGAGGTCTCAGAAAGAGAAAGAAAAAGTGTGGCCAAAGTATAGGTCAGAGTTTAAACAATGAATTGGAAAGCATTGAGTCATTATATCAACAAAGATGGTGGAAGTAGGACATGGGAGGTGCTAAATGAGTTTGATATACAGGAGTGATAGACTGGATGTTAAGGAAGAGAATGAAGTGTTAGAATGATCCAAAGTTAGGAAAGCCAAGAAATAAAGTTTAAGCTAGAATCTTTGAGCTAGTAACCAAATGACAGTTTGCCATGCTCAGCACCTGCTTTAATAGCATGGTTTTTAAGCATGATATGCTGGCCATACCTATTCCATTTTTAAGGAATTCAGGCTATTAGATGCTAGTATACAAACCCTCCCTTTTATGCTGTTCAAAATACTTTTATGTCCAAAATGTAACTTATATACTCAAAAATAAGTAATAGTGTCAATAGATGATCCTTATTTTTCCATGTTCTTACATATTTTTTACTTAATCATAGAGACATAGATTGTTGGAGTAAGAAGAAAACTTGTTATGACCAAGTTCAATCCTACCTTTTGCAAAGGAAAAAAAAAACTCAATCAGTGATGTTTGGGGGAGCCACTTTGACCCAGAAGCTGGTCACATTTCAGATTACCTTTATCTCCATCCTGCTCATTAGCGATTGTCTTCAAATCAATGAAGTGTGTTGCCAAGGCCACATCATTCACGCTGCCTTCATCCCACACCTGGATTTTAACTCTTCGACACAAGGGAGGGAACATTTCTTTGAAGATGATCTGTTCATGCCACACAGGATCTGCACAATTTTTCTTCACTGTAGTCCTCCCCTAAAAACAAATGACTGGTGAGTGAATTGTTGATGGATGCTATGATGATGTTCTTAACAAATTCAAGAACCCTTTTCAAAGCTGCTATAGCAATCGAGCAGATGACCATTCTGATGCCTTCCCAGTGTGGCTCCAACCTACCTTTTCAGGCTTCACATTTTCACTTTTTTTTCCCTTTGTGTATTCTACATTCCAGCTAAACTGTTCCCCAAACTTGAACTCAGCATTCCAGAAGACTGTCCTCCATGCCTAGAACATGAATCATCTGGCTTCTGCCTCTTAAAATCCTTAGCCTCCTTCAAGGCTCAGTTCAGAGTAACTGTCTTCTGTGGGAAGCCTTTCTTGATCTCCCTAGCTCTTAGTGCCTTCTCCCTCCTAGAAATGAATTGCATTTATATATGCATATATTTTTATCCATCCCCCTTACCCCCACCTGGGCCAGAGAAATGTAAGGTCCTTGACAGAGATGCTTTTTGTTTTGTTTTGTTTTTGTATTCCCAGCACATAATAAAAAATAAGTACTTAGCAAAAGCATGGGCAATTGAATTAGGAACTGGGGAGTTAAAGTCCTTATGACAACTCCACTCAAATGCATCATTATGACAAGAAGGCAGCCATCCCAACAGAATAATCTCTGGTAGGTATGACCAAGCTCAAAAAGTATGATGTTTGACTGGGCTTCATGTTCTACTGTGGACCAGATAGGGTATCTGCCTAATACCAGGATAGCTACAAGGGAACAGATTTTTCAACCATATCAATTCCTGAAGACAATCTATGAAATTGTAAAGTGATTGGAGTCTATATAAGTGAAAGGATAGTACTGTAAGGTTTATATTCCAAGAGAGAGAAAAAGACCTATTTGTACCAAAATATTTATGGCAGCTCTTTTTGTGGTCACTAAGAATTGGAAATCAAAGGGATATCCATCAATTGGAAAATGACTGAACAAGTTGTGGTATATGATTGTGATGCAATATTATTGTGCTATAAGAAATGACAAGAAGGATGACTTCAGAAAGGCCTGGAAAGACTTATATGAACTGAAAACACTAGCTGCTTAATAAACTTATGTTGAATTTTGCTGAATTAGATTCAGATAAGCCTTTGAAGGATGAGTAGGATTTGGGCAGGTGGGGATTAAACCTCCACCTGGAAGTCTTGTCACCATCTCAAACTCAATATATCCAAACCAGATTCATTATCTTTCCTTCCAAACTTGCCTAGTTTTCCATGCTTAGTGAATAGCATGAGCTCAATAAATGTTTGTGGATTGGTTGCTTTTCAGCATATGAGCATGGAGGAGCACAATGCTCTCATCTTTTTTTTGGGTGGGGGGCAATGAGGGTTAAGTCACTTGTCCAGGGTCACACAGCTAGTAATTGTCAAGTGTCTGAGGTCGGATTTGAACTCAGGTCCTCCTGAACCCAGGGCCAGTGCTTTATCCACTGTGCCACCTAGCTGCCCCCTACAATGCTCTCATCCTACAATGGCAGATCACACTGTAGTAGGGGCAAGAAGACCTAGGTTCAAATCTTAATCACTGGGGCAGCGAGGTGGTGCAGTGGATAGAGCACCAGCACTGTATTCAGGAGGACCTGAGTTCAAATCCAGCCTCAGACACTTAACACTTACTAACTGTGTGACCCTGGGCAAGTCACTTAAGCCAATTGCCTCACTAAAAAACAAACAAACAAACAAATCTTAATTATGACTCTTCGAAGCTGTGTTACCATGGACAGATTCCATAACATCCCTGTAAGCAGACATTTTTGCCAAGTGGACTTGATATTTGTTGCATTTCTAGCTGTTCATAGGCCCTACACTTTAAGAGGCCAGACATTGACTCAGAGAGGCAGCAAGTGAGAGAACAGAGATGGATTCCAGCTGCTACTAAAAGGAATCTGGAATTTACAGCCTGTCAAATCCCCTTCCACCATCCCTTCCATCACCAAGGCAATGTTGTCTTGTCACCCACACACTCTCCTTCCTCATTCTGCTCTTCTGTAGCTTCTCCATTTCAAACTTGCCTTTGATGTTCATTTTAATCCAGTTTTACTGGGTAATAATAAAACTGTATGTTTAATTGTGCACCTAGGCTGACAATGGTTTAGGTAGTAAGACTGAATAGTGTGGTAAAATATGAAAGTTTTTAACAGTTGGTTAGGATAACTGAAAGACGCCAGTTTTTCAAGGACCACCCTTTTGGGGAGGAGATGAACAGTTCGCCTGCTGCGCATGTCAGACTGCCTGCCGGGTACAGTCCGCCTGCTGCGCATGTCAGACTGCCTGCCAGGTACAGTCCGCCTGCTGCGCATGTCAGACTGCCTGCCGGGTTTTTTGACTTCCGGGGTGGAGAGAACGAGAGTAGGCCTTTTTGCCTGCTTGGCAGGACTCCTGGCGGCGCGGCACAGACGGTCTCCCTCACTCCAAAGGTGGCCTTTTTGGTTTGGTGAGTTTTTATAAGGAATATAGACTAAGCCTAGATTTAAGACGATTTGTACTGTATTTCTATTTTCCTATCCTTCTAATCAACAACACCTTATATACAATAAAGGCTCTATCTAGAAAACCAGAAGTTTCTTCCATTTACTAGTCTGGGAGATAAATTAAGGGAAAAGTTAAGTAGGGGAGATTTATGATCTAATATCCAATTTTAAATCTCACAATAGTGAGATTTGTCCCAGGACCCATAGCTCCCCCTCCCCACTTTGGGGATGGCCTTTGTCAGAGCTATCACTTACCACCTGGCCTGCAAACGTGACTTCCACAAAGGGATCTACCAGGTCCTTGCTGTCTCCCACGAATGCTTTGGTGACATTGGCCATGATGCTAGAATTCATTTTGGGCAGGCCCTCTGCTCGATAAAGTCTCACGTAGAATCTGGCCCAAGGTCTCTCAGAGGGGAATCCTTGTGGGACCAAAAGGTTCCTTGAAGAGACAAAAAACAAAAAAAAAAAAAGAAAAAAAACAACTGATCTGTCTCAGGAAAACAAACACAGAAGTGAGAAAGAAGGAAATTGGTAGCTATGAGGATGGTTTTTAAAGATTGGGATTTTTCCACCTAAAGAGAGGGTGAGTATGAAAGGAATTATAATCATGCCTCAAAAATAACAAAGACTATGGATAAGGCTGCTAGGGAGCACAGTGGTAAGAGTGCAGGGCCTGGAAAAGGAAATGGTCAAGAAAATCCCAAAAAGGGGTCATGAAGAGTCAGACAGAACTAATGGACACAGCAACACCATGGTGAATGCAGACTTTTAAACCCCAAAAAGGGGTCATGAGGAGTCAGACAGAACTAGGGACACAGCAACAACATGGTGAATGCAGACTTTAATCTGTGAATGATGGGGTACCTCTAATCACCATCTTAAAAGTTAAAAGAGGGGCAGCTAGGTGGTGCAGTGGATAGAGCACCGGCCCTGGAGTCAGGAGGACCTGAGTTCAAATCCAGCCTCAGACACTTAACACTTACTAGCTATGTGACCCTGGGCAAGTCACTTAACCCCAATTGCCTCACCAAAAAAAGAAAAAAAAAGTTAAAAGAGACAGCACCACTTCACTTAGCTGACAGTAAACTGGAGGGCCTCATGGTTGTCCCCAATCCCAACCTACCAATGGTTGATATAAGCTGAAATTATAAATTTCTTCAATAAATTTAAGTCCTTGGGTGACAGAGCTTTGATGGATTATCCAGAGAAGCAAGGATACTGAGAACCAGCATTAACCTTGGATGTTATTCTCACAGAGCACAACCATGACTTCTGAGACAGGTATTTTAATAAACTCATTAGAGAAAGAGTCCTGGATTGGCTGGAACATTGCAACATAATGTGACAGTTATTGAGGATCATCAAATCATAACTGTAAGGGACCTTAGAAGTAATAGAGTCAAGCCCCCTCATTTTAATTTTAATTTTTAATTTAATTTTTTTTTTGCGAGGTAATGAGGGTTAAGTGACTTGCCCAGGGTCACACAGCTGATAAGTGTTAAGTGTCTGAGATCGGATTTGAACTCAGGTCCTCCTGAATCCAGGGCCAGTGCTTTATTCATTGTGCCACCTAGCTGCCCAAGCCCCCTCATTTGAAAGATGAGGAAATTGAGGCAAAGAGAATTCATGTGACTTTCCCAAGGTCACATAGGTAGTAAGTAGCAGAGCTGCAATTCCAACTCAGACCCTTCAGTACTTTCTATTCTGCAGGAGAAAAGGAAGGGGGGGGGGAGGAGGATATCAAGTTTCACAGAACAGCCCCACACTTATTTTTCTTTTTTAAACAAACCCAGATGATCATTCTCACTTTTCTATCTGTTCTTCAGCATCAGAGGTTTTGGGATTGGCCTTCAGGATGTCTCCTTTCCCAGCCACACTGATATCACATTTCAGATACCCCTTGGTCCCAGTCCTGATATCAGCTGGGTCTGTGAGAAGGGCCCACTTATCACAAAACTGGTGACCTGGAAGAGGACAGATGAAAGCTTAGGCATCAGTGTAGTTAAAAGAGGAAGGTTTCCCCAGCCCCTCTTAATTCTAGTACTTTCCCTCTTTATTGTGGTTTATTCTTCGTTTTTTAAGAGGACCATGACATCAAGGTGATGATGTCATGACTTGCATTGAACTGGATTTAAGTGAAGGAGGGCTGTGCATGGTCACCAACCTCAACGCTCTCTTCCAGAGCCATCTGGGTCCAGTGGCACGATATACATCAGTACAACTGGAGATGGCCCCAGATGTTTAAGACAATTGGGGTTAAGTGACTTGCCCAGGGTCACACAGCTAGTAAGTTTCTGAAGTGAGATTTTAACTCAGGTCCTCATGACTTCAGGGCCAGTTCTCTATTTACTACTATGCCACCAAAATGAAGAGGCTGAAGTAGATCACCTTCAAAGTCACTTCCAGTTCTTATGGTCTTTGCCTCTATCCAATGCATGTATAACATTCTGCTGAGATGCACTGGAGACCTCTGCCCCAAGTTTGTCCTTTCTATTTATATAATACAGGTATATAGTAGGTGCTTAAAAATGCTTATTGATTTGATTGCTGCCACCCTAGTTCAGAACTTCCTCAATTTTCAACTGATCTCCTAGCCACCAGTCTTTGCACTCTCCAGTGCCTCTTACACCTAGCTGCCAAAATAATTTTCCTAGGTAATAGGTCCTACTACATGCCTCCCCTTCTAGAAGACATTTAGTAGCTCCCTAGTGGTTCTAGCATAAAATGCAAGCTTGGCAGCCTGATGCTTAAGGACCTCCGTGATCTGGTTCCAATCCCCAGTTCTAGCTTTACTTCACGCTATTCCCCTTCACTCATTCTATGCTCCTGCCAAACTAGACTATTGGCTGTCCCCTAATCATGTATTCCCCTTTCCAGACCCTGTACATTCACATGGGGACATCTTCAATCATTGGAAAACATGACCTTTTCTTCAGGCTGGAGCCTTTCAGGATTCCCTCAGCTGAAAGTGATCTCTGCTTCATCAAATGTCCCTAGAACATTTTGTCTAGCTCTCTCCTTTTCCTCTCTTCTAGTCTACCTTGTGTTACTTCTTTATGTCTATGCTGCAATCCCCTTTTAGATCATAAATTCCTTGCATCACTTTCTTTCTTGGTTTACCCCTTGCACTGATCACAAACTCTTATATTTTAAAATCGTTGGTGAATTTTTCTCCTTTCTTACTCTAATCCTTAAAAGGGCATTCATATGGCCCTAAAGCATCTCTGATCTGTATCCTATGGTCTTTAGAAAGGAAAATGCTTTGTCACTTCCCTTCATGGCAGCAGAGTATTCCAGAGTAATAATATTAGGTCGTTAAAGAGGGATTTTAAGGAAATAAAGGGTGAACTTGGGCTGCAACATTGGAATATAATTCAATCTAGGCATCTTGGGGACACCTCCACCATAAATGGATAATACCCAAAGGCAGGGACTAATGAATGTTTAAGACCCCTCATTAGCTATGCAGCATTGGACAAGTGACACAAACCCTCTGATCCTCAGTTTCTTTATCTGAAAAATAAGGGGACAATACTAATATTTCTGCTTTACTTATTTCACAGAGGTGATAAGGGATAGACCTGTAATTTAAAACCACAAACACCAGGATGGGGAAACTATTACAAGGCAAGTTGGTGCTTTCATTGGAATTTTTCGTCTTAGAGAGTTGCCTGGTGAATGAATGGAAAGGTTAAGTGATTCACCTGGGGTCACAGAGCCAGTGCTTGTCAGACATAGGACTTGAATCCAGGTGTTCCAGGCTCAATTAAGGTCTCTATCCCCTCTGACATGCTACCTCATAGGGTGTTATGAGCATCAAATGAACTCAAAGAAAACTAACTTCTAGAATTTTTGTAATGTTAGGAAACTCAGAGATCATCTAGTTTAGCCCCCTCAAGAGTCCATACAGTTTGGGCAACTAGGTGGCACAGTGGATAAGGCACCGGCCCTGGATTCAGGAGGAGCTGAGTTCAAAGCCAGCCTCAGACGCTTGACACTTACTAGCTGTGTGACCCTGGGCAAGTCACTTAGCCCTCGTTGCCCCCCCAAAATAAAAAAAATAAAAAATATGGTACCTAAGGTTATCACTATACCATAAAACCTCTTACCTTCCCTGTTTTAGGTCTCAAGGTTCCTCATCTCTAAAATAGGGGGGTTGGACTAGAAGATCTCAAAGGCTTTATGGGACAATATTGATGAGAAGTAGAAGATGGGAGAAATGAAAGTGCTGTAGGTTTGGAAAGTTTTATAATGATGATGATATTGAGGAAGAGGTTGGAAGGGAAGGGAAGAGAGAAAAGAATGGAGGAAGGGAAGAGAGAAAAGAATGGAGGAAGGGAGAAAAGGGGGAAGGGGAAAAGGGAGAGAGGAGAAAGGGAAGGAGGGAGGGAGGGGGGAGAGAGGGAATGAAAGAGAAAGGGAAAGAGGGAGGGAGAGGGGAAAAAAGAAAGGACACAATGCTACTCTACCTGGCTGGTTGTAAACTGTTCCCAGATCTACTTTAAAGGATCCTATCAGCAGACTTCCTATGAGTTTGTTGTGCATAACCTATGGAGGAAAGAAATGAGGATTAGTGAGTAGTAAATAGTCCTGGATTTATCTTCCATAATAACTATGTGTAAGGAGTAAGGTGGGAAGAATTGCAGCAATACCTATCACAATGCACTGGTCCTAAACCAGGGCATGGTTAACCATGGATGTCACATCACAGGACTAGAAAAGATCTCTAGATGGACAAAGGCCTAAGCACGTGGGATGCTGCATCTATTGCCTATCATATACATTCAGTGCATTTGGTTTTACTGAATTATTTATTATTATCATTATTCCTTGTTACAAAGGATGGCTCAGTAGATAAGTGAGAGGGGAAGGAAACATTCAGAAATGTTCTTTTAAAGAACAGGCCAAATGGCAAATGTTCAAATTCTACTTTTTTCATGAAAAGATAGTAGAGATCCAAAGTCCAAAAATGAAGCAGTTCTGCCCTGTGTGTGTGTGTGTGTGTGTGTGTGTGTGTGTGTGAATTTGATATGTACAGAGCTAAGTCTATTACAAGATTACAAGGCAAGGAGCAATGGGGCAAAGCTGGGGATCCCCCTCAAAATGCTTTAGGGAAATATGCAGTAGAGAACACTGTTAACACTGTGATTGTCCGGGAAGAGGTGGTTAGTAAAGATTTCAATAAAAAGTAAGCACTTTATAGCGAACAGTAACTTGATATGTACAGTCAAGCTGATTACAGGGTAGGGAGCAATGGGACAAAAAAGAACAAAGTAGAAATCCCCCCCCAAAAAAAAATGTGCTGTAGGATAATACATAGGAAAAAACACTATTAGCACTGTTAGAGAAGGGGGGAGCAGGTATTAGTGAAGGTTTCTGTTAGAAATAAGCTCTGAAAAGAGAAGGATCTATTTTATTTTTTCATCTGCCGAGAGGTCTGACAATGTCTCTCTCCTTTTCAAGAAGCATCAGTGTCTATTGCCTTCAAGTTAAAACAAAATCTTCCATTTGACATTCAAAGCCCTTCACACTTCGCTCCAGTCTATCTTTCCAGACTTACTGCACATTATTCTTCCTCCTATACTCTACACTTCAAGCAGGGGTCTTTAAGCTAGAGTCAGTGAACTTATTTTTAAAATATTTTGAGGACTCTGTAAATATAATTGGTTTCCTTTGAAAGCCTACATGTTTTATTTTCCACATTGAAAAGTATTATTCCAAAATGGGATCCATTACAAGAATAAAATGATAATAACATAAAATGAAAAAAATGACCTATATTAATTTACCCAGTGTTATGCCAATCAAAATCCCTAAAGAATACTGTAATGAGCTATAAAAATGGCAAATTAATACAGAATAACAAAAGGTAAAAAAAAACCAAAACTCTCAAGAGCAATCATTTGAAAAAGTGGGAAGGGTATCTGTACCTGATGTCAAACTGTATTACAAAGCAGTAACCTTTAAAAATAACTTGGTATTGGGGTATTGGGGTAGGTGGTGCAGTGGATAAAGCACCAGCCCTGGATTCAGGAGGACCTGAGTTCAAATCCGGCCTCAGACACTTGACACTTACTAGCTGTGTGACCTTGGGCAAGTCACTTAAAGCCCAATTGCCTCACCAACAAAACAAAACAAAATAAAACACAAAAAACTTGGTATTGCTTTAAAAAGAAAACGATTTATCAAAGAAATAGATTAGGTATACAATATGCAGAAGCAATCAAACACATACTAGTGTATTGTTGGTGTAGCTACGAATTGGCTCATCCATTCTGCAAAGTAATCTAAATTATGCCCAGAAAGTTACCAAATTGTGTATACCTGTGACCCAGCTATTCTACTAGTAGTCGCATATCCCAAAGAAATTAAATTAAATAATTTTTCAATGTATGTACAAAAATATTTATAATGGCTTTTTTGTAGGACCCCAAAATTGGAAACTAAATAGCAATCCTCTTGTTGGGGAATGGTTAAACAAAGTGTGCTACATGGAATATTATTGTGTCATAAGAAACAATGAAAGGGAAATTGGGAAGACCTCTATGAACTGAAAGTGAGGAGCACTATAATAATTATACAATTATTTGTTGTTGTTTAGTCATTTTTCAGTCATATATCCAACTCTTTGTGGCCCCATTTGGGGTTTTCTTGGAAAGGATATGGAGTGGTTTGCCATTTCCTCCTCCAGTTCATTTTACATATGAGGAAACTGAGGCAAACAGGGTTAAGTGACTTGCCCAGGGTCACACAGCTAATAAAGGTCTGAGGCCAGATTTGAACTCCTGATTCCAAGACCTATCCAAGACCAAGACTCTATCCACAATGCCCATCTGCCCTTTGTACAATGATAACATTTTCAAGAAAAATAACTTTGAAAGACTTCAGAACTCTGATCATTGCAATAATAGACCACTGAGTTCAAGAGAACAAAGATGAAAAACACCCCTACACTCCTGGTAGAGAGGTGATGAACTTAAAAATGCAGAAAAAAAGATGTATATTTTCAGAAATGGCTAATGTGGGATTTTTTTCCTGTATTATATAGAAATGTTTTGAGGTTGTTTCTTGATGCTGGTGGGTAAGGGAGGGTGGTAATGAGAAAGGTGAATTAATTTTTAAAAATAACTTGTTGGGGGCAGCTAAGTGGCACAGTGGATAGAGCACTGGCCCTGGAGTCAGGAGTACCTGAGTTCAAATCTGGCCTCAGACACTTAACACTTACTAGCTGTGTGACCCTGGGCAAGTCACTTAACCCCAATTGCCTCACTAAAAATAAATAAATAAATAATAACTTGTTAGTTGAAAAATAAAAATAATAAACTTTAAAAATCCATAATATTATTTTTTTCATTCTTTTTTTTTTTGTGGCAATGAGGGAAAAGTGACTCGCCCGGGGTCACATAGCTAGTAAGTGTTAAGTGTCTGAGGCCAGATTTGAACTCAGGTCTTCCTGAGCCTGGGGCTAGTGCTTTAGCCGCTGTGTCACCTAGCTGTTCCCCTAACATTATTCTAAGAAAGACTCCATAGGCTTTGTCAGACTTCCAAAAGGGTCCATCACTCACACACAGAGAGAGAGAGAGAGAGAGAGAGAGAGAGAGAGAGAGAGAGAGAGAGAGAGAGAGAGAGAGAGAGAGAGAAAGTGTGTGTGTGTGTGTGTGTGTGTGTGTTGCAAACCCTTGCTCTGGAGGCTAGACAAACTGGCCTCCTTACCTCTTTGCTTCTGTTCAAACTGGCCCACATACCTGCAGCGCTCTCCTTCCACACCTCCAACTCCTAGAAGTTTCACATCCCCTCAAAGCTCAGCTTGAGCTTATCTCCTTCAAGAGGCATTTAAAATTCCCTCCTATGTGAGTCCTCCCTCCCACTTGAAATCACTGTGCATTTATTTTGTATATAATTACCCTCTCTCTGCTCCCTCCCTCCAGCCCATCTGAACTGGCATGGCAGAGGAAAGACTCACTACCACAGGGGGCGGGGACACTCTCCCCACTTGCCTTCACCCCTACCTAGCTTTAGGGTTCCCATAACCAGTCAGGCCTGTTTGATTCTTCATACCACTTGGATGAGATTGGAATCACCAATTGATTGTTCCCACTGAGATAGAAGATCTGTATGTCTTACCATTTGCCCTGACTCTGTATCCTAAGATCCTCCAGGTCTCCATGGTCCACCCTTTATAGCCTGGACACTGTCATGTGACCTACCATGCAATCTAAGCATCCTTGTAAAGAATTTACCTCTTCCAAAACTGCAATTTCTTTTGTGTTGATTCTACCAAATAGAGTTGTTGTTCGTGAAGAGGACCGTGACATCTGGTGATATTGTGACTCACATTGAGTTGGATTTCAGTGGGGGAGGGCTGACCAAATAGAGTACGAACTCTTTGAGAAGAGAGGCTGTCTTGCTTTTTCTATGTGTATGTCTAGTACATAGCGCGGTGATTGGCACAGTAAATGTTTTTTAAAAAGCTTTTTCTTTCATTCATGTATTCAATCATTCAATCATTTACTTAGCTATGAACATGGAGTCTCTCCCCTCCCATTGCTCACTGAGGAAGATAGAGGGAGCTATCCCCATAGCTAGGTGGCTCAGTGGGTCTGGAGTCAGAAAGACTTAAGTTCAAATCTAGCGTTAGATACTTAAGAGCTGTGTGACCCCGGGCAAATCATTTAACCTCTGTATGCCTCAGTTTCCTCAACTGTAAAATGGGAATGATAATAGCACTTACCTGCTGAGATTGTTTCAAGGATCAAATGAGATCATATTTATCAAGTACTTAGCACAGGGCCTAGCTCATAGTAAGGGCTATAGAAATGTTTGTTTCTTACTTTCCTTCCTTCATATTGAGGTAACTGCTTCACTTGTCAGTTTGTGTCCCCAAAGCCTAGCATAGTGCTTGGCACATAATATGCAGACAGATGTTCAGTAACCTGCCCCAAATCACACAGCTGTCAATGGCAGGTGAGATTCAAACTCAGAACCTCAGCCTCCAAGTTCAGACCTCTTTCTATTGCAGCACACTGATGAAACCACTTTCTTCCTCCTCCCTCACTCCAAATTTCCAGTAATTAATAAATCAACTCAATGAATGAATGAATGAATGATTGAACGAATGAATCTAGAATTTTAACAGCATTTGCTATATTTCTATCACATTGTAACATTCTGTTTCGGGGGTGGGGGGAGGCAGAGAAGAGGTAAGTTGTTTCTCTATAATAAGTCCAACCAAATTCAATAGAAGGAAAAAAAAGGCATTATTATGAAGATGATACTCCAAAGCCTCTTAGTTCACTGTTCCTTCCCTAAGGCTTGAAGAAGAAGAGAAGTATATTTCATCCTCTCTTATCAGCCCTGGGACAGCTGGTTCCAAAATGAGATGCAAGAAACTCAAATGAATTTTTTCAGGATTAAATGAGACTTCTGGACTGTGGTGAATGTAAGGGGGAAGGAGGGAAAACCAGGGTTGGGGCTCTCTTCGGAACTGACAGGAGGCAGATACTTCATGCTTTAGGCTCTGCAAGGTAGAATTGTTTTCCATCTTTCACACAAAGTCTGAGGCAGGGCTACTGCCCCAACTGCATCTGCCCGCTCATGTCCTTTCCTTGATTTTGGACCCTATAGGCTTTTATTCTGACCCCTCTGCTGGAGCAGGCCATTGGAAACATAATTGCACCTGGAGGCAAGAGACCCGTGTGTAAGTCCTTGTTCCAACCAATAGTTATGAGCTGTGGTTCTGTGGATGTCATTTTAACCTCCCTGACACTCAGTTTTCTCATCTATAAAATAGTAACACCTTATAGAGCTTTTCTTTGACTACCTTACAAAGCTTTGCTTTGAAAACATAAAGATGCTATAATAATAATAACAGCTAAGATTTATATGGCATTTACTATGTACCTGTATTGTGTTAAATACTTTACAATCTCTGTCTCTCTCTCTCTCTAAGCTGACATTTATATAGTGTTTATTATGTGCTAAGTGTTTTATATATATACATACATATAGATAATATTTTTTAAATATCTCATTTGATCCACACAACAACTCTGAGAGTTAGGTGCCATGATTATCCCCATTTTACTGATGAAGAAACTGAGGTTAAGTGCCTTCTCCAGAGTCAGATAACTAATAAGTGTCAGAACAAATTTAAATTCTTCTTCCTGACTTTAGGGCCAGTGCTCTATGCACTATCCCACCCATATATAAACTTGGCCCTTTTATAAACTTGGAGTCATGACTACAAGGAGGAAGTTTCTTATACAATCTCAGAAAGAGAATTTGCCTTGGCTTCAGCAGGCCTGGGTTCTATCATTCACTAATTAAGTGATATCAAGCAAGTCACCTTCCTTGCTTGTATAAAAGGAAAAAAAAACCAGTCCTGGTTCTGCTTCACAGGAAATTTCTATCAAACATGTAGAGAACGAATACCCATACCACACCAATTATTCCCCAAAATTGAGAAAGAAAGCACCTAACCAGACTCCTTTAATGAGACAAATATAATCCCAATATCTAAACCTGGGAAGGATAAAGCAAAGAACTGTGGACCAATATCATTAGTGACTATTGATTCACAAATTTTAAATAAAATCCTGCCAAACAGACTGCAGTGACTCATCCAAGCAACCATTCATTATGGCCAAGTTGCATCTATGCCAGGGATCCAAACACAATGAGAACAAAATCCCATGAATTTAGAAAAAATGTCTTTGAAAAAATATAACATTCATTTATATATTTTTTAAAACCAGCGAATATAGACATAGAGGAAACCTTAAAAATATCTCTTCTCCCTGGTCCTCAATTTTCTCATATGTAAAACAGTATTAGGCTAGATGACCTCTCAACTAGACACTTCTTTCCCAAAAGTCACCTTGAAAGTTATTTCAAATGACCACCTTTAAGAGGCTGTTGTTCCTTTTTTAAACCTTTCATCTCTTTCCCTAAAGGTTGCTGTTGTTGATGATGTGTTCAGGAACAACAAATTATTTCCTTTTTTCCAACTTAGAGATCAGAACAAGGAAATATACCTCCCATTTCCAATATTCTCAGCATTCATTACACTGATATTTGACTCTTACCCTACACATAATGTAAAAGACTATTGTGTTCTTTTTAAAAAATCTCTACCTTTGGGGCGAGGAGCAGCTAGGTGATACAGTGGATAAAGCACCAACCCTGGATTCAGGAGGACCTGAGTTCAAATCCAGCTTCATACTTATTAGCTGTGTGACCCTGGGCCAGTCACTTGAACCCTCAGTGCCCCTCCAAAAAGAATCTCTACCTTTATTCATTCAAAATCTACTCATTCTTTATCCATTAGTTTGGATCAATGTATTTGTGTTAAGAGTTTAAGCCCCCAGAGAGTGGAAGGGCAGGAAACAAGCACTTAGCAATTTTAGATGAAGAAGGTATAGATGGTAAAAGATTGTGTCACCAGGAACTAACCAGGCCAGCCCTTAGAAGCATGTATAGCATGCTCCTTTGATGGAGTTCCCATATGGGCTTTATAACATGTACCACCGTGATGATTTCTGGTCTGATATTCACATGGTAAAGAAACAGACTTTTGACTGACTGCTGAACTAGAAATAGGCATTCGTTCCAAAGACAGGAACAGACCAAGGCTCTGGCACTTTCTTCCCTAGGAGACGACCTTCAATTTATTCTGTATATATATATAATATATAATATTATATATATATATATATATATATATAGTTTGCACATAGTTGTTGGCATGTTGTGTCCCCTGTTAGATTAGGAGCTCCTTGAGAGCAGGAACTGGTTTGGGTTTGGAGGTGGTTTTTGCCTTTTTATATCCCTTTTACTTAGCACAGTGCCTGGCACATAGTAGATGCATAATAAATGAGTGTTGAATTGATTTATCTGTACTCTCTACCTCTCAGGATTGTTGTAGAGAAGTAGTAAAGTTTTAAACAGGATAAAAGTGTGATTTATTATTACAGTTATTATTTTTCAATTATAATTCACTAATAATTATTAGAATTCATTAAATTATTACAAGTTTGCAAAGTAAATAATGGTTCATATCTATTCTCATTGAATGTTTAGTCATTTTTAGTCGCGTCTGACGCTTCTTGACTCTTGGGGGTGGATTCTTGACAAATATATTGGAGTAGTTTGCCATTTCTTTCTCCAGCTCATCTGACAGATGGGGAAACTGAGGCAAACAGGATTAAGTGACTTACCCAGGGTTATACGTTGGTAAGTGTCTGAGGCCAGATTTGAACTCAGGTATTCCTGACTCCAGACCAGGCATCCTATCCATGTGCTACCTAGCTGATGTGTAAGATAGGTAGGGCAGATATTATTGATATCCCAATTTTACAGATAAGGAAACTGAGACTAAAAGAGGTTAAATGGCTCAAGGTCACACACAGTGAACAGACATCCCATCTTTGTGTGTTTGTTCTATTTGATGATATGACTTTCTCAAAGCCTAGTAGTAATATATCCTAACTTTTCCATTTTATAAATGGGATAACCATTGCCAACAATCCAGTTTATAACTTGCTATACCTTAAGCTCTGTGTTTGATTTCTTTTTTTTTTTTTTTTAGTGAGGCAATTGGGGTTAAATGACTTGTAAGTGTCAAGTGTCTGAGGCCGGATTTGAACTCAGGACCTCCTGAATCCAGGGTTGGTGCTTTATCCACTGTGCCACCTAGCTGCCCCTGAATGAAATTTTTAAGAGAATTCAACTAAGGCCATTTTGAACAACAGGAGGATCCATATTATGGGCCTGCCATCACAATAGTCTAATGCTGGGGGTGGTGATCATCAGTGCTTAGCAGAGTGCCTGGAACACAGCAGCTTCTTAATAAAAGCCAGTTGAATGACTGGTTATATTGCTCTTCTAATTTTATGAAGTACTTTAGGAAGTCTCAGAGCTCCCTTCCTCAGATGAGTTTCCCCCCTGCTTGTAATGAAAATTCTACCATTAAAGTTTCATTTGCTTGGTTCTTCAGACTTTTCAGTCCTTTGGAGTTCCCCATTAAAAAGCAAATGCCCCCTGGCAGGGGTGATACCTTAAGCCTGTTTTGTGTTTTGGCCTTTTCCTCATGGGCTCCATAGTTAGCATGTGTTCCATTTTTCTGGTTCTCTTTTTTAAGTTTACATTATTTCATTAAGGACTTTCCAGATTTCTTTGTTTTTATTCTTCATGCTTGTTTACCCGAATTACGTTGTGGTATTCTATTACACAAATGTACCATAATTTATTTAACTACCCCCTTATTATTTAAGAGTTATGGTTTTTCTTAATATAAGAATGAATTTCCTAACAATGAGAACTTTCCAAAAATGGAATGAACTGCCTTAATCAGCTTCCCAACTACTTATCAGGGGTATTGCAGAGGGGATTCCTATTCACACACAATGGAAAGAACAATGGATTTGGAGTCAGAAGACCTGGCCTCTCTCACCACTCAAATGACCTCGATCAAGGTATATAACATCAAGTGCATAGTGTTAAACTCACTAGCTGCCCACAAAATTCTGAGGGCAAATACAATACAACAGAGATAGTGTTAATTTGTGGTTTTCCATGTCAATATGGCAGGATCAGACAGGTAACAGTACATAGAGTGATGAGCCTAAAGTCAGGAAGACTTGAGTTCAAATCTAGCCTCAGACACTTACTAGGCTACGTGACCCTGGGCAAGTCACTTAACCATGCTTGCCTCAGTTTCCTCATCTTTAAAACAAACTGGAGAAGGAAATGGCAAACCATTCCAGTATCCTTACCAAGAAAAATCCAATGGAGTCACAAAGAGTCAGACACAACTGAAACAACTGAGCAACAAATTCAATATGGGACCTGCTGGGATGCATTTCTATTTGAGTTTGACATCATTGCTACTGGACTCAGATTCCTCATGTGTAAAAAGAGGGGGTTCAACTAGACGCATCCAAGGATTCTTCCAATTCTAAATCCATAGTCCACAATCTGTAAGGAGGGTTGATCAGGAGTGCCTAACCCCTACCACCAAAGAAATCCATTTGAAGAGCTTCCCTCTTGACTTATAGAGTCTAGATATGTCCATTGGCACCTAGTTAAGAAGCTAGACCCCCTGTGAGCAGGCCTCAGTGAGCTGAAGTTATCCCAGGGTGAATTGGCTAGTTTGAAGCTACTCCTAAGGGATTCTTATTTCCCCCTTTTCTTCATAGTGTTAGGATCCCCATGCCAAGACCACCCCCTTCTTTTTATTTCTCTCTTCTTACCATAAAGAGACACTTTGTTTTCTAGAGCTAAGGCTCAGCAAGTAATCTGTGCCCTGAGCTTGATATAACAACAATCCATTGTACTCACCCTCTGGATGAATTCTTTGGACCCCAAATCCCAGAATTGTTTCATAGCAGTCCCAGATGGTCCCCGAGTTCAGACAAAGTCTGGTTTCCCTCTTCCAACAGAATAAAGAATCCTTTTTGTTGGGCTTTTTTTTTGGGGGGGGGTGTTTTGTTTTGTTTTGCTTATAACCACTGTTAGCTATCTGGTTTTATTTTGTTTTATTTTATTTTTCAGTTAACAGTCAGGGTATTATCTCTGTGAGTTTTTAGTATTTTTCAGAATTAACGGTGGTTGCATAACCTCTGTCACTCTTTGGTCATTTATTTTCAGGTTTTGACATTAGTTACAATAAATATTTATTAAGCAGAACGATGTGTTAGGTCCCTGCCCTCAATAAATAACAATCATTGATATTTATATAGTACTTTATATTTTCTTATTTGATCTTTGTCTTTGAGGGATGGGGAACAGGTACATAGTAATTATTAAATTGAAGCTGTAGCTAAATCACCTTAGTGAGGGACCCATCATTGAATCATAAAATTATTTTAGTAGAAGAGGACTTAGAGGTCACCTACTCAACTTTTATGTGATGCTTGAATCCCTTCTGTTGTTCAGTCATGGCCAATTCTTTGTGAACTCATTTAGGGTTCTCTTGGCAAAGATACTGGAGTAATTTTCATTTCCTTCTTCAGCTCATTTTGCAGATAAGGAAACTGAGGCAAACAGGGTTAAGTGACTTGCCCAGGGTCACACAGCTAAGTAAGTGTCTGAGGCCAGATTTGAACTCAAGAAGATGAGTCTTTCTGACTTCAGGCCTGACATTCTATCCACTATGGTGCTACCTAGCTGCCCCTTTGAGTCCCTTCTAAAATATACTCAACTAGTAATCATCTACACTCCTCTTGAAGATCTCCAGTGATGAAGAATTCATTACTTATCAAAGAGTCCCATTCTGTATATATAAACATTGGGACAATTGCAAAGTGCTTTGAAGGGAAAATGTTTCATTGAAACCATTATATATTCATTGAAATCTCTTGCATATTTCCAACAAGTTGTTTGAGGTTTTCAGCAACTAGGACTGGTCCCAAGACAACTGGTTTGGAGCTGGCCCTCTGTGCCAGCCTCTGAAAGAGGGCTAAGACTATACTCTTCTCCCCTTTTCCCTTAGAAAAAAATTCTAGAAAGCATCAAGTAGTATGAGTTGCATATGATTGTCTGGCGGGCCTGAGAGGGGAATTCTTAGAAATTCAAGATCTCAGAATCCTGCCCTACTTCTACTTATTCCCCTTTCCTGAGTATAGGTAAGAAATCAGGGAACTGGAAGCAAACTTTCCCAAACTAAGAGAAGGCAGTGGCATCTGGGCAATGGTGGAGAAATAAGAGATCACAGAAATAAATATGTGCTTGCCCATGCACCTGGAGAGAGTCATTTGTGAACAATGTTCATGAACTCCACATTCCTGAATAGAGAAAAGGGGAATCAACAGTTTGCTAGACATGATGATTCTAGAATCATCCAGCAGAAAATGGAGATTTCTTTCACAGAATCCACACCAGCCTTTGGCATGGTCTTGAGAGTATACCAAGTAGTCAAGAGTTTGGAAATTCAGTCAACAAACATTTGTTATCATTGTACATTCCAGACACTATGGTGAGCATTGAGGATTTGAAGACAGAAGTAAAATGACCCCTGCCCTGAAGGTACTTACATTCTATCAGGAGACACAACAAGTATATGCTTAACATATGCAAAATACCAAGGTAATTTGGAGAAGAAGCTCTAACTGCTCAGAGGCATTAAGAAAGTCATCATGTAGAAGATGGCACTTGAGATGAATTTTGAAGGATTCTAAAAGAAGGAGGGAATGCATGCCAGGCATGAGGCACAAACAGTACAAAGGTACACAGCCTGGAAATGGAGAGCAATGTGCATTTCATAAGAAGAAGACTGGGGGCAGCTAGGTGGAGCAGTGGATAAAGCACCAGCCCTGGATTCAGGAGGACCTGAGTTCAAATCTGGTCTCAGACACTTGACGCTCACTAGCTGTGTGACCCTGGGCAAGTCACTTAACCCTCATTGCCCTGCAAAAAAATATTAAAAATAAGAAGAAGACCAGTAAGAAAGCTGACCTTTTGGGGTGGGGGTGGGGATAGCTCCTGAGCAGCTCTCCTCTTGGAAAAGAAAAAGATGATTGCTCACATGACTCCCATACTCAGAGCAACTGCGGGAACTCAAGCCATGACACGGGGG
Organism: Dromiciops gliroides; assembly: GCF_019393635.1. Lineage (NCBI taxonomy): Eukaryota > Metazoa > Chordata > Mammalia > Microbiotheria > Microbiotheriidae > Dromiciops > Dromiciops gliroides. The sequence continues at coordinate 109,726,391 of NC_057861.1, forward strand.
AGCAAGAAATCAGGATCTGGACCATATTTGGAGATGTCTCAGAGTAAATTCTGATGGGGGCTGGAGGGGAGGGGGAGGGAACATAATGAACCAAAGAGAAAAAATAAGTCTTTTCTGTCAGCCCCTAGGATTGAATCCATCCTACATGAGCCTGGAGCTTGGCAGGGGAAGTCAAGAGGAAAGGAGTGTCTGGGTCACAAGTTACATGGAGGCTGGATTAGATGCCCCTTTCTAGATCTGTAACTCCACAATTATAAGCCAACACCCACTTGTTGTTGTTAATCCTTCCTTCTCTAAGAGGAGGGTGATGTCTTGACTCATGGGTGAACTGGATTTGAGTGAGGTAGAGCTGTGCAAAGTCATCAGCCTCACTCTCCCCTCCAGAGTCATTAGAGTCCAGTGACAAGACAAAAGTCAAGATGACTGGCAGAGGCTTTGGATGCAGTGGGTGACCTTGTCCTTTTTAAACCAAGGATTTTCCCTTGTCTGGGTTTGTCTGAGTCTATACCCATTCAGTGATTAAGGGCTAGGTTAGAATTGAGACAAAAGTTAGCCTAGTTTGTCAACACAAAAGAATCAATCTGGGAGGGGAAGAACCTCAAAATTTCTGGCCAAAACAGAAAACGATTGTTCTCCACACTCACTCTGAGAAAGCAAAACCCAATGAGAGGATTGGGCTGAGACCTATTATTTGCCATTCAATGAAAGCCAGAGTGGTTTGGGTTTGGCTCTTTCAAAGCCTGTTTTTCTATAGATAGATTTCATAAAGGAAAACTGCCCAAGAAAAAGAATTAATTGCCCCAGATTTTTGAAAAAAAAAAAAAGATAAATTTTTACAATCTAGTTCCCAAACCCCAAGATATCTTTTGAAATATAAGTAGCCAAAATTATGTTCCTTTGGACTGTGGTAAAAAGTTTTTTAACAGTCAGTTAGTGAATACGGAAAGACGCCAGTTTTTTAAAGGACCACCCTTTCAGGGAGGAGACCGATGGCGGTCGTTCATGGGCTACGCACGCCAGCCCGGCTGCTAAGCACTCCACTTCCGGGGTTCAAGCTTAAAAGGCAAGGAGAGAACAGAAGTGGGATCTCTTGCCTGCTCTCCTGGTCCGATGACTGGCACGACACACAGACAGACGTGGACTGAAGTTGGACACGGCCTGGCTCACCGTTAGCAGCATGTGCTTGGCTCTCTCTCTTTCTCTCTTTCCTCCCCAAAGGTGGCCTTGGGTTTTTGGTGAGTTTTATACGGAATATAGACTAAGCTTAGACTTAAGACTATTTGGATTGTATTTCTACTTTCCTATCCCTTTAATCAACATCACCTGGTAACTACCACACAATAAAAGCTCTAACTATAGACCAGAGGTTTCTTCCATTTACTAGTCTGGGAGATAAATTAAGGGAAAAGTTAAAGAGGGGGAGATTTATGATCTAATATCCAATTTTAAATCTCACAGGAAAGAGCACCCAAATGTAATTGTATGACTTTTCATGGGGACAGAAGAAATAAGAAGAGGAAGAAGAGGGAGGAGGAGAAGAAGATAGCAGCACTGCCCAACTTGAACTGGCCAGTTGGGTCCCCAGAGGGCAGTTACTACTACTCACAGATTGTTGTTCATCCTTCATTCTCAAAGAGGAGCAATGAAACCATGAGGATGATGTCCTGATTTGTGCACAAATGGGATTTAAGTGAGGCAGAGTTACACAAAGTCATCAGCCTCACTCTTCCAAAGTCATTGGAGTCCAGGGGCAAGACAAAAGTCAAGATGACCAGCTAAATAGCCCAGGATTCAGTGGGTTACCTTGGCCTTTTTAAACTAAGATCTTTCCCAGGTCTCAGTTTCTCTGAGGTTAGCCCCCTGAGAATCAAGTTTGTCAGGAAGAGAATCAGAAAATTCAGGAAGGTGGTATAGTGGAAAAGAGGCTGAGAGAAATATTAAAGAGGGAGGTAAGAGAGTGTCCAAGACAAATTAGGCTAATATCTCAATTTTGCTAAAGTTCCTAATAAAATTAAGAGAAAATGAATCCTGTCTTTTCAGCACTGAAAAAAACTTTGTACCCCACAAGGAGGTCATTTGCAGTCTGAGTTTAATATCCATGCTCTCTTAATATGCCTGACTCAATTAAATTGCTCTATTTGCTAGATTATAATGTGCTTCTAATAACCCCAGGCATTTTCTCCTCAATAGATTTCTTTTCCCTCACTCCCAAACTGCTCTCTTCAAGAAAATTTAAGCTAAAGACTCTGGTCTCTCAATGCCCATTCTATGACCATCTCAATATTACACCTTATCCTTTGGAGGATCGATGCATTCAAAGCCTTGTGACCTAGACTCCCTTTATGAGACAGAACTGTTACAGCGGATGGCATACTTACTGAGATTTTGATAATTTTGTCAAAAAGATGTACTTGGGGCCCGATGAAGTCAAACACGAAATACTGTTTTAAAAAAAAAAAAGATACATACATTAGTAACTGGAGGCAGGCCACCCTCTCTGACGACTGTCTTTGGTCCCAGTCTGAGATATAACTGTGAACTTACCAGGACATTCAGTAGAGAAGAGTGTACGTATCTCTTTTATAGCTAAAAGACCATTGAATTTGGAACAGAAAACCTAAGCTTGATTCTCAGCTCCGCTCTGCCATTTACTAGTCATGTGACCTTGAACAAGGTGCTTGGTTTCCTCATTTATAAAAAAGGAAGGTATTGCTAATTACTCTTCCTACCTTACAAAGATGTGGGGTAGCTTCATGAAATAACCTGTTTGAAGTACTCTGTAAACCATCAAAATCCTCTAAGTGTAGTCAATATTATTATTTCAAAAATGAAATCGCCCCCAAAGTTACATAAATAGTTTCCTGGTGTCTGCAGCTGAGATCACCCTTGTTTTAGGCACTTAAAATCCTGTCTTGTTCCATTTAAATGTGCAATCAGGCTGCTGTCTCCTCAGGCAAGCAATCCCAGAGGTATTGTTCACTTCCATATGCTTCTTCCAAAAACTTTTTGAAGCTTTTGGTTTTAAGCTGCAAACTGGGAGCTAGGCTCTTCTTCTGCTGATAAAGAGAAAGGCAGCAAAGAATCAGGCACCGGTGGTAAGGGGGCCTGGTGCTCCAGGGTCCACCTGAGTCAGCGAGGTGGTGCAGTGGATACCACACTGACCTTGAAGATGGAAGGATGTGAGTTCATATCTCACCTCAGACACTTACTAGCTATGTGACCCTGGGCAAGTCGCTTATCCCCAATTGCCTTAAAAATACATTTGGGGGAGGGGCAGCTGGGTGGTGCAATGGATAAAGCACTGACCCTGGATTCAGGAGGACCTGAGTTCAAATCTGACCTCAGACACTTGATACTTACTAGCTGTGTGACCCTGGGCAAGTCACTTAACTTTCATTGCCCTACAAAACAAAAACAAAAAACAAAAACCATCCAGGGCCATCTCCAGTCATCCTGATAACATATCTTGCCACTGGATCCAGATGGCTCTGGAGGAGAAAATGAGACTAATGACTTTGTACAGCCCTTCCTCACTTAAATCTGATTCAGTGCAAGTCATGACATCTGTCATGGTCCTCTTCAAGAACAAAGGACAAATCTTCATCAACCATAAAATGCTGCAAGGCTCCGTTTGGGAAATCCGGAGCTCATGTGAAATCATCCAAACTCTCTTATGAACCTAGCCTCTCTCGGAACCTTAAGGAAAAAAGGAATGGTCTTTCTTTATAAGCATGCCCCCACAAAAGCATTTATTTGTGACTTTGGCCCACATGCATCCCAAAAGGGGGCTCTGAGATGAGGGGAGATGATGTTAGGTCAAATGGGAAAGCTTCCTCTCCCTTTTCCAGCAAATACTCCTTCCAATTTATTTGTGGAGAAGAGGGGATGCGAGGGAAGAATCAAAGAGATCAGTTTTATTTGCTAAAGAGTCTTAGTTATTTTTCTTTTAGGAATGCCCAAATGAACTCATGGGCCTAATTTCTTTTTATTTTAAATTAAATTTTTTGCCCATGGGCTCTGGAATTCATGTCTTTTTTTTAGTTTTTAATTTTTAATTTTTTCCATAGGCTCTGGAATTCATGGTCTTTAATATTTTTTAACCAAAGAATTTCAAAATTCATTTATATGAGAATTCATTTATATCTGACCTAGAAGCCCTTCTGTGATATGCTTGGCAAGTGGTTATCCAGCCTCTGCACAAAGACCTCCAGAGAAGCAGAGACCACTGCCTCCCAAGGCAGCACATGAGAAGCTCAAATTATGAGAAAGTTATTCCTGACTTCATGTTAGGAAACTTGCCTCTTGTAACTTCTGCCCACTGCTCCTAGACCTGGGGTCATATAGACCAAAAGTGTTTTATAAGTATTGTTATCATTTTATCCTTAAAACAATGGGAGGGTGCTATTATTATCCCCATTCTACAGATGAGGAAATTGGGGCAGAGATTAATTTAATTGTGACTCTCCCAGTGTCACACAGCAAGTAGGTGTCTGAGATAAGATTTAAACTGAGTTCTTCCTGAATCTTGGTCCAGCACTCTATCTACTATACCACCTAGCTATTAACTATACTGCCTTTCATTAATTTGTTGTTGTTCAGTCATTTCAGTTATGTCCAACTCTTCATGACCCCATCTGGGGTTTTCTTGGCAAAGATACTGCACTGCTTTGCCATTTCTTTCCCCAGCTCATTTTATAGATGAGGAACTGAGGCAAGCAGAGTGAAGTGACTTATCCAGGGTCACACATCTAGTGTCTGAGGCCAGATTTGAACTCAGGAAGCTGTCTTCCTGACTCCAGGCCTGGCACTCTAACCAGTGCACCACCTAGCTTTCATTAAATAATAACTCACATTTATATAGTGCTTTAAGGTTTACAAAGTTGTTTCCTCACAAAAACTCTCTGGGGTGCAAGTATTATTAACTCCATTTTAGAGATGAAAAACTGAGGTTCTTTTGAAGTCAGGCTTGGAGGGATATCAGAGATTATCCAATCGTAGAGTCAGAGACCATCTAAGTACGACACCCTGATTTTACAAGGAAAGTGAGATTCTTGGAGGCTATCACTTGGCCAAGGTCACACAAGCATTATCAGTGGGAAGGTATGACCCCAGATTCCCTGGCTCCAAAAGCCATCCTCCTTCTGCCATGTCAAAACGCCTCTTTCTATACACAAATCAGTGGGGTTGAGATGGCTTGCTCAAAGCCACATAGATTATAAACTGAAGAGGCGCATTTTAAATCCAAGTCTTCTGAACCCAAATCCAGTGATGCTGCCACTATGCCATGCTCCTTTCTTATCAGGGATTTATTTCCAGTTAATATTTCTAGCTACTGTGCTTTAGAATCAGGCTCAGGATAAACCCTCAGCCAACCCAAAGAGATTTAGCTGTTTTAATCTTCCCCCATCACTTAGAGGCTCTGCTCTCTCTGCTTGATCTGCCCGTGTCTTGGTACTGCCTCAGGCTTATCTAGCCAGGAGCTACCAAGGGCTTTAAGCACAGATGGAAAATTACCTTTGGCATTATACAGCAGTCCCCTGAAATGACTCGACTGCTCATAGGTGCTTTCAGTTTGACATTGAGAAGACAAAGCCTCCAGAATCAAAGACAAGGGACCCTTCCCCTCAGCCTTTTTAGAGGGGTAGTTTTCACAGGTGTAGGGATAGGCAACTGCCCCTTGTTTATGGGCTTATTCTTGAGTGGAAGAGGCTAAAACAGCGGACTTAGAGTCCATCACCGGGATCCTGCACAAAGTCTTTCTGTCATAACTCAGAATTCTCTTTTGCCATATCCACTGCACCTATGTGGTACAGTACAGAGAGCACTGGACCTGGAATCAGGAAGATCTGGGTTCAAATCCAGCCTCAGACACTTATATTTGAGATTTCATGGATAGGGTCATAGCCCTAAAGATAGAAGCCACCCTCAGGTCGAGGATAAAGGGCCATCAGCCTCAGAAGCAGGTTTTGAACCCAGGCCCTCTGACTCTTCCCACCAGACACACTTCCTTCCTTGAGGGCACTCCGCCAATGTAGATTGCAGGATAGCTTAGTAGTGGGTCCTGGAGAGTTAAAATTCATCACCTTGTGACCAGCCTGGTGGTGAGTATATCTGAATGCAGCTAGGCTGCTTCTCAAGCAGCAGGTCTGCAGTTCATCATCTGGATCCAACAGAAAACTTTTCTATCATAACTCAGTTATCCTTTGCCTTATCCACTGCAGCACAGCAGATAGACCACTAGACCTGAAATCAGGAAGGTCTGGGTTCAAAACCATCCTTAAATTCTTATTAGCTGTATGACCTCAGTTTAGTCACTTAACCTCTGTCTGCCTCAGTTACCTCACCCATAAAATGGGGATAATAATAGCACGGACCTCCCAGGGTTGTTGTGAGGAACAAATGAGATAATATTTGTTAAGCACTTTGCAAACCTTAACACAGTATATGAATTCTAGCTATTATTAGTATTAGTAGTAATAATAATTATGATTATCAACTTAGTTATCCCGAAGCTGGTAAGAGAACTAACTAGGTCATATTAAAGAAGAAATCAGAGCCAGAACACCAAAGTCCCATCCCCAGGTGTACCATTTACTACCTGTGTGCCCTTGGTCAAAAAACCTCAACCCTTGGGGCCTCAATTTTTCTATCTGTAAAATGAGAGAATTTAGCTAAATAGTCTCTGTAGTCCTGGTTTGCTCTTACATGCTAATTCTATATACATTCTTGGATTCTCTCCCTTCTTCTTCTTGCTTACATTTCACTGTTCACTGTATCCCAGGAGGCAGCAGGGTATGGGGAAGTAGAGGAATTGCCAATTGCTCATTTCTATTCCACTCTAGGGAGAGGTGAGGGAACAGTGGATAAGAAATTGAAATGATCAGCTGAAATGGGATTTTGTGGATTGGACTGTTTTTCCATATTTTCCTGGTCCTATTTCCCTTTACTTAATTACTTTACTTAATTACTTAATTCACTTAATTAAGAATTATTTTGGGGGCAGCTAGGTGGCACAGTGGATAGAGCACCGGCCCTGGATTCAGGAGTACCTGAGTTCAAATCCGGCCTCAGACACTTAACACTTACTAGCTGTGTGACCCTGGGCAAATCACTTAACCCCAATTGCCTCACTTAAAAAAAAAAAATTATTGTTTTGTAGCTTGTTAGAAGTAGAAAGAACCTCTTAGTCCACCTAAAAACATCTACTCTAAACTCTTCATTTTTTAGATGAGGAACCCAGGGTTAAGAATATTAAATTGTGACTCAAACAAGGTCACACATTAACTGAGTCACAGCACCAACATTTCAACCCGAGTGCTCTGACTCCAAGACCAGAAACAGGGAAAGGGGGAGAAGAGAATTAACAATTAAGAATGACTGACTTCATTGTAAAATGGGCTGTTCGTTCCTTCTTTGACGGTGGTTTGCTTCTTCTCATCCCCAATCTCAATGATCACAACTGGATCGATGTTTTCTCCCACCAGTTGTCGGGCTTCGATAATGGTTATGGCAATCTGCAATGCAAAGGCACGGTCCGTTTCATTCGGGGGTCACTGTCCATTTCTGTAAACCCAGAGATTACAAATACTGTGTACTCACTTGATAACTTTGGGTTTTAGGCTCGCCTTCATGGATCTTTGTCACCAGTTTTGATCTGTTAAAGGCAAGGAAGGAAAGAATGGCTTCAAGAAATAGAGACGTACCTTTAGTTCCTTAATAACAGTAGTAGTACTGCTACTACTAATAATAGGTAATAGTAATATAAGACTCTAAGATTTATAAACTACTTTACATATTATATGTGCGTATAGGTAAATGTATACATCTCAGTCACAATTTCCACATCTGTAAAACAGACCATCTACCTCACAGAGTTGTATCAAATAAAATCAACAACTTCTCTCTCTCTCTCTGTATACATATATATGTGTGTGTGTGTATATATGTATGTATAATGTATATTTAAGTACATATATGATATGTATGTGTATACACACACATATATATGTATTTATCTTGGTGTTGCTCTTCAGTCAGTTCAGTCATGTCTAACTCTTTGTAACCCCATTTGGGGTTTTCTTAGCAGAGATACTCTGTGTCGCTTAAATCTGATTCACACACAAGGCAAGACATTACTCCATGATGTCACTGGTCCTCTTCAAAAATCAACAACAATAGCAACAGCAAATGGAGTGGTTTGCCATTTCCTTCTCCAGCTCATTTTACAGATGAGGAAACTGAGGCAAACAGGATTAAGTGACTTGCCCAAGATCACATAGCTAGTAAGTATCTGAGGCCAGATTCGAACTCAGGAAGATGTCTTCTTCCTGACTGGAAGACTGGCACACTATCTACTTTGTCACCTAGTTGCCCTATGTATATTTATACTACATGTGTGTATGTATGTATGTACATATATGTGCATGTGTATATACATATATGTATAAATATATATAACATCTCATTTCATCCTGAAATTGTTCTCTCCAAAAGTCCCAAAGTCCCAGTTCTCGTTCTCTCTCTCTCTCTCTCTCTCTCTCTCTCTCTCTCTCTCTCTCTCTCTCTCTCTCTCGTTTTCAGGGCAATGAGGATTAAGTGACTTGCCCAGGGTCACATAGCTAGTAAGTATCAAGTGGTGTCTAAGGCTGGATTTGAACTCAGGTCCTCCTGAATCCAGGGCCGGTGCTTTATCCACTGCACCACCTAGCTGCCCTCCCAATGATCTCTTAATCTTTGAATTGAATTGCCTTTTCTCAGTCCTCATTCTTCTCCATCTCCCTGCAGCCTTTGACGTGGCTGATCACCCTCTTCTCTTCATTATTCTTTTCTCTCTAGGTTGTCATGGCTCTGCTCTCCCCTGCTTCTTCTCTCACCTTTCTGACCACTTCTTCTTCATCTCCTTTGTTGAATGTTCATCTATGTTGTACCCAATAACCACGAGTGTCTTCTAAGGTGTTGTCCTGGGCTGCCTTCTCTTCTCCCTCTATACTATATCACTGGATGATCTCCTTAGCTCCCAGGGACTTTATTATCATCTCTATGTGGATGATTCTCAGATCTATTCGCCCAATCCTAACTTCTCTCCTGACCTCCAGTCTTGCATTTCTTACTCCCTTTTAAATATCTTAAACTCAATATGCTCCAAATTGAACTTAACATATATTCCTCTAAAACCTCAGTCACCTCGGCTTTAAACCTAGGTGTCATCCCCGACTCCCCACTCTTCTCCCCTATAACCAATCAGTTGCTAGTCTATCATTTCTGCCAGCATAACATTTCTCATCTCTGATCCCTTCTCTTCTCTGACACTGACTAGCCCCCGCCCCACCCACTTGCCCCCCTCCCCCCTCCCCAGATGCAGACCCTTATCATTTCAAACCTGGACTATTGCAGTAACTGCTGGTGGGTCTGCCTGCCTTGAGTCTCTCCCCACTCCAGTCCATCCTTCACTCAGCTACCAAAGTGATCTTCCTAAATTGCAGGTATGACCTCTCCCTTTAAAAAAATTCTGGCAACACTCTATTATCTCTAGTATACAATATAAAATCCTATGGCTTTCAAAACGCTTCATGACTTTGTCCCTTGCTACATCTCATAACTTCTTTTGTTTTTGGTGAGGCAATTGGGGTTAAGTGACTTGCCCATGGTCACATAGCTAGTAAGTATCAAGTGTCTAAGGCTGGATTTGAACTCAGGTCCTCCTGAATCCAGGGCCAGTGCTCTATCCACTGCGCCACCTAGATGCCCACATCTCACAACTTCTTACACACACTCAATGATCCAGTGACATTGGCCTCCTGGCTGCTTTTCTTGGCACAAGATAGTCCATCTCTCAAATCTTTGCATTTTCACAGTGCCCCTCTTCCCAACCCCATGCCTGGAATCTCTCCCTTCTCATCCCCACATCTTGGCTTCCCTGGCTTCTTTCAGGTCTCAGCTCAAAGTCCATCCTCTGCAAGAAGCTTCTAGTGCCTTCCCTCTGATATCCAATTTACTCTGGCTATATCTCGAATACACATAATCATATGAATGTTAAACTCTCCCATTAGAATATGAGCCCTTCAAGAGAGGGGATGGTTTATTTGGGTTTTTTTCTTTCTTTATATCTCTAGCTCTTAGGACACTAACTCCCTAGCATGTAGTGGTGCTTAATAAATGCTTGTTTGCTTGACTTCATCCTCACAACTCTATAAGGTGGATGTTCCATTTTACAGATGTGAAAAATGAGGTTTAAGTGACTTGTCTAGGGTCATATAGGGTCTGAGAACTTGAATCTATGTCTTAGGATAGAATGACTTGATATTTAAACATTAATTTAATTAGATAAACAGGAGATCTCTGAAAGGACAACTTTAAAATGATTCTGACAGAAATTAAGGAAAAATTGAATAAAGAGAAGGAGATCCCCCTGCCCATAGTTAGGTTAAGCTGAGATAAGTTCTTACTTTCCAAATTAATGTATCAATTTAATGCAATACCAATCATAACATAAATGGATATTATAGAATTAAATCACCATAAGGAAATTCATAAGGAAACAGATAAGCAAGAATAAAAAGATAATTCAAATTGAGTATACTATAAAGCATGAATTATAAAAATCATTGATTTCCCTATAAAATGGGGAAAATAGAATAGAAAAGAACAGACAACCTAGTGTACCTAAACGATTCATTTTTGATCAATTTAAGACAAAAATATTGAGAAAAAGAATTACTATTAAATAAAAATAAGTAGTAAAAGTGGGTAAAATTAGTTAATAAAAATGAATTTACAACTATATTCCAAATTATATACTATAACAAACACCAATTAGATCAATAATCTCATTGCTGCTTTTAAGCCATAAAAAATTTTTGGAAGAAAAAGGAATAACATATTTATCTCAGTTATGGAGGGGAAAAAACAGAAAGAATTTGCTAGAGATAAAATGTATGGTTTTTATTATAAATAATATTTCAAAAAGTAAAAGACAATGTACAGATTAAGACAAAGTTTCTTAAACTATGAGTCATGACCTTATATGGGGTTGTATAATTGAATGCAGGGGAGGGGTCACAAAAAATTTGGCAATAGTAAAGGTTATGTATATCTATTTTATATACCTATATGCCCAGGGTCACATAAAAATTTCTCGGGTGAAAAGGGGTTGCAAATAGAAAATGTTTAAGAAGCACCAGACTGAGGGAGTAAATAATTTTACTAAATAGAGTCCACATGTGACACCCAAATCCTAGGCACCTAGATGGCCCAGGAGATAGATTTCAGGACTTGAAGTCAGGAAGAATTGATTTCAAATCTGGCCTCAGACACTTAATAGCTGTGTGACTCAGGGCAAGTCATTGATTCTATACTAAGTAACTTGTCTGACTCAGTTTCTTCAACTACAAAATGGGAATAATAATAGCACCTAACTGGTAGGATTGCTGTGAGGATCAAATGTGATATTTATAAAATATCTAGTAGAGTGCTTAACACATAGTAGGTGCTTAATAAATGATTTTTTTTCTTTCCTATATGAAACTGATACACAGTTTCCCCCAATAGACAAGTGATCAAAGGACATAAGCGGTTTTGAATAAATCATTAACAACTTGAAAAATCATTAAAAATGTCTAATGGAAGAATGTTAATTAAGATGAATTTAACATAATTCGATCAATAATTATATAATATATGTAAATTTAATATATGTAAATATATAGTAAACATAAATATGTAATATAAATAATAAGAATAAATGTATATACACATATAATTAATTTAATATAGTAATAATATAACTAGAAGACCTAGAGTATGAAATCTAGGTCTCTACTAACTAGAAATTTCTAGAGATTAGAGGTCTCTACTAGTTACCTAGTACTTGCCAAAAATTTGGTTTGGCATGTTATAATAACTTACAAATAAAACATTTTTCCTTTGGGGACAAAAGCAAGGCAAGGACCTTTAATCTAATTACTGAAGCTTCTTGGTAGCAGCTGAGACCTTGTCTCTTTAGTAGCTCCTGAGTCTGTCTCCTAACATACAAGTGATGCTACCCCTGCCCTGTGATTGTGACTTGTGGTCCCCCTTGCTATCCCTATCACAACTAAGGATGGAGGCTGAGAAGTTAGCCAAGCCAATTCAGTGAGATTATGAAGGGTGAATGATGTCCTTAGGTAAATCACTGCTAGACGATAGATGTGTTAGGCTTTTAGAAGTGGACAACACCATACCTTCTCTTCAGAGGGACTGAGGATGTTGGAAAAGTGAGTGTGCTATCTTGCATCAGGTCGGCATCTTGTGCAGCTTGTATAGAAGATCTATCCTGAGGGGCTGCAATTTCTCCGTGTCCTTCTGAAGAAGCAAAGAGAAAAGTATCTAACTTGTAAAACACGGTACTTAAAATAAGGCAGGAAGGTTAGTAGTTGGAGTGGGTGAGGTAGAGCATTCCAAGCATGGGGGAAGAGTCAGAAAGAATCCCCAGACTTGAGAGATGGAATATCTGATTCATGGAAGAGCCAGGGAGTTGATGTTACTGGATCAAAGAATACCTGTCACAGAGTAAGATGTAAAGAGATTGAAATGGTAGGAGGTAGTTAGGTTACAAAGGGCTTTGAATGCCAGATCATTTTGTATTTGATCCTGGAAGCAATAGGAAGCCATTTAAGTTTATTGAGTGGTAGAAGTGGCATGTGACATGATTGGATCTATACTTTAGGTAAATCACTTTAGTCATTGAATTAAAGATGAATAGGAGTGGGGAGAGACTTGAGGCAAGCAATCCAACAAGCTGGCTATTGCAATAAATCAGGCAGGAGGTGATAAGGGTCTGCATTAGAGTGATGACAATCAGAGGAGAGAAAGGGGCATATTCTTAATATATTTTATTTTTCCTCAATTACATATTTTTTAAAAATCAGTTATTTGTTGTTTATTCAGTGTTTATACACTTGAGGAATTGGTTACATCATTGTACATAGATCTTTTTATATAATATGGAAATTTACAACTATTGATCTATATATACACATATATAGAGACAATTTTATCTACACATACATACACATGTAGAGACATATTTTTCTCTACACACACACACACACACACACACACACACACATATATATATATATATATATAGTCTACATGCATATCTATCTATCTGGCTAGAGAAAACCAGGTCCTCTGGAAAGGTGATCCATGGGGTGTAATGGAGGGGAGCAGAAAAGCAATCAAAGAATCAACAAAAACCATATGGTGGTTTGTGTCCAGGCATGTTGTCTTCTGGACTCACAGGAACTTGTAGCACCTATAAGGCAAGCAGTTATATACCTGGGGGGTCCTGGCTCTGCTTGACAGCCACTATTTCAAGACTGTACAAGTCATATCCGGCATCATTAGGCAAACAATAGGGTTTAACAAAAAGTAGTCACACTATACTATTCCCCCATTTCTAAGTTTAGGAAGAGACTCGAGTGTTCATAGGTTTTACCTTTAGGGTAAACACTAATCACTAATCAGAGGAGAGACCTGACCTACTTGAAAAACTCATCATACCTAATCCCTTAACCACTGTCATGTTCTCTAGACAGTAAAGTGGCAGCACATTAAAAGCCTTTAAAATTGCAGCTCCTTCTGGATTCCCCAAAGAGTATCTGCACTCTTCTTTAAACGGGCCTTCTCTTCCGGATTCAGGGCTACCTTCACCACATTTGAAATGCCATTCTGCCCCTAGACACATGGGACACTAAGGAAGACATTTTCATTAATGTCATATAGGCCCTTAATCATGGTGGAAATTGGATGCACTCTCCTAAGATTCTTCATAGTGTTTTCTGCCATATCTGTTACAGACAAGCCAGTGGCCCAGGAAGTGTAGCCCTTTAGCTTGATTACCTCATAAGCATTGTCAATCACCTGTCTATGAACATCTTTCCGATTCTCTGAATCAGCATCAGTTCCCAAAGCAGGATAAAGATTCTTCAGAGACACACCGACAACATTCACACCACTCCACACGGGAATGTTGGAGTCTCCATGTTCCCCAAGGACCCATCTATGACAACTTGAAGAATGGACACCAAGTCTCTCCCCCATTAGGAGCAGAAATGGGCAGAATCCAGATTGCAACCCCTTTCCAATAACATGGTTTTTAGGAAAGCCACTTAGCTTCCAGGCCACGTATGTCAAAACATCCACTGGATTGGAAACAATAAATAGCTTGCAAGTAGGACTGTATTGAACAATATTGGGAATGATGAATTTAAAGATATTCACGTTATGCTGGACCAAATTAAGATAACTTTCTCCCTCCTGTTGACATGGCCCAGCGGTAATGACAACCAGCTTTGAGTTTACAGTCACACTGTATTCTTTTTTTAAAAAATTTTTTGAATAGAGTTTTATTTTCCAAAATATATGTAAAAACAAAATTTTAACATCAATTTTTAAAAAAACTTTGTGTTCCAACTTCTCTTCCCCCCTCCATTCCCACCTCCCACCCACAAGAACTCAAGCAATTCAAAATAAGTTATACATGAGTAGTCATGGAAAAATTTCCATATTAGCTAGTTGTGAGAGAAAACAGTCAAAAAAAATTCTTTGCCAGAAAAAATTTTTGGTGTTTTGAGGAAAAGGCTGCCATGTAGGACGTCCATCATCTCTCCCTTTAGTTTGTCTTCTATGGCCTAAACTAGGGCAAGTTCATCAGCCAAATACTTCATTAAGATACTGATGGCACATGCCATGCTAACTGTACCACCCTGGTCTTCCTTTAGGACATTCACAATCAGCTGATCCTTGACAGTAGTGCCATTTTGGGGGAAATCTAGATTTCTAGTCAAGCTGTGATAAGTTCTAAGTTAGATGTGAGACTGCTGTTGCCAGACTTGTGCCTCCCCAATTACATGTTAAAACAATTTTTAACATTCTTTTTTTTTTTTTTTTTAGGGTTTGAGTTCCAAATTCTATCCCTCTCTCTTTCCATTCCTCCCTGAAATGGTAAGCAATAAGATATGGGTCATACATGTGCAATGATGTAAAACATTTCCATATTAGTCATTTTATACAAGAAGAGAAAGGGACATATTTGACAAATATTGCAAAGGTGAAATCAACAGGCCTTGGTAATAGATTGGATATGGGGGCTGAGAGATAGTGAGGAATCCAGCATGACTCCTAGGTTCTGAGCCTGGGAGACTGGGATGTTATTACTATTCTCTATATTAATAGAAGAAATAGGAGGGGGTGAGGGTATAGAGGGAAAGATAATAAGTTCCATTTTGGACATAGTATGTTTAAGTTGTTTACTGGATATCCAGTTTAAAATGTCTGAAAGATGTTGGAAATGTGAGCGGGAGGTCAGCGGAGAGGTAGAGGCAGAATAGCTAGATTTGAGAATCATCAACATAGAGAGGTTAATTAAACTGATGAGATCACAAAGTAGAGAAGTATAGAAGGAGAAGAGAAGAGGACCCAGGGCAGAACCCTGAGGAATACCTAGGTTGGTGGGCATGACCTGGAAGGAGGATCTAGCAATAAAGACAAAGAATGAGCAGGTATATACTTACACACAAATACACACACACACACACACACACACACACACACACACATATATATATACAGAGAGACACAAACATGTATGTATGTATGTATGTATGTGTATGTATATGTATCTATAAAAGAAAACCAGGAGAGAACAGTGTCTTGAAAACCTAAAGAAGATAGAATATGAAGGGAGAGAGAGGGATTGATGGTGTCAGAGGCTGCAGAGAAGTGAGGATGAAGACTGAGAAAAAGCCTATAAGAAGACAGAGAAAAGGCCTATAAATAACCTTTTTCTTTTTTGTTGCTCAGCCATTCAGTCATTCCTGGTTCTTCATGACCCCATGGACCATAGCACACCAGGCCCTTCTATACTCTACTATCTCTTGAAGCCTGTCCAAGTTCAAGTTCATTGTTTCCATGACACCATCTATCCATCTCATCCTCTTGCCTACCCCTTTTCCCTTTACAATCCATGGTACAAATCTCACAGTCATACATCACTACTGGAAAAACCATAGTTTTGACTATTCAGAATTTTGTCAACAAGGTGACATCTCTATTTTTAGTATGCTGTGCATATTTTCCATAGATTTCTTTCAAGGAGCAAACATCTTTTAATTTCATGGGTGCAGCCACCATCTACAGTGATCTTTTTTTGTTTTGGGGGTTTTTTTCTTGTTGTTTTGGGGGGGGGGCGGGGCAATGGGGGTTAAGTGACTTGCCTAGGGTCACACAGCTAGAAAGTGTCAAGTTGCAGTGATCTTTGAACCCAAGAATATAAAATCTGACTGCTTCCATTTCTTCTCCCTCTAAATGCCAGGAAATGATAGGACCATTTGCCCAGATGTTAATTTTTTGATGTTAAACTTCAAGCCAGGGGGCAGCTAGATGGCACAGTGGATAAAGCACAGGCCCTGGATTCAGGAGGACCTGAGTTCAAATCTGGATTCAGACATTTGACACTTACTAGCTGTGTGACCCTGGGCAAGTCACTTAACCCTCATTGCCCCACAAACAAACAAACAAAAAACCAAAAAAAACCTTCAAGCCAGCTTTTACACTCTCTTTTTTTCATGCTCATCAAAAGGTTTCTTAATTTCTCTTCAATTTCTGCTATCAAGGGGCAGCTAGGTGGTGCAGTGGATAGAGCACTGGCCCTGGAGTCAGGAGTACCTGAGTTCAAATCCGGCCTCAGACACTTAACACTTACTAGCTGTGTGACCTTGGGCAAGTCACTTAAGCCCCATTGCCTCGCTAAAAAAAAAACAAAAAAAAAACAATTTCTGCTATCAAAATGGTACCATTTGCATATCTGAGATTGTTGATATTTCTTCCAGCAATTCTAATTCCATCTTTTGATTCATCCAGCCTGGTATTTCACATGATGTACTTACTCTGCACATAAGTTAAATAAGGTGACATTATACATATTTCCATACTCTTTTTTCAATCTTAAAACAGTCAGTTATTCCATGTTCAGTTCTAACCATTGTTTCTTGGCCTGCATAAAGGTTTCTCAGGAGACAAATAAGATAATCTGGTACTTTCATCTCCTTGAGGACTTGCTACATTTTGTCTTGATCCATACAGTCAAAGGCTTTAATATAGTCAATGAAGCAGAAGCAGATGGGTTTTTGTTTTTTTTTCTGGAACTCCCTTGCTTTCTCCATTGTTGGCAATTTGGTCTCTAGTTCCTCTGCCTCTTCCAAAACCAGTCTGCTCTACTAGTAATTCTCAGTTCACATATTGTTGAAGACTAGCTAACAGAGTCTTAAGCATAACCTTGCTGGCTTGTAAAATGAGCACAATTGTTCAAAAATGTGAACATTGCTTGGCATTGCCCTTCTTTAAGATTGGGGTCTAAACATCTTTTCTATTCTAGTGGCCACTGTTGTTTTCCAAATTTGCTGGCATATTTGAATATAGCTCTTTAACAGCATCATCTTTTAGGATTTTAAAAAGCTCAGCTGTAATTCCATCACCTCCACTAACTTTATTGTTAGCAATGCTTCCTAAGGCCCACTTGACTTCATTCTCCAGGATGTTTGAGTCTAGATCAGTAACCACACCATCATGGTTATTGATGATGTTAAGATCTTTCTTGTATAGTTCTTTTGTATATTCTTGACACCTCTTCTTACTATTTGCTGCTTCTATTAGTCACCTAACATTTTTGTCTTTTATCATGTCTATTTTTAATGAAACTTTCCCTTGATATCTCTCATTTTCTTAAAGAGACTTCTTGTCTTTCCTATTTTATTTTTTCTTCTATTTCTTTGCATTGATCATTTAAAAAAAAACTTATCCCATCTTGATATTCTCTGGAATTCTGCATTCAGTTGGGTATATTTTTTCTCTTTTCCCTTTCCCTTTTGCTTACCTTCTTTCTTCAGCTACTTGTAAAGCTTCATCAGACAGCCATTTTGCTTTCTTGTTCTTCCTTGGGTTGTTTTTTGTTGTTGCCTCCTATACAATATTGCAAACCTCTGTCCATAGCTCTTCAGGCACTCTGTCTATCAGATCTAATCCCTTAAATCTATTCATCACCTCCACTTCTTATTCATAATGGGTGTTATTTAAGTCATACCTATATGTTCTGATGGTTTTCCCTACTTTCTTCAATTTAAGTCTGAATTTTGTAATAAAGAAGCTCATGATCTAAGCCTCAGTCATCTCCAGATCTTATCTTAACTGACTGTGTGGAGCGTCTCCACCTTTGGCTGCAAAGTATATAATGAAGTAGAGTTCTACCTTTGTTAGCCTGATTACTTCCAGGTACTCTGAGGGTCTCTGGGGAGTGAGTAGATCTCCCATCAATTTCTGGGCATTTCTACTGCTGTTCTTTTATCTACCATCTAGTTAATGGATTTAAGTTTTTTAAAAAAGTTTTCTTCCCTCCCCTTTCCTTTTCAGTTTAAAGCCCACTGAATTAAATTTGAAAGATACCAGAAAGAAACATCTTTAGCAGCCATTTTTAGGTGCGTTCCATCCCTGGACAAGAGCCCATCGTTCATATTTTAGGCTGTAGTCCAGAAATTTGAATCACATTCTCAGACAGTCTCCTCAACCAACTGTTTGCTTCCCAATTATGCCTTTCTATTCTGAATCTCTTGTCATTGATCAGTAGCAGCGATAAAAGTACCACTTGTGTCCCTAAGATCCTTACTTCTGTCTGTTCCATATCCCCAGATCATTTCTTCCTCTTCTTCACCCTGATACAACTTCCATTCCCTCAGTTTCCTGTGCTCGGTTCTCTCAGTAACCTGATAAACAAATTCATTCAGGTGTTAATGAGTGGGGGAAAAAAATCACAAAATGACCAATGCTGTAGAAAAATAAGTTTAATTAATTGCATGGCAAATATTTTGAATTCTCTCTCTTCTGTTTTGGGAGGGAGAGACTAACTCTCCCTACTCTTGTGATTTTAGTAATATGAGAGAAAGGGCCTCCTGTAGCTGATATAGTGGGATAGAGCTGGATCTAGAGTCAAGAATACCGGAATTCAAATTTGGCCTCAAATACTTACTAGCTGTGTGACTCTTGGCAAGTTACTTCACCTCTGCCTGCCTCAACCTTCTCATCTGTAAAATGGGGATAATAATAGCACCATCCCCTTTCGGGATTACTGTGGGAATGAAATGAGATAATTTTTGCAAAACACTCTGCAAATCTAAAAGTACTATGCAAATGCTAGCTATTGTTTCTTATCATTGTCTGAAAGAAATTATTCTACTTCTTAGAGTTCAATTTATGTACCTTTAGATTTGTTATCTTTAGATTATTTGTTCTGCTCATTAGCATTTAATTTATGCATCTTGATCTGTATATAGCCAATAAAAAAGGCAAATAACCTTAGGGACAGATAACACTTTAGGGATTATTAGACAATTACACAACATAATTTGTGAATTTCATCTCCTTTTCTAATGGTTCCTGATGGAAGAGGGGTTATTCAAACCAAAGGCCCATACAGTGAGGTGGCAAGTAAATATCACCAATAGTAATAGAGAAAAACTTGAGATCATGAGATTGGAAAAGACCTTAGAATTCATCTAATCAAAACCCTTCATTTTGTAAACAAGGAAGCTGAAGTCCAGAGAAGTGAAACAGTTTGCTCAAAGTCACATAAGCTGCAAAGCAGAGATTCAACCTAATTCATGATTTCACTCAGGATCAGTCATGTATATGAAGTGGTCATGAAAGCAAACCATTGTTGTCACTTTTCTGGATTGGCCACTGTCAGAAAAAAATAGCTATAATAATATTGCCCTTGCCAGATTATATCTAGAATATTGAGTTCTATTCCTGCCACCATGTTTTAAAATGGATGTTGATAAATTGGAGACCATCAAGAGGAGGCAGCCAAGATGATAAAGAGCCTTGAGATCATGTCCTGCAAAGATTAGTTGAAGGAATTGGGAATATTGAACCTGGAGATGAGAAGACTAAGTGGGGAGAGGGGGGGCCAACAAGGAGAAAGTATTGTGATCACTGTCAAGGGTTAACATTGGAAAGAAAGAGTAAACTTTTTCTACATGGCCCAGAGGGCAGAACTAGGTAGAAGGTAGAAGGTACAGAGAGGAAGCCTTCATGTTGGGAAAAACTTCTTAGCAATCAATTGCTCCAAAATAAAAGACAACCACAGAAGGTCATTCTCCCCCATCACTTCAGATTTTGAAACAATAGCTGTCTCCTCTAAACTTCTGCCATTACTATGGATGAATGAATGTGGCAAATCAGTTAATTGCCATTTTATTTTTTTTCTTTTATTTTTTTTCCTTTTTTTTTTTTTTGGCAGGGCAATGAGGGTTAAGTGACTTGGCCAGAGTCACACAGCTAATGAGTGTCAAGTGTCTGAGGCCACATTTGAACTCAGGTCCTCCTGAATCCAGGGCTGGTGTTTGAGCCACTGTACCACCTAGCTGCCCCCTATTTGCCATTTTATAAAGCACTCCTGATGGCAACACTGAGGGAACTTATTTTCAGGAAAATATCTTAATAATCACATACATTGAAATAAAATCTATGTAAAGTTTTTAACAGGTTATTTCCCCCCTTAAAATCAGAATGGGGTGATGAGCAGAATCCTTTAATTTCCCTGCATGATAGAAAAGGACTTAGAGACTTTGAAACTGAAACATCAGTAAGGAGTTCTCTTTAATCTATTTTAATGGATTTCTCTTGAGTCTTTGCTCCAAGTTGGCCATTATTTAATGCCAAATATCCTGCCTCAGGCATATTGAAAGATTAATTCTTAAGCAAAGATAAGGAAAAGATATAGAACTCCACAGGGGGAGATGAGGTATCTAATCATCTCTTTGACCCTAATTTCATAGATAGACTTTGTGTGTGTGTGTGTGTGTGTGTGTGTGTGTGTGTGTGTGTGTGTGTTTTGCTTTTGTGGGGCAATGGGAGTTAAGTGACTTGTCCAGGGTCACACAGCTGTTAAGTGTCTGAGGCCGCATTTGAACTCAGGTACTCCTGAATCCAGGGCTGGTGCTTTATCCATTGCACCACCTAGCTGCCCCTCATGGATAGACTTTTAACAGAACTGGTCTTGAAATCAGAAGCCCTGAAGCTCCAGTTCTGATACTTATGAGCTGTGTAACTATGAGCAGATCATAATCCCTCTATTACAGTAAATAATAACAATAACAATTATCATCTACCTCACACAGTTGTTGTGTGGCTCAGAGACAGTGTATTGAAATGATACTGTAAATCATGAAGTACTAATAAAATGTCATATCTTCATTATTCATTCTGCTCAAATGGGAATAATAATGAGCTGATATTTATAATGAGTTTTCAGGTTTGCAAAGCATTTTACATTCATTATCTTATTTGTGTCTCGTAAGGTAAGTGTAATAGGTTTCATGCTTCATATGTTACAGATGAAAAAGCCAAAGTTCAGTTGGGCAGTGACTTGCTCATGGTCATTTTGCTTTTAATTTCTGGTAGCAGCATTTCAATCCAGGTCTTATTTACTCCAAGACCAATTCAAATAAATGGACTGAGATGCATCATAGACAGAGACACATAGTAGGACCTGGAAGGAAATCAACAAATCCACATGCCCTCCCAAGAGGGAAAATCTCATTGCCAGACAGGTGAAGAAGAATTATCAGGGAGCTATGATGTGAAGGAGAAATCCAGATCCCTTTTCTGGAACTGTGAGTCATGTAAACTGTGTAAATCCCAGGGGAAGGTGGGACCTAACAGAGGGGAGGACTATTTAATTTTCCAGCAACCCAAAGTTCTTTCCCCTTTTGGGGAGGTAAGGTATCAAGCAACTACCACTATCCATAGCCCACCCCACCTCCAGTTCTCATGCTACTCTTTCTTGTATTCAGTCCTTTGTTCACAACATCCTCAAAGCCTAGAATGAACCTCTCCTCCATCTTTATCTATGGAAAATGTTTGCTTCATTAAAGGTCCAGCTAACTCAGGAACTCCCTTTTCCATAAAGTCTTCCTTGATCCCCTCAACTGAAGGTTTTCTCTCCCTTTAAATTTCTCATAGTACTCTTCCTGGTTCTCTCCTTTGTTTTTACTACATTCTGATTTACATGTAGTTTAAGTGTCTTATACCCCTCAGTAGTTTGGAAACTCTTTGAAGATAGGAGTTGTCATCTTTGTGTCCTCAGCACTTATCAGATTATAAGTCCTCACTAAATGTTTGTTAAATTAAGTTAAATAAGCATTACAGGAAATATTCCAGGTGTTCCCATGACTTGTATGGGTTGGTGTTGGATGTAAAGTCCACTGAACAAACAAAAAAGATTTTGGTCCTCAATTCTACAGAACCAAGAATGAAATTCGCCCACCAGACCTCACCTTGTGCGCCTTTATTTGCTAGAATCAACCCCTTCTCCTCTTTCTTCTTTTTCTTCTTCAATTTCAGTGGAAACATTCCTTTTCTGAAAAGACAGTAGAACAAATATACCTTGGTATTTGCAGGTACATAGGATTAAAGATTCAGAGTTCAAAGGTTTAGAGAAACTCAGAGGTATTTTTGCAAGCAGCTAGTTTCTTCAGTTAGTTTGAAAAGCCAGTCATTTCAGTAAGCAGGGAAAATAATAATTTATGCTCCCTTTCTGAGCCTGTTTTTCTGTTTATAAAAGGAGGAAGTAGGGTTAGATATTCATAGCATGGATCGTAGACCTAGGGTTAGAAATGGAACATGGTGGTACCTTCTTTTAAAAATTTTTTTAAATATATGGAATAAAATAAGCATTTCCATAACATGGTACAATAAAAATATGGTGACACATAAAACTAAAAATCTACTATGCACAACTTGTTATTGCTTTTGAACATACAACAAAATTATTTTGTACATTTCTTTTTTCTTCCCTCCCCACCCCCACTCTGCCCTAGAGATGGCTACCATTAGACCCAAATAGGTGTATGAGGTCCCTTTATTTTATAGATGAAAACCCTTCCATTTCCAATAATCTATGGACTTTGCGGGTCTATAATTAATTAAACTATGTCTCCACTTGGCATCCCATAGCCTTGGAATCAGGTAGCCTGGCTGGAGTCCTGTCTTTTCCACTTAGTAGCTTAGTCATGACACTTTGGCAAATTAGATTCTTCTTTCTGCCTGATTCCTAATCCATAACACATGGATAAGATGGGCCTACCTCAGTGGTTTGCTGTATTCAATGAGTTTGTCTCAATGTGAAACTGTGTGTTGAGAACTTCTAAAACCTCTAAAGCTCTCCACATGTAAGATAGCATTATCTTCTCTACCCTACTGCCATCCCATGCCAAAAAAAAAAAAAAAAAGCCTGATAAAGAAATGGGAACAATTTCTGTTAGTCTTATCTGAGATGTTATTGCCTTGTCTACAGTAATCCAGTCCTCATTCTAGACTTTGGGAATGGTGTGAACAAAGGTCTAAATATAGGAGAGAACAGCATGAGAACTGGGAGGTGGGAACTGGGGACATGGTGGAGAAGGGTGATTGTTCCCCTTCATTCTTCATATGTTATAAAAGAAGACTGACTGTCTTCTTTTAGTTTTGTTTCCTAAGACCAGTGAATCACCTAGAGCTGACCAAACTTTGTCAAATCCAGCCTCTGATTAGTTTGTAGATCTCCCAAAGAATCTCGAGACTCTCAGCTTAATTAAGAAACTTAACAGGTGAAACAAAGGGTAATCAACCTGAGGGGCAACCTTTTCATGGGCTCTGTTTTATTGTTGCTGTTGTTGTTACTGTTGTTGTTACTGTCTGTACCCTTTATAAACTCTGTTTTCAGACCCATCCTTTGGGTTTTCTTAGCATCTGCTATGTGCTACCCTGAGTTATAACTCCTCTGTCCCAATTAAAGACCTTAATTTTGCCATATTGATTGCTTTAACAATTTTTCAGGATGATACCTCCCAACAAATAATTGAGTACCAATCCAATAGAGTCTCAGAATGCCTGAATGGAATCTCAAGCCTTAGGGAGGTCCCACCAGAAATATAAATCATAGTCCATCAATGTCTAACCATGCAACTCAAGGCAATGAGGGTTAAGTGACTTGCCCAGAGTCACACAGCTAGTACGTGGCAAGTGTCTGAGATCAGATTTGAACTCAGGTCTTCCTGAATCCAGGGCCTGTGCTTTATCTATTGTGCCACCTAGCTGCCCCCAACCATATGGTTTAGATCCCTAAAAGGGACTGAAATTACCCTCAAAGTGGTATTCATCTGGGTTAATGAGAATTATCTTTTAAAATGAAAACAATAAAACCCTAAGTATTTGGGATTATCAGCCATTTGCTTTTTAGTAAGGAGAAAATTACGTGGATTGTTTTCTTCCTAATATCTAGCTGACATTTGCTGACATTTTGATCAGAAAGAGGAATAAGAGGAAACGACAAAAGTTGATGAAATTCTTCCCTTCCTTTAAGACATAATTAAGGGTCCACTTTCTCCATGATTCTTTCTGTGGGGTCCATAGCTTGAAATGATCTTTCCTCTCTTAAATGTGTGGGTACTGTTGTGGAATGAGGGACCTCAACCCCCAAGGAATCCTTATACTTTCCCAAAGGAAAAACAGCTCTGCCTCCCACTCAGGAATAAGGTATGGCCAAGCAAGACCCTGGTATGATGATAAGCAATAGCAAGGTCTACAAAATTATATGCAAGATGTGGTTGGGTGCTGCATATCTTACTAATGCCCCATTATTCAAAAATTCCCTCCCAGTTGCTTTGTAATTCCCTCCCTGTTCTTTGTTTTGCCAACATACAAAAAGACCAGGTCTTCTCTTACCCAGTGAGACAGTTTTCCATAGTGATTCTGTCTCCTGGCCATACATTCCTCTCTCCTAATAAATCTCTTTTTTATTTCACAAGATTTGCGATGAGCCTCCAATTCTTTGGGTGAGCTAGGCCTCTGATCCAGGCCACAAGTGCCCCCTATAGGTACTACAGTAAGGGAACAAGGGTTGGAGAACCTGAGGGCCCTTGGGTATTGGGGAAAGATACCAAAAGGAGAGAAAAAGGAATGAAAAAGGGAGACAAGAAGAAACTGAAGTCAACGATAGTTCAGTTTGTTAATAAATGTTTGTTTTACCTTTTAAACAAAGATGGGGAAATACTAGGGAAATTCAGAAGCAAGACTGAGAGGTAAAGTATCATTTGGCTTCTGTTTTCCTCCATTCTATCCCTAATTGCCAAATCCTGCTGATTCATCTGAGAAGGAGGAAGCTTTTTTGCAATTTATCTTACAGTTTTTCAAGCCAATTTGGGTTTCTGGATTAAGTGGGTAAGCACAAAAGCTGCTTATTTAACACAGCTCTTTAACAGTAGAGAAGAGAAAATAAGAACTGGAGTCTCTAGTTAACGATTCTATGACCTGATGATAGATTTGTAGTCCAGAAGTTCCTAGTCTGAATTCTGACTTGAGCACTGACCAGCTGGGTGACTCTGGTGCAACTTCTCTCAGCCCCTCAGACTCTTTATCTGTAAAATGGGATAATAGCACCTACCTCACAGGATCATTGGGAGGATTAAATGACATAACATGAAAAACACTCTAAACTTAAAGCCCAAATAAATGCTGTCGTCATTATTATTATTATCATTATTATAGTATGTTGCATACCAGAAAGCACTATACAACATTAGATAATATTACCGAGTAGGACACTCATCATCAGCTAGGCCTACCATGACACCGTCATGCCATTAGACTGAATTTTCAATGTCAAAGGGCCATCCCTTATCTCCATTACCTTAACCCTAAGAAAGGTCTTGTAGTTCATCTTCTCTCATCAAATAAGAGCATGAATCACAGCTGGAGTATTTCTGAACAACTATTTGGGACTCCTAAGATGAATTTGTGTCTAGAAGATAGGGACTTCTCCCATAAATTAGGAAAGAAAAGTCAGTAGGAAAAATTGTCACACTGTCTGTGACTTAAAGATAGTCAACTGAACCAAGCTGATTGATACATTTCAAAGAATCTATATCAGACAAGTCCATTAGAGTGGAATCCATCATAGAAAAAAAAGAAAGAAAGAAATGTTCTTACCCAGAGAAATAGGGGGTGGGAGGGTGTAAGAAAGAGGTAAAGAAGAAAGGGAAGGAGATAGATAGTATTTTTCCCTTTGCAGTCTTTGTTTCACTCATAAAAGTCCTGTCGGCATCTTAATTCAACTCTTCAAAACTCAGTGATTTCATCATTGGGAATACTTTCTTCACCAGTGGAGATCAAAGCCTCTGTGTGCCCATGGTAGAGGATTCAATAAGTTTCTGTGTCTAAGATTTTTTTCAGCTAGTGTCTACTTCTCTGGTGACCAGTCCCACAAGGCTGAGCTGAGACGGGGAGAAAGGAGAGGTGATTTAAACAGACTTTAACTTAATTCCCTAGCAGGAGAGGCTGTGAATCTGCAAATTACCCCTAAGGAGGCCCAAGTGATGGCATCAGACTAAGGCAATAGTGAGCATCAAAGAGTTCTTGAACCCTCTGCTCAGGCCCTGGCAATTTTAAAGCAATGGAGGAATTATTGGCTAATGTTGAGTTCTTAGGCCAAACCTTCTGGACACAGAGGATGAATTCCTAGATATTCCTGGACCAAGCAGTAGCTGAGGCTGAGCAACAGCAAGGGACAAAGCCTTGGGATCAAAGATGTAAAGTTAGGCCATCTTGTCCAACCACTTCATTTTGCAGATGATGAAATTGAGGTCAACAGAGACTCAGTATCTTGAACAAGGTCACATAGATAATGTGTCAGAGTTGGGATTGGAACTCAGATCCTCCATCTACAAATCCATGACTCTTCCCACTATACAATAGTGCCTCTCAAGGGGCAGCTAGGTGGTGCAGTGGATAGAACACTGGCCCTGGATTCAGGAGGACATGAGTTCAAATCCCGCCTCAGACACATGACACTTACTACCTGTGTGACCCTGGGCAAGTCACTTAATCCCAACTGCCTCACTAAAAATAAAAAAATAAAAAAGAAGGTGGGGACGGCTGAGTGGCACAGTGGATATACCACTGGCCCTGGATTCAGGAGGACCTGAGTTAAAATCTGGCCTCAGACACATGACACTTACTAGCTGTGTGACCCTGGGCAAGTCACTTAACCCTCATTGCCCCACGGAAAAAAAAATTGTGCCTCTCAATGATGGGAAAGGAACAAACCGGACCTTGTTCCTTCATGGTGATATAAATAATCTGACAGTCCTAGATCCAAACCTGATTATAGGGCAGGCTCTGGGGAACCTCAGAATAAAACTATTCATTTGGCCCATGTTGATGGCACACAAAGGAAACTATAGGAGTTCAACAGCCAACAGAAATTAAAAGTGGAAACAAAAGTAGTTATTGCCACTGTGGCTATTATTGGAGGTGGTGGTGGTGGTAATGGTGTTTGTCTCACTTGGCAAAAGAATCAGAGGCACCATGGCAGTTCTTGGCAACATCAGCATGAAAGATAACATTCAGATTGGCATTGAGTATGTGGAGCATTGGGTGTTACAAATGGAATTCTTGGGGCAGCTAGGTGGCGCAGTGGATAGAGCACTGGCCCTGGAGTCAGGAGTACCTGAGTTCAAATCCAGCCTCAGACACTTAACACTTACTAGCTGTGTGGCCCTGGGCAAGTCACTTAACCCCAATTGCCTCACTAAAAAAAAAAACAAAAACAAAAACAAACAAATGGAATTCTTTTCTTATCCTCTAAATCCAGCCTTCTTCTAATCTTCCCCATATCTGCATTCTACTATCCACTTAATCACCCAGATTTAGAACCCCGGATTTATTTTCCATTTTCATCCCCCTCTCATCTAATCAATTGCCAAGTTGTTGATTCTGCCTCCACCATATCTCTCATGTCCACCCCCAAGGCCACCATCCTGCTTTAGGCTTTCATTTTGTGAGAAAATAATTATTAATAATGGGTTTTGGGAGGAGGATACTTTCTCTTCCCACCCCCCACTTTAGGGAGGTCAATTTTAATTTAGTTTAATTTTTTAAAAAATAAAAGTATTTTATTAAGAAGTCAATTTTTAGGAGAGAGTTCTAATCCTGTGCAGAGAGTACAATAGAAATCGAGATAGACTCTTTGTGACTAGTTCAGTGAACTAAAAGGATTAAGCCAGCTATATGGACTTTGCCTTTGCCCCTTAGGAGGTCTTTCCCATTGGACCCTGATGTCATCACCATACAGCTCATTTTAATGTGGACCACCCTCAAATGATGTCAACCAATGGAATTGAATGATGCTAGCCAATTAGCTTTGATCAGTGTGTAAGGAGCCACCCCATCCCAAAGAGGAAAAAGTCTGGACCACTAGGCCAGTGTCATTCTTGGCTTGCACTCTAGGCTCACAATGCTGTCCCATTGGTGAGGGCTCTCCTCTTAGGCCAGTGTAGGTGATGTAGAGACAAAATGTTGCTGGGTCGGGTTTTTACTTGCGTTCAATGCCATGAGGTCAATTCTTTCCTAATATTTAACATGCTTTAATAATAAATATTTTATAAGTAGCAATCTTTTAGAAAACCCAGCCTAGTCCCCCAATAATTTAGCTAAATACAGTTGGCGACCCCCATCATTTAGTTAAAACAATTTTCTCTCACCTGGATTATTTTAATAGTCTCCTAATTACTTCAAATTTCTCCTCTCTGCAGTTCATCCTCCAAACAACAACCAAAATAATTTTCTCACACACACACACACACACACACACACACACACACACACACTCAGGAAGCCTCTAATTTCACTCTATTTCACCCACTGCATTCTAGCCCAATTTAGCTGGATGGCTTTTCCCTAAACTCAACACTCTATCATGCCCTATTGTGCCTTTGTGCAGTCTGGCCCCTACCCGTAGCCCCCATGACTGTGAAGCTTCTAACTAAAGCTTAGAATCTTTCATTTCTTTCAGGGCTCATCTCAGGTGCCACCTACTGTAGGAAGATGCTAATTCTCTTAATGATTAATATTCTTTCTTTCCTCAGAACACTTTGCGTTTGCTCTTCTGTTTACATGTTGTATTTCCTAGTAGCGTGTAAGATGCTTAAGGGCAAGACTGTTTTTCCTTTTGTTTTGTATGTCAAACTCTAGTCCACTGAGTGGGTGCTTAGTAAATCTTTGTTGAATTGATATCCATTGAAATAGTTCAATATTGAGCCTTTGTTTAAAGCCTTTGCTCCTGTGCAGGGCTTGTCAAATCGTGAGCTCAGCTCATATTGTCTTTGAGCATCCAGGGTGTCCTCTTCTCTGGGCAGAAGCACCATAGGAGAGGTGATCACCTTATCAGAAGAATATTTTAAATTCTAGGTCACAGCTATGAGAGTTCAAACAGAGACTGCATCACAGAATGAGAGCTAGAAAGGACCAACCCTCTCATTTTACATAGGAGGCAAATAAATGGAGAAACGAAATAACTTGTTCAGGGTCACACAGGTAACAGGAAGAGGATTTGGATGCTAGACCTCTGACTTCAAGTCCTTTTCTTTTTCGATTATGTATACTGTCAGTCAATCAACAAGGATTTATTGGGCACTTAGTATATGTCAGGTAGTGTGCTAAGTACTGAGAATATAAAGGCCAAGTACACACACACACACACACACACACACCAGTCCCTGTAATCCTTGCTCTCAAGAGTATACATTACAATTAGGAGGGGAGACCAGAGATTGGGGGTGGGGGTGGGGCAGCATCTAGGTGGTACACTGGATAGAGCACCAGGTGTGAAGTCAGGAAGACTCATTTTCCTGAGTTCAAATCTAGCCTCAGACAATTACTAGCTATGTGACCCCAGACAAGTCACTTCACCCTCTTTGCCTCAGTTTTCTCATCTGTAAAATGAGCTGGAGAAGAAAATGGCAAACCACTCCAGCATCTTTGCCAAGAAAACCCCAAATGGGTTCACAAGGAGTCGACACAACTGAAAGGACTGAACAACAATAGTGAGAGTGTATATAGGAGATACAGACAGTAATATGAAAGGGAAGGCCTGGGGTAGAGAAGGAGGAGGGGAAGAGACAAGAAAGATATCCAGCAGAAGATGGAATTGGAACTACTATATACCACTGCAGCATCTAAATCATTAGATCATTAAAACATTGCACAAATTTTCAGTGTTTCAGAAAAATCTGCTTGTAAAGGACCTAATCCTATAGTAAGTCATTTGGTGTGAACTACTTAGGGATGTTGTCCAGAGAAACTCAGTGATATGGAAGAATATAGAACATTCTAGGGGCTAGGAGGCCTTGGTTCTAATCCCAGTTCTGCCACTAATTCACCAGGCAAATCATTCAATTTAATTTAACAAATATTTATTAAGCAATTACGCTGTTCAGGACACCATGCTAGGCTCTTGAATACAACCTGCTTCTCACCCTCAGACTTTATCATTTGGGCTTTAGTTTCCTACTATAAAATAAAAGAATTGCTGTAGGTCATCACTGAGAAAAGGTAGGTGGCACAGTGGATAGGGCCTGGCCTGAAATCAGGAAGACTCATCTTCCTGAGTCAAATCTGGCCTCAGACACATTCTAGCTGTGTGACCCTGGGCAAGTCACTTAACACTATTTGCTTCAGTTTCCTCATCTGTCAAATGAGCTGGAGAAGGAAATGGCAAAGCACTCCAGTATCTCTACCAAGAAAACCCCAAATGGTGTCATGAAGAGTCAGAAATAACTGAACACAAGTCATCACTGTTGTCCTGTGCTGCTCTGAGATTCTAAATCAACCATCTCAGAACCATAAAATTTTAAAACCGGAAGGGTCCTTAAAGATTATCTAGTCCAACTTCTTCATTTTAAAGATAAGGACCTGCAGAGAACACAAGATCACAGACTTCATGTTGGAAGAATTCTTAGAGGCCATCATTTCCAAAGCCATTATTTTGCAAATGAAGAAACTGAGGCCCAGAGGAATTAGATGGCTTGTCATGGGTGGCACAGTTAGGATTCCAACTCAAATGTCTTGACTCCAGATCTTTCCCCTACAACATACACCATGTACTTAGCACTGAGTAGACACAAGCCAAGGAAGTAAGCAAGCATGTATTAAGTGCTTCCTGTGTGTCAGGCACTGAAGACAGATGTATTTAATAACAAATGCTTGTTGATTTGTCGATTCTGACTAAGGGCTCAGGTTAAATCAGGTCCTGTTGCCTACTTAACTCCCTTATTTATTTCCTACATTTAAATGACATATAAATTACCCGGCCACCCTTTTTTCTTCCATTATAAACACCACAGATCCCTCTGAGGCCTGGGAAGAGAGATTCAGTAGAAAAACAGGACCAGACAGTTTAATAAAGAGAAAATGATGCTGGCTTATGACTCCGACTTTCAGATCTTCATCTTGCCATTTACTGCCCAAATGACCTTGAACATTTCTTGTTTTATTTCTAATATGAAGACATTTATTGACCAGGATGATTTCTAAGCTCTAACCCTGTGACCCTATATCAAGGTCTAGAAGATTTAGTTCCTAAAATGATCTGATGTCCCAGCCCTTTCATCTCCAAAAGTCCATGAAATGATTGACAAGTGGACGCTGATATAGTGGTCACCTGAATTTCTCCTCCTAGCCCTGCCTCCCATGGTCATTGACCATGCCTGTACTTGTACCTCTTCTTTCCTCACTCCTAATGATACTTACTGAAGGCAAATACATAAATAACTCCTCTCCATCCTTAAGAATTTGCCCCTTTGGGACATTTGGGGAAGAGAGGAGAGAAAGAAGAGATGGAGGAGCAGGGGGTTTGTCGTTCCCAGCTCTCTTTAGTTAGCCCTTAGCAAACTTCTTTCATCTCCTATATCTCTCTTAACATTCCGTGGCATGAGCAAGTGGGCATTTCTGAGGCCTTGTTTTACAACAGCCAACCAATAAATACAGGCTGAAGTTCAGACATTCCGTCTTATTAACAATTTGTATGTTCCTAGCACCCCTCCATCACCCAGTGAGCCAGCTCTCACAGCATCAGTCCTCCCTGAGGGCTCCTTCCCAGGATAATAAAATCAAAAAGAAGGTTTGAGAGAATGTTCCCCATGGAGAAAAACCCCTCCAGCTCAGCTTTCGGGAGGGGGGGGGGACTGGTTTAATCACAGCTGTCAGGCTCTTCTCTTGTTAGATAACAGCACTGAAGAAACAGGCAGTCCAATGAGGGCTCATTCCTCCCCTGCCTGAATGTTTCAATATTTGTGTGTCTGGTTTCAGAAGGTTCTCCTTCCTCACCTGCACCACCAAGGCCACATAACACCTTTCAGGGCTCAGCTCAGGTACTGCCTGCTGTGGGTGAGAAGCCTCTCCTGCTACCCCTAATTGGGAATGGGCTCTTCCCCTTCCTCAGATGGTTGGTTTTATACTTTTCTGATCTATGTACAACTGGAGGATCTACGTGTCACAGTGGATAACGTGGTAGACTCGGGAGTCAGGAAAACCTGAGTATGAATCCTACCTCAGACATCCGCTATGTGATCTTGACCAAGTCATTCAACTTACATCTTTTTAGCAAATTTCTACTAGCCTCGGTTTTCTCATATGTAGAATGGAAATAATTGATAGTCGTGTCTTACCAGAATGATTTGCAAATCTTAAAACGCCATATAAATTATAGTTATTTTGTACCCCTATTATGGATGTAAGGCAGGGACCATTGGGGGAGTGTGCATGCACATGCATGTGTGTGTGTGTGTGTGTGTGTGTGTGTGTGTGTATTTAAGGAGTAGGGTTGTTTTGGGAGGGGTTTTAGTCCCTGGACCTGTGATTTCAACAGTGTGGAGAACTTCTTGGTCTGAAAATTCCCTCCACCTATACAGCTCAGCCAGCATTGAGAGGTTAAATATCTTACGGTTGGTCTCATAACTGGTATAAGTATAAGAGGAAGGAATTGAACCCCACTTTTCCTGACTCCAAGATCCTAATGATAGTCATATGCTCTAAGGAGATCAGAGCCAGGGGGGACAAAGGGTCCCAAATACATCAAATTATCCCTAGCAGTTTTTTTTTGTAGTAGCAAAGAATTGGAAATAAAGTAAGTACCCATTCATGGAGAAATCTGGGACATGAATGTCATGGAAGATGACTGTGACAAGACACAATAGATATGAAACCCTGACATAGAGCAAAGTCAGTGGGACCCAGAAAACAATATAATGACTACAACAATGTTAGAGGAAAGAACAATAAAAATTGAAATTGAATGCTGTATAATTAGAATAATCAAGCAGAGCCCTTGAGAAGAAATGAGAAAATGCACTACTACTACCACCACCACCACCACCACCTGCCTTATTTGCAAAAGGGGATTTCCAGTGTAGAACATTGCATATCTAGGAAGCTAGGTGACACAATTGGATAAAGCACTGGAACTGAAGTCAGGTTCAAATCTAGCCTCAGACACTTATTAGCTGTGTCACTTATTAGCAAGTCACTTAACTCTGCCTAATATCTTTGCCAAGAAAATCCTAAATGGGGTCACAAAGAGTGGGACAAGACTGAAAGACAACTAAACAAATTGCACATACTGTTAGTCATGGTTGATGTCTTGGTTTTTTTGTTGAATTGCTTTTTTCTCTCTTTATATTCTTTGTAACAAGAGATGAATCAGTAGGTAGGGGATAGGGTAAAGGGAAGGATATATTTAGAAATGAAGGTAATATAAAAACAAATGAAAATCAATAAAAATATTTAAAAGTTTTAAATGTGAGGATAAAATGGTCACTAAGCCTGCCATGTATTTTACTCACTCCCAGAGGGTAAATGTAATATTGGATTAGGACGTAACTCCTCAATAAGGTGGGGGCCCCTTTTTTTAGGCCCTCAACCTTCTCGCTGGACTATTGCTGTAGCCTCCACACAAACAACAGATTGATATTTCTAAAGTCCAGGTCAGAGAACTTCTCCTTTGATTAAGAACCCCCAGTGGTTTCCTCTTGCCTTTAGCAAGCAAAATAGGGTGTCTTCAAAGTCTTAGTATGGTTTTAAATTTTTTGGAAAACCAAAGAGGAATGGTTTTCAGCTCCTCCAATCAATCTAGAACTGTACAAGAAAAAGGATAGAAACCTGCGGACACTCTGAGTAGAGACAAGCAAGGGAAAGCAAAGATTTTCCAGAAAGCCTGTTCTAGAACCACAACTGGGCCATCCCGGACTTGGGCAACAAGACTACAGGGGTCTTGCAGGAGGCCTGCTACCATCACAATCGACAACCTCCAGGAGAGGCTATCAGCTCCACAGAAAGGGGCAGAGCCAACTTCTAACTGATGATTGTTCAAGGAGAGACAGAGAAGAGGCCAAGACCAATATCAGCACCAAGGCACCAGGAGCTGAGCCAGAAGCCAAGGTCTCCTGTAAAAACTAGGGGAGAGTCCTAGCCACTCCTTTCAGAATAACAAAGACAAAAGCATCCAGCCTATAGAGGGGACCAGACCAAGCAGAGTGGACCTACTCCATACAAGACCTAAGCATGTGTCCTAATCCAGAAACTGAGGCTGGAGTTATGAGTAAACAGAAGAAAATAGTAAACAAAAAAGAAATACTACAAGGTTGGGGAAGGACAAGAGGTAAACCCAGAAAAGAATAACTCCACAATAAATCCAAGTAAGAGACTGAGAGAAAAAAGAATGTCCTCATCATAACTAAAAGAATAGCTTAAATAATGAAAATTACAACAGAAATTTGAAAAACTATAATAATTTAAATTAGACTTCTAGGGGGAAAAGAAAAAGAAAATAAACAACTGGAAATTGAAAGCGGAAATTTTACACAAACAGTGAACCACATGAGAAATAAAATGGAGGGTCCAAGAACTCAACAACTCCATGAAACAATAAGAAATATTGGTGATGACAAAGTTAAAAATTGGAAAAAATAGAGAAAACTTGCAGTATCTAATATAAAAAAGACAACTGGCCAATAAAACAGGTCAAGAAGATTTAATTTAAGAACTGCCAGAATCCCTGAAAACCACTACCAAACAAAAAACATAGATAACATTAAAAAAAAAACACCTAGCTGAATCTATTAGAACAAGGAGGGCAAATTGAAAATAGAAAGAAACTACTAGTTATTGAAAATTGAAAATGGCCAGGAATGTTATAGCCAAAATTCAGGTCTTTGAAGTCAAAGAAAAAAATATTAAAAGCAGCCAGGGGAAGAGTTTAGATACTAAGGGATCATAGTCAAAATCATTCAAGACCATGTTGCAATTACTTTTAAGGAGAGAAAATCATAGAACACTATTTCATATAGTAAAAATATAAAAGCTCCAACCCCTTGGTGTCAATAGCAGTTTATTATTAGAATTTCATTTGAATCTTGATAATTTACACATGATTTAATCCTGGAATCCAGTTCAATCAATCAATAAATGCTTATTAAGCACTTACTATGTACCACATACAATGCTAGAGCCTGGAGACATAAAAACAAAGACAAAACACTCCTTTCCTTCAAGAAACTTACAGTCTAATGAGAGAGACAATATGGACATGAATATATGAATATATCTAAAGCACATACAAAACAGATACAAGTTGACCTTAGGGGAGGAAGCAGTAACAGCTATAGGTGAGGCAGTCTCTGCTTATTCAAATTCTGTTTTTCTCCATAAAGAACACTTGCCTTTGGAATTTACTCCATAAAGAACAATTGCCTTTGGAAATTATTGTTTATTCCATAAAATATTAGTAAGTGGCAAAGACTGCCACCTAATAAATTTCATTATGCACTTAGGGAAGATGATGAATGCAAAGGAGATACAGGTCTATTCTGTAATGATTGGAATGACGCCACCTACTGGAGACTTGCTGTGGAGAGCTCCACCATGAGGAAAATGCCTCAGAGGCATTGTGGTTTTTCCTTGGCGTCAGGAAATGACGTTTGCTCATGGGTGTTGTCTATCAAGTCTACCAGCCAATCAACTGGAGGAGCCTCCTATGGTCTGGGAGGAGACAGGAAGGAGGAAAGGGAGCCTGCGCAGAGAGTGCTGGCCTTTTTGGCTTCCGGACTTGATGGTGGTGGTGGCAGAGGACTTCACAGGAAATTTGAGGAAAGATAGGAATGCCAGGCTGTTAGAATTCTGTTCTCAATCTTTTTATTTCTATTTTCCAATAAACCCTTAAAAACCTAAACTCGTTTTATCAGTGATTTTTAGTCAGTTTCCCCCAAACTGGGGGAACACATTAGAATCCACATTTAGAATCTTAAATTACACAATTCAAAACCAAAGGCTATTTCACATTAAACTCTGACTGTGGGATTTCTGAAATCGATTGCAGAGGTTCTTTTATTGTTGTTGTCATTTTTTAGTCATACCCAACTCTTCCTAGACCCATTTGGGGTTTTCTTGGCAAAAATACTGGAGAGGTTTTGCCATTTCCTCCTCTAGCTCATTTGGTAGATGAGGAAACTGAGGCAAACAGGGTTAAGTGACTTGCCCAGGGTCACACAGCTAGGAAGTGTCTGAGGCCAGATTTGAACTCAGGAAGAGGAATCTTCCTGATTACAGGTGGGGAATCTATCCACTATACCACCTACCCATAGGGATTCTTGTCTCCTTTAAATACAAAATTTCCTTAATAGTGTGAACAATGGGGAAGGGGGAAAATATTGGCTTAATCCAAAGTGATTATTTCTAAGATAAAATATTTTCATTAGCACAGTCCAATGAAGTTCTATAATCATTTAGAAGTTAAAATCCAACAATGCAACAGCTCTAATTGATTCTTTATAAGCGACTCGAGGGCATCCGTTGCACAGGCTCCAGACAAAAGCTTCCACACAATCCTTCCCACCAGAAATCTCTGGGATCTGATTTCCTCCAGGTTTTGTAATGAGGACATCAAACTGAAGCCTCATCCATCGGGACTATTTAATCTACCACTAGTCTGGAGGCGTTTGTGTGGAGGCTTTATTGAACAACCATCTCTGGTGAGTCTTTCCTCATAGATTTAAAGTTTTGAGGCACAGTGAGAACCTATAAAGTCCTCACCTCCATCATCTAGCCAGTTCATTTTTCGAGATTTCATTCAATTTCTTTCTAAATGACTCCAGCAGCAATCACTGGCAGTTTCATCCCTTCTATAAGGAAAGTATACTATTGCCATCCAGTTGATCATCCCAGGCAATTTTGAAGGGATTCTCCTTGATTT